>NC_028648.1:26435789-26507787 GCF_001406875.1 Solanum pennellii | reverse complement strand
AGTGGAAGAATCGGCCAGTTGAAGAGTCTACTTGGGAGAATGAGGCGGATATGCAAGAAAGATATCCACATCTTTTTACAGATTCAGGTACTCCTTCTCGCCCTTGCTTTTCTTCCTGTGATCGTTCGGGGATGAACGATGGGTAATTGGTATCTATTGTAACAACCTATTTAGTAGGTTCGGGCAGTAAAATTTTTTTGATAAAAACTGACTGGATTCCGTCGTCCCATACTTGTGTAATTTCTTCTGCTACTCTTCTCATTACCCTCGACGACAAGTAGGACGAACCATCATAGGCACGACAGACCGTCGAGGGCCTTCGTTCCAAAACACTTCAACTCTGATATCTGGGTACTGAGATCGACTCTCTGAACTTCGCGATGGAACTGCAGGACGGACCGTCGTAGACACGACGGACCGTCACAAACCTCTTTTCTGAATTTGACTCTCTGAACTTTGTGACAGACCTGCAGGACGGACCGTCATAGACACGACGGGCTGTCACAGGTTGGGTAACCCCAACTGGGTCGGATTTCTGCTAAAGGTTTTATAGGGGTGTTTTGGACTAATAATGACAAACTTTATGAAATTAGTGGGGTAAGTTTAATAAGTTATTTACTTGGGAGTTAAAGGAGATAACTTTAAAATAAATAATGGGTTACTTTTATCATCATGAATTATATGATAATTAGGATAAAAGAAAAAGAATCTGGAGAAGAAAAATAAAAAGAAGCAGAGAGGGAGAACGAGCGAGAAACAGAGAACGAAGAGGAAAGCAAAAGGCATTGGGGAGATAGCTTGCTCGATCACGATTCTTCGGTGGACGTAGGTTATGGTTTATGTCTATGTGATAGATAAACTCTAAATAGCGATTGATATGTATTGAGTGGTATTATAAAGTCTTCTATATACTTGATTGTGTGTTTGTGTGTTGTGATCGTATAATTGTGGTTGTTAGAATGATGAGACTGTTGAATCTTAAATCTTAAATCCTCTTTATTAGGATGACGCTTGACATAAAGAAAGCTTGATGAACTGAAATAATGAGATGAATGGATCAGAGTGTCACATTCAGACACGGTAGTAATAATGGACCGGAGTGTCACGTTCCGACATGTAGCATTAGGGGATTGGAGTGTCACGTTCCGACACGGTAGGAATAATGGATCGGAGTGTCACGTTCCGACACGTAGCATTAGGGGATCGGAGTGTCACGTTCCGACACGGTAGGAATAATGGATCGGAGTGTCACGTTCCTATACGTAGCATTAGGGGATCGGAGTGTGCCGTTCCGACACGGTAGGAATAATGGATCGGAGTGTCACGTTCCGACACGTAGCATTAGGGGATCGGAGTGTCACGTTCCGACACGATAAGAATAAAGAGAAGTAATCTTGAATTATGTTAATATACTCAATTTCGAAGAACCTATTTCCCAAATGAGTATGGTGTGGAGGCTTGAGTCCTCATAGGTGTGCTTGGTGTTGCTGCCAATGGTTCTTGTACTTGTTGATTGTCACCTGTTAAGTATTGTGGTTGATTTTATATTATTATTCAGTATATATTGCTTTCTATTTTGAGTTGGCCGATGATACCTACTCAGTACGTGTTCCTTGTACTGACCCCTACTTTTCTTTTTCTTCTTGTTGTTTGTGGAGTGCAGCAAGTGCACCATTGACTTCGACTCATCCCCAACTCTAGCCAGTCTTCAGCACATCAGATTTCAGGGTGAGCTATTATTCCTAGCTCGGGCAGGATTCTCTTCTTCACGTCTTGATGTCTTTGAAGTTCGGACATGGACCATCCTTCTACTTGTTTTAGTTCTTAAATACTCTTAGACTTACTAAATTGAGGATAGATGTTCTTGATGTGATGACTTCCAAATTTTGGGGATGATAAGTATTATACTTAAGAAGTTTATTTAATTGATTTCGTTAACGAGTTTTGGATCTTCCGCATTTTATTTACTTATCAAAATTTATATACTGGTAAAAGTTGGGGTTTAGATTGTTGGTTCGCTCACCTAGTAGGATAAGTGTGGGTGCCACTCGCGGCTCGTTTTGGGTCGTGACAGTAACTAAATCCACAACTAGGGTTGTGGGAACCATGACTGATTAACGGTGTAGACCTAGCTAAGTAACAATTCTCAATTAGATTCTTGCATATATTAACAGTTCTTTCGTTTAGAAGTCTTTGTAGCGCTGGTCAACATTAGAACTCGCCTTTGTTATGTCACATCCTGAAACCAAACCTAGAAGATAGGGTACAATCTCGAATTGTATACGGCGTACTTGACCTCTCGGAGGTCTCATACAAGCCCTTTCATATCATTCATCGCATAAATATAGTGAAAAGTAGTGCGGAATTAAAACTTTTCACAAAACATAATATAGTCTTCAATATCTCTTTCATCTAAAAGTAATAGGAAATACTAAGTCTCAATCTCATCATATGACACAAGAATACTTGGGGAAAGGCCCATACTTGAAAATATGAATATAGAAATACTTACTCTATTACGATATTTTGAAAGAAAATATAAAAGACATATATGCCCTCGAGTCCAGTGAGGACATACTTCAAATTCTCTTTAACGATGTTCTAAGTCCAAGTCTTCACTTCTCAAAGCTTTTCCGCTACCAAGAACTATATAGATAGATAGATAAAAGCATGGAGTTAGTACAACCACATGTACTAAGTATGGCATTATTCATAAAAATCATGAAAATGGACTTTTATTTGAAATATGCATATTTTCATTTAAAAATAATATTATAATCATAAGAACAACATTTAACAACTTGGAAACTCATAAGATAACATTCAAACCAAAAATCATATTTTAGAGATCACCTTACAGTGAACTCATTCACTATTACAGTGAAGATGCTTATTCTTCACTTAAGACACCCTTTAGCATAAAATCTTCGCACTTAATGCTATCCTAAAATTCACTTAACTCATACAAAGACACCTCCCATACACCCTCTCTTGATGTGCCTAAACGACCCATAAGAATAATTATTATGAGTCAGATACACACTTCAACACATCAAACATAGCAACATATAGACACTATGACATTTCCTCATCAATGTCTATCAGGATTTACTTAACTAGATCAAGAAAATAACATTCATTATTGACCTCTTCAAGAGTACCAAATAATCCTTAATACTTTCTAAGTTCGTATCATGTCTACATAATTAACATGTTCCCTAATTAGAGTCATTCTTAAGACTCATCTAGGTAAGATACAAAGTGATCATTCCTATTCCCACTTCACACCTTAACTAGACAACCCTTAACTACTCAGATAGTTGCTTATTCCTTTTACGTACCTCATAACATAAGTCATTAGTTCATTAGTTCATGAAGACTCATATATCACATATAGGACATTCAAGTAATTGCCTTGGACAAGACCTAGGGACTTTAGCTAACACCTTCAAAGCATTATGTGCAATGTCTAGATATATATGGAATCCGTAGTTCTAACCTACTCCGATGTGGGTGTTCTACTTGCCAAGAGTAGAAATAGGACACATCCCATGTAGGCACATGGTTAAGGAGTATGAATGGCTTTTATGTACTCTAGTCTCATTCTGAAGTAGAGCTACATTGTACTCTAGTCCTTTTCTAATGTAGAGGTACTTCAAATTACATAAGCAACTCGGTGCTAGCCTTGGTTCTCATAGAGTAATTAACTTTAAAGGATCACATGAAGAGGGTTCCTTATCTAGTTCATAACCCAATCACATTCACCCTACCAAGTAGGTCCACTAAGTCTACCTTTCAATGGCGACTAAGATAGCTCATTACGACTTTCCTAAGGATTAATATGATTCCGTTCAAGGCAATTAAACTTAGGTCAACCATTTATTTACATATAGGATACCATTATGACTCTCCACTTAAAAATTCATAACATAACCTTTACCACATACATGACCTTCTTAATATTTTCTAAGATCTCACATATCTTTCATTCATACATGAGAAGGGTGCAGTAAGCCTACCTAGTCAAGAAATCTCATAATCTTATAACATTCATTCATATAACAAGTAAGCGACACAAGTCTACCAAACAAGACACTACATTCTTTTCACCTTATCACATATAGCATATCATTCTGTAAAACACATAAGAATGACCCTTATCTTCTTAATGTCAGCCTATAAAATACTATATCATTATCATTATAAACATCATGAATCATATAATCAAGTAGGAAAAATCATGTATAAACGTCTAAGACTACACATATAAGCACATGTGCATAGCCTTAAATGATCACCTACATAACATCAATAGATCACGTATACTTTAACATTGCTTAACAAGTATATAGATATCGTCATACTTCACATAATCAATTACACAAAAATCCACATTACTTCAAGTTGTGCCGACAAGGCCAAGATCATCATATTGAATAAAGTAACACCAACAAGGACACGTCGATTCACATAACACCGCCACCATACGTGAACCATACCAATAAAAACATATAGATGTATAAATAACATCAAAATAAAGGTAATAGGGCAGCTTACCCCCTCAACATCCTCAACACCTCAACTTGATGCCAATTCATCCATTTCAATAACAAAAGGCTCTTACGAATGGCCATGAAATATAATTCAATGTAGAAACTATGATAATAAATTAAAATAGGCCAATTCAATAGATATTAAAAAATATAATATAACCTAGATATCAATTGAACACAATCCTTACACCATAAGCAAGCCCATATAAATCTACACTACAATTCAACAACATTAGGTTAATATCAAGTAACCCATAACTTAGTCAAAATCTTGTGTTCATAAAACTCATGGGTTCATAGGTAATTTAAATTATCAATACAATATCAATTAAATCATTATTAAATGTTTAGAAATCAATAATTTAAGAACCCATGGTAGAATCATGAAATTAGACAATTCAACTTTGGAAACATTGAAAATATCTTGAGAATTAAGGCTCCTTGATGAAGAGAATTTCGAGGGTAAATATCCATTCCTCAATGATTATAATTCTTCAATTTGATGAAGAATTTCCATACAAAACGTCACCTCCAAGTTGTTCCCTGGCATTGAACATCAATGGAGATATTGGGATTACTTAAGGGATTTTGATTTGGAAGGATAAAATATTCTAAGCGTTAAACACGTATATACTTGTTTAATATATCCATAAGACCCTTAATAAATATCCAATACTATTATTTTGAAGTGGGGTGAATTTAAAAATTCACCCCAAACTTAAAAGTGAGTTGCACGTAACACAGGCTCACAGATGACTAACCCATCGACTTGGCGTCAGTCCACTTACGGGCGGTGCTGTTCACCGTCTTTTTGGTCAGAGCCTTGAAAATGGAAGATTGGATTCCTATTCTAAGGCTCCACCGATGCCCACAACCTACGGGCTGTCGACCAGGCCACTAGTCGTCGATTGCCTTCCGTAGGTGGACAACCTTTTGGAAGTTTTGGCCACAAACATAGGTCCTTCCTCAAGGACACTTGGTTGATCCTTGGGGTTAATTACCCGGACGTTTATAACCCAAATACGATGCAATATATTTTAATACCTCTCACATAAATTTCATCCAAAACAAACACGTAAAACTCAACGAAACATGCCTAGGCTCACGAGGTTATTTCAAGGCACACCTTTCGAACATCATGGACGTTCTTGGATGTTTGACCTCCAAATTGCACGAAAATCGACACACTACATATACATTCTATAATAAATCATTTATAGACCTTAAAGCCTAATTAATAACACCATATCACATAAAACCACATATGACAAACATAGGTGACTTAGTAGTCGAACATCTTAGTCGTCCTGTTAACGTTTGACTTCAAATGAACCTAATACTTTAGCTACTGCCCCTATACCATATATAAGACCTAATTAGGACTTTAGACCACAAATCGTAACATGTTAGGCTCTTGGTCACCTATGTCATTTTTTGGGTCTTACATGTTGCCACTTGCCGGAACAAGAAGGTAGTTAATAAGGAAAAAATTATCAACATAGATTTAGTGTGAGACTATCTAATATGCTAATGTCGATTGGTACAATGTAATGACTAATACATACATAGATTGTTATGATGTCTAATATGAGGTAATGAGTTAGTAAATTATACAAACGTAACCGGACCAATGTACGGTGTGAAATTATCTAGATGCTAGACTAAGGATTTATAGATACGTATTTTATCACTCTGCATACAAAACAGTAGAGAAGATTTGTTATTTCTAGGAATATGGAATTATGAAGCTATTTGTAACTCGTACACCCTAGTTTACCTTTGATTACTTGTTTACTTAGAAGTATTGAAGAAACTTGTTTCACAAAACCCCCCTTTAATTACTAGTTGGGTTCTTTACTGGATATGACCGCCTATACTTCTTTAGGGAAGTGTAATTTGACTGTATCAACTTTAAAAGTTAGGTTTTAGTGAAGTTAACTATAATGTTATTGTAAGATTTGACAAATTGATATAAATTGCATATAATTTGTATTGTGTTCCAAATGTGATGTTTGGTTCTTAAATGTGTTTCTTATACTTTTAATATGTCATTTTAATCAAAAAGATAATGTTTCTCACATATTTTTGTTTTCATAATTTTATGCATTATGTCATACTTAGTACCTGTGTTTGTACTAATTCCGTACTTTTATTTATCTCAAAAGGTGTGGTTAGCAGGTGAGAGTTGTCATTGAAGCAAGCTTGGAATTTTGTTATTGTTCAAGCAAAGTTGAAGTATGTCCTCACTTGACTCCAGGGCATAATAATCTTTAGATTTCATTTATTCAAGTATTGTAATAGACTAAGTAATTTTATATTTCATATTGTATGTGACGTGTCCCAATTATTGTTTAGTCTAAGATTGACATATGTTGAGTCTTAGTGTTTTCTATCGTTTTTACTACGTAAGATGTTTTAATATAGTTTGTGTGAAAATTTTTAATTATGCTTTATTTTTCATACATGTATGCAATGAATGATGTCAAGGGCTTGTACAAGACCTCTAAGAGGTCAAGTACGAAATGTTGCGCTGGTAGAGTGCCATATCTTCTAGGGTGTGCTCATTGGGTGTGACACACACCATACAAAAATATGAACACATAATTAGTAGGACATAAACTCCACATAATAAAGAGACTGAAAACACAACAAGAAAATAGGAACAATAGCCACAACATATCATTCAATAAGACTCTACCCTTTCTTATTTCACATAGGAGGAACTTCCTGCTCAACATATCATCATACTCATTACATTATTTTTAAGCACATTATGTAAAAGATCTCATAAGAACACAATTATGCAACATTCTCAATAGTTCTCTATTAAGCATGCTTATAAGTTTTCTCATGCAAAATTTAGTAAATTCATTAAACATGAACATCGACATGAGAGAAAAAATCAGGTAAGCTCATTTTACTATATAAACATAAATTCATGAAAACATTCAAATATAGTAACGGAAACACGAAACTCATTTTTCATGAAAAAATCCCAATTTATGCACATGCTACTAGAAAGTTCTAACTCTCAAGCATTAATAGAATAGAAGAGAAGAGACACAATCCATCAACCCAACTATTCAAAATAATCCCACACTTAGGAAAAACCCATCACAACACAAAGAGGGAAAACTATAAGTTACCGGCACCTTCATATGGATTTGCTTCATTTTTAGATCGGTGTCAATAGAAGCGGTTCTTCTTTATTTCACCAACATCCGAACCATTAGGAGGAGATTTCTTGGCCTCTTATCCCCTACAAGCAAGAGTGCGGAAATCTCTAACCTTATGACAATTTCTTGCACAATTATATCGTGCACTAGTACCAGGTAGAAACTTCCAAAAGTATTTCCTCCCACAAGTAGAGCAAGTACGCTTAACATATTTAGAACTACCACCATTCTCATATTTAACCTTAGGAGCACAAAGGGGGGTCTTGCTTTGGATCTATCTTATTAAAACAATGTTTATTTTGCCGATCCTATCTTTCTCTTTTAAAAAACCTCTACCCCTTCTTTCAAGCTTAGATTACTCGATTGATAGAGCATACTCCATAAAACAAGATAGAGTCATGTAATAATGGAGAATTGTTGTACAGACTCTTTTTATCAAGGTCGGCAACGCCGGTCACAAACCTACTCATCTCATCTCCAGGGTTAGACACTAAAGATGGAGCATACTTAGACAATAAGGTAACTCTTAAGGAATACTCCTCCTTGCTCATATTACCTTGCCTAAGGTTTATAAACTCCTCAACCGTTAAATCTCTCCTCTCACCGGGATACTTTCCTAATAAAGCTTAAACAAACTCTCGCATTCTATGGGACTCGATTTAATTGACCTTGTCACAACCGGGGAGAACCCCATAAATGTAACCGGCATCATCGTCCTAGGAGAGGACTAAGTCTAGTCTCTTAGAATTCATTACATTTTGTAGGTTAAAATGCGGAAAAATAAAAACTTTTCATACATAACTATCTAGTAAGGTTTTCATACACCTCTTGATAGCGAATTTACTTACACTCCTCGCATATGAAGCATACACATGGTTCTCAATTAGGAAACATAATCGATACATAGGAATTAGTCTAATATATTATCTCATATTCCACAATCTAACGAGTTCAAACGTTTGAAATAGACAAAAAAAGTCAATATGCCATGATAGGATTACATTAATGTTCAAATAATAAAAGAATGAATAATGTCTTAATGGCAATACAACTTCAAAGCTAGACCAAATAGAAGGTAACATCCTCGAACATGAGGACCTACCAATACTTGGAGAAAAGAGTACAAGTCTTATTCAATCGTTCTCCTAGAACTCAATGGATGGAACCTACATATATGTAGAAAAAATTGAAATATGGGTTATTACACAACTTGTACTGATATATGCACATAAAACCATTTAAATACGTGCATAAAAGGGACCATTAATTTAGAAAACATGGTAAGTAATTTGGAAATCCTTTGATGTACATACAAGAGAGAATATACAAGATAAGAACCATAATAACATAATATATGTTTATAACCAAAGATAGCATAAACATAAACACATATAAATATTTCCTATTCAATAGTTCATATAAACATAGTATACAAAACCCTTACCAACTATCCCACCCCAAATGTACAAGTGCAACACTCATGTGAAGCCCATCCCATATAATCAAGTAAAAAGGATAGGAGATCATAAGTATGCTCTGCTTCATAAAACATATAGTCATAGGTAGTGATCGCAACATATACAAATTTAGACCAATAGCATATTCATTAGCATAGTCAAAATCATATAAGAGTGTCATCATATACATCAAAACATTTCATAATACATAATATCATTGTACATAATAAAATAAGAACAACTTCCTAGAACATCACTCAAGGCCTACTTGTGCAATGCATAAATAGAGTCCTATAACCCTACCTACACAAAGTCAAACCACTTAAGTCACCCTAGTTAGTGTTCACTTTATTATATCATTTTACTTTCTGGAAAAATTTACTTAACCAACATAGACCACATGAGCTAAATATGTAATACGGTGTCATGAAACACTACACTGAAAGAAAGTGGACTACTTGCTAAGGTAGTACCAATACATGAACATAGCATTCTAGGTTAATCCAATAGCTAGTATTCCTGTGGGGGAACATAGTTACAGAACTAGGAGACATCCTTGAGACCCTCTTTATGCACCATAGCATTGTAATCTATATCTGATGAGAACCATTGTAAACCGACCTTCTCACATTTTAAAGGGACACATCAACATCTAGTATACTCGGTGCTAAGATAAATTCCCTTTTTGAAATGTCTTGAAGCCTTTATAAATCAATCATATATTGATGTAGGTCATAAGATATTGAACCCCTTGTATAGCATAATCACTAGCTCATTAGGAAGTGTATGAGAATGTTTTTTCATTGCAAACCTTCATTTGAAATATTAACACACAATCATAACCATATTATAGTAAGAGAAATAAGCGATTCACAATAAACCTTCTATCATCATACCTTAATCATAATATTACAATTCATATAGTCAAGACATTTCAATTAGATTCATCATTA
The DNA here is from genome assembly GCF_001406875.1 of Solanum pennellii. Lineage (NCBI taxonomy): Eukaryota > Viridiplantae > Streptophyta > Magnoliopsida > Solanales > Solanaceae > Solanum > Solanum pennellii. The sequence continues at coordinate 26,497,648 of NC_028648.1, read as the reverse complement.
CATAACTTATGTAATCTAGTCACATGTACTTCAATTAAACATCATCATCAAGTATAAGTCATCACAATTGAAGTAAAGAATTCAAGATCACAAGGTCGTACCAATTTACCTTCATAAGCCTCCTTCAATTGTCTTACCATAAACCAACCATATTCACCCATAAATAGGTTTAATAACATCATACAATAGTAATCTATACAAGAACTAGCTAAACTGTATCATCACGAAATAATTCAATATCAACTCGTAACCTAATATTACGTGAATAGGGTTCATCATGAATTCTTCAAGAAGTAGGTTAAATCCCAATAATAAATTATCCTAGTAAGTCCATAAATTAATTAGGAAAGTTAAAACAAGGCTAACAATCAATGTATTTATAAATTCGCATCAATTCATAAGCAAGATCCAAGATTTTGTGAAATAGAGGAAAAGACATGATCTACACGAAATTAACATCAATTACTCAATAATATACACTTAATTATCCATGGATAAACACAATTATAAATAATCAATCATCACTTTCAAGTTTAGAGGAAAACCTATTGGTAGAAGAAAACCCTTCGAATTTGGTGATTTCGAAATAACCTTTAAAAGGACCTCGGGGGGAAATGAATTACAACAATGAAGAATCCATACCTTATTGATAATTAATCAACAAAATTCAAGTGAGATCCTTGAAAAATTGGTCTTCTTCCTCAAGCTTCTTGCTTCCTTTAGTGGAGGATGAGTAGAGGAAGAAAGTAGACAGAGGTGAGAGCTTTTTATTTTATATTTTGGGATTTGATTTGATTGAGTGAATGTAAGGTAAAAATTATTTAAAATCATTATATAACCCTCCCATGAAATTCAAAAAATACCTCTTACTTAAGATGACCTTTTACTGAAGTCAAACTTGAATTACAAATTTCAGATTTTCATTGGGGAACAAGTCCGCGTTGCGTAGATGCTCCCGCAAGATTTCCTAATTTAATTTTAGAAACAAAAGATTCCTATACTTGTGTGCGTCGTAGCCAAAAATTTTGATTCCAAATTGAAAAAGTCTGCGAGGCGGAAACACTCCACCATAGTGCATCTGCGCTGCCTTGGGCAGCTTGCTAGGTCAAGTTTTGGGTCCCTTCGTCCCTAAGGAAATCTTCGGGGAGTCGTACCTAGACGTTTTCACCCTATATACACGATTTTATCTATTTAAAGTAATTCTACATGTTCTAGACTCCATACAACACTTACAAACCATCAAAAAAACTAAGGATGTTTTACTACTTCAGTTGAACAAGCTTACAGACGTCATGGACGTTGATTGACTTTTTGACACTAACACATACTAACTAGTTTTAATACATTAAATTAGGCTTATAAATAGCATTTTAAGGTTTTAATCATGTGAGGCTCTATATTAGTGTATGGACTTTATGAGTATTACAACCCTATTACCTTTCTATTGTATGTACCAAACATGAGAAACCTCCCTTAATTGGTATGAGTCAATTCCAACTTCTCCCAAGAAGTCATAAATATAGCACTGAACACATTATAAACACAGTCTATAAAATCCTAGGGATCCTCTCCCGCTTTAGACCCAAGAAAAGTAGGAGGACATCCTAACAAAGTCCGTCAAGCTTGAGGTCATAGAACTCTCAAGAGCATGCACTATAGACCCTACATCTCGATTCCCTTGGGCCGTCATGTTTATAGATCGGGTAAGAAAAACTCCCTTAGTTTCCTCATTATTCATTTCTGGGGGATCCACCGAAACTTCATTCCATTGGTTAGCTATAGGGACTTGTTCAACTTGGGTAACTTGAACACCTTGAGTAACTTGTTCTCCTCGGGAGAAACTCCATCATTCACCACTTTCTAGTTCACTCTTCTTGTGGGCGTACTTCTTGTATTCACATACTATAAACACAATACAAAAGAATAGGAAAAGACATATCACCTCAACTGTATGGCACAATTCAAAAGTAATGAAGAGAATGAAACTTCTATCGTCCTATATCCTCTCGCTCACAGTTGTGTCGTGACTCACCAATAATGGAAAAAAAATCTACTATATGTGTACTACTTCATAACCATATGATTTTATACAATTTTTGTAACGAACCAAGAGAACCCCTAAGTCATTACACATCGTACTCGACCTCTTCAATGTCTTCTACAAACCTCTAAGCATTTATTTATCACAATTATATGAAAAGTAATGTGGAAATAAAAAATTTTTACAAGAATATTCCACCTCATTATGAAAGCATAAGAAACTATGTTTCATCATATACCATGTTAGACACAAGTCAATATCACAGGGTCACGACCCTTTCATCAATTTTTTAAAACAAACTATAGTCTAATACAAAGTCTTTTAGAAAATTAAATTAAAACATTTTAATGCCTCAAAAAGGACATAGGATAAGCTAGAGCCTATCATGCTTGTCATTAGGGTATAAGGTCGTAAAATGGTCAATAATGTGGTATTGAGGTAGTGTTTAAAGATTTAGGTTCATTGGAAGTCAAATGTCAAGGGATGACCAAGACGTTCGACTACTTAGTCACCTATGTACCTCACGAGTGGTTATTTGCTTATATGTGTGTTTCATGAGTAATGAGATCCTTATAGAAGTTATTAGAATGTTTATAGGAAGTGTGTCAAACTTCTATAAGGTTTGAAGGTCAAACGCCCAATAACGTACATGACGTTTGAAAGGTTTGTCTTGTAACGAACTTGTGTGTCTTGGCATGTTTCGTCGAGTTTTACATATTTGTTTTGGATGAAATTGATGTGGGAGGTCCTGGACTCATAAACAAGCATATTTGAGTTCAAAGCGTCTAGGAAATCATCCCCAAGGACCATGCAAGGGTCGTTGAATAAGGACACATGTTTGTGGCAAAAACATCCCAACGTAGTCCCTCCTACAAATGGAAAATGATGGACACTGGTCTGGTCGACATCCCACAAGTGGAGGGCGTCGATGGGCACTTAGCCCAGGGAGCTAAGCTCCAACTTTTCAGGCTCTGAACGAATCGACGGTGGATAGGACGGTCCATTTGTTGACTAACGCCCTTTCGATGGGATGTTGTCTGTGAGGGTTGCGTTCTTGTGCAGTTCACTGTTATATTGAACAGTGAATTGGTAAATTCACCCAACGTCCAAATAAGGGAAAGGGTGTCTGTTTACGTGTATTTCAGGTATTATAAATGGGTTTAAATTGTAAGACCCCCATAATGAGTTAGAGTTTCTATAGACTAACATGTTCGTAATAATGTTATAAGGTATTAAAATGACTTATAATATGGTATTGAGGCAGTTTGTAAAGCTTGAGAGGATTTGGAAGTCAAACGTCAAGAGACGACCAAGACGTTCAATGACTAGTCACCTATGTGTCTCATGTGTCAATACGTGCTTATGTTTGTATTTCATGAGCATAAGAAGTCATGAAAAGAGTAATAATGATTTTTATTGACAGTATATGGAGTTTAGTGAATTTTGGAGGTCAAACGTCCAAGACGTTAGAAAGTTAGACCTTGAGACGTCCAAATTTGTCTTGATGGGGCCAATCCAGTTTGGACGTGTTACGTGCATTTTTTTAATGAATCTTAGGCGGTAGATGTAAAACTTTTTAAGGATTGTATTTACTTTTGAAACACCCGGGTACAACTTCTTAAGGTCCCCGCAGAAGGCCCCACAAGAAGGACCCAAGGTTGTCTATACACTGCCTTGGCAATGTCAATTGACGATCCAAAACGATGCCAAGTTGGTCGACCAACGGCCCGTACATGATGTCTCGTCAATGGAAAATTAGACTTGTCCAGTATTAACCAAAAAAAAAGCCAAGTTCCAATCGATCGATGCCACAGACAGCTAGTCGATGGACCTACTGGCCGTCGATGGTGATCCATCGATGCAGCCTGGTGCCACTGTCTTGCACACTGTTTCATTAAAGGAGTGAATTTGAAATTACCATAGTCACGACAGCAATATAGACCCCATACGAGACCGACGTCGTTGACCTCACAGAAGTTGCAGAAAAGCCTGCATACGTCATTCTAACTTCATCTAGGTTAATTTTAGCAAAAATTTGAATCTTTTTGTTTCTTAACATACATTTATACATACTACTTCACATCATAGGTGTTCACAAATTAGCAATCAAATAAAGTGATAATCAAATCAAAGAATTAGATCATAATTTATTAAATGTATTTTTGCCAAAATGGCACCAATACAATGTCTGAACAAAAATAGAAAGAAACACTAGTGGGACATGCTCCACTAGATATAGCCTACATCTAAGCTAGAAAATAACGGTAGACATCCTCGAAAGCATGAGGGCCTACTATGTCCGGATGAATGCTCCACCTTCGGATAGCTGCAAGCTCTAGCAACCACCTATGCTTGCACCTAAAATTGTAGAATTGTATGGATTTAGTACACACTTGTACTAAGTATTGGTATATGCAAGCACACACCAAGGACATGCATGAGTATGAACAGCTCTTTCCTAACAATATTATTATGGAATGTCAAGTCGGTTGACTTGACAAAATGGGATTAGCAAAGTTAGTGAGCTTTCCAAATATGGATTAGGAAAGTCATACCATGAGAATAATATGCATCATCATACTTATCATATTGCACACAGTACATAACATCTTATTCATAGCATATATCATTTTGCATATAGCACATAACATCTTTCATATCATTCATTCATATATCATGAGACCTTGGAATAATGGACTTGAAATTAAGACTTCCCAAAATGAGGTCTCAACATATGGGACCTCCACTAGGGAGCCTTAATTAGAAAACACAAAGTCTGCTTCATTAATTTATATGTACTTCGTTTCATTTTGTTCATAGTCTAGTGTTAACACCAGCTATACCTAGGTTGTAGTCTAATACTTTCATTAGATTCGTTGTGCAATGATTAAGAATGACCTACTGTCATTACTTAAGTCTAGCTCACATCTTGATCATCTATCCTAACACCTTTGGTATCATTCATTTCATTGTGTGTATCATTTGAGGCTGGACTCATTCATTCATTGAGAACATTGACTTTGATTGACATAGATAATCTGAGCATCATGAAATCCAATGTCTCCCCCACATCTAAAAGAGGTGGAATCACCGGCCAAGTGACCGAAAACAAGCTAGAATACATGGGAATTAAACTTCGCCATATCCCTATATTAGTAGTATAGGTTCGAAGACTAGGAGATATAACAAGATCCATACCTGGCATCTCGGAAAGCCACATCTCATGAGAAATACGTGAACCTCTGCCCTTCAAAAAACATGGTATCGCCGCTCATATCTAGTCTATTGGTGCTTACTATAAAGTTCCATTACATTCAACTCATACATCAGGGAAGTTAGCTTCTAGTATGAGGACATCATATCTCAATATATGATATCTCATCTCATCATTAGTACTAAGTGTATATTAATCTCAATAATTTCATTAGACTGTTCATAGAGAATGTTCTCTTCATTAACTTTACACTCTAATAGGTGAGTACGTTTTGGTAACATTTACTTAGGCTCATTTGAGATTGCTCTCATCTTTCCAATGCACTTAGCCATTTAGTGTGCTTCACACTCTTACTTAACCCTCACACGGTTTCATCATTTCATTGTTCATTTCATCACATGCCAACGTACTTTGCCATTTAGTGTGTTTCACACTTTTACTTAACCCTTCTAGGGTTTCATCATTTCATTGCATACATTTTAAGGTCACTTACTTTTAAACGTATGCTAGACTTATGGGTCTATACATATAAGCCATGAAGCTTCATTCATAGTTCGTTTAATTGATTCATATCTTCCTAAGATTATGTGGTACAAGACTTATGCATCTTTTATATATGCAAAGATCTAGGTTTTGACCTTACTCGGAAACATTATTTTTGAACATTTAGTTCACGTATGACTTATGTATCAATACAGAATTTTGGCAAGGGAACCAAATTTGGAATCCATGGGACAAAAAATAATTTTTTTTAACCCAAGATCGAGCCCCAACGCCTTCATTTCATTTTCCCCTTGATTTCTACCTTTATGTTTTCGTTCATTTAGACTGAGAGGAGGTGGATCTAAACCCTACAACATCATTTTCTTTTTATTTTATTCTCTTTAATTTCCCTCCTCTTGAACAAGGGGTGTGGGTTCGAACACCCACAACCCCACTTCAATTTTTCTCCATAATTTCCCTAGTTTCTTCCTAGAGGTCGTGGGTTCGACTTCCACACGCCTTAACCTTTTTTTTTTGTTCCTTCTTAAATCTGTTTGAGATGTGGTGGGTTCGAATCAAACTCCTCTCATTTTATTTTAAATTCATTTTCGGATCAAGGCACATGGGTTCGAATCCCACATGCCACATTCCCTTTTTCTCAAATTATTTCAATGATTTTTCACATGGTGAGGTCACTGGTTTGATTCTAAGTGGCCACACATATTTTAATTCATTTTTACATTGCATGATATTCCCCTTAGCATGGCCTAAACTCATCAACAAGATGCTGGAAATTTTTGCATCCTAGTTTTCACCTCTTTCACATTAAATGTTTAGACGTTTTAAGTAGTTTTAACTGAGTTCTACAGGTGCATTTTCATGGATTTATTTGACTATTAGTTTGTACTCAAATCAGCATTTTTACATCACTTATGAACATCACGATTTGAGCAAATACAATCATAAACATGTCATTTTTCGAACTTGAATCCAAGAGTGTATATTACGGCTACACATTGCACACACATCATTTTTAACTTAATTTCGGAAAACATGCTCCATATTCACGTAATTCCTAACATACATACATAAACATAATCATCACGAAAATACATTACATCCCTAATTTCTAGCGGCAAACATACCTAACCTATGATTCGATTGGAGCTAGTGACAATGATATGCAACGGGAAACAACCCTAGTTTTCGGAATAGATTTGTTTGAACCTTAAGGGGTCTCTTGGGAAGGGACAAAAATAGAAGAGAAACCATACGTTTTTTACATTCAAACCTTGACTTGAAGCTCAAATTTTCTCCAAAGATCACGTCCGAATCTCGTCAACTTCAACACAAATTCGACGGACAAACCCTTTCTTTGCCTAATTTGTTTGATTAGCGTTTGTTTTATTATATTTTTGTGTGAGTTCTATCAGTGTGAAGACCATTGGTCAATTTTCTGTATTTGTAGATTTTTAGGAAGCTTTAACGTGAAAGAGAAGAGAGAATGATCATGTGTTGGGAGATAGACGATAGTAAGGAGAATTTTTGTAGGATTAGGAGTTTAGTTTAGGACTTAGTCAAATAATGTTTAGTTAAATGGTAAAATCTGATTTATCTGTTATTTTCAATCAAACAATAAATATTACTTAATTAAATTAATTAAATTAATTGCCAATTTAAATAAAAACAATTTACATCATTGCTTCCACCTAGGTTCGAATCGGGTGGAGCAAGACTTCATTCAAAAAGTCAATTTTAGGCCCTCTCTCCCCAAATTTCCCCTCAACCTTATTAATTAAATAATTAGTTACATATTTAGGGTAATTAGAATAGTAACCTTATCCTGGAAACAGACGATTTTACCCCAAGACCCTCTAAACTTAAGATTTCTCCTTTTTAAGTCCGGTAAAGACTCATACGGGTAAATCTTCATATTAGGGAGCCCTACATTGCTGGAACCAACCTTTACTAGCTCAAATAACTCCCCGAGTTTGTTGGCTTGGCTGTCGCAAGGGTTCAAAGGTTTTGTTCTATGCGCATCAACTCGTGTGAACCCGGTCTAATCGTCGGCATCCTAGACACATTAAGCATTGCTTAGCATATCATTTTTATCCTCTACCTGCTTGACATGCACCATAAACCTTGAGAGGTTCATGCTATCATGGAGCATCGCAGACCGACACTCCTCCTCCAAATCTCCTTTGATTACTATGAAGAACCTTATAATCTCATCCATGCGGTGAGATACGAGGGAACTAGTATACGTGGAAAGTTTGATTAACTTCAGGGAATACTCCCTGATTGTCATGGATCCCTTCATAAGCTTGATAAAACTCCTCAACCTTCACCTCCCTCATCTCTCTGGGAAAGAATATCTCTAGAAAAGGTGTCTTAATCCGCTCCCAAGTGACCGAAACTCCGCAAAAAAATCAGCTATCTTACCAAATCTTGCCGATGTCTGTGCCACATCCTTGACTTAATAGGAAACCAACTCTTCTTTCTCAGTATATCTTGCCCCCATTGCCACCACAATCTTATGCACCTCATCCACAAACTCCTATGGATCCTCTAAAGTCTTACACCCCGTGAAAATTGGAGGATTCATCCTCGTACAGTCTCTTAGCTTGTCATCCATACTGCGAACCGGTGGGTTCTCCCTTTGAACATTCTGCAAATTGACCTTGTATGTCATCGCATGGGCCTTCATAGTGATGGCATGTGTCATCTGGTCCATAGATTCCCGCAACTCCGCAGTAGTCAACCCAGCAGGGTTAACCGACATAGCTACTCCTTTAGCTGGAGATTGGGTGGAACCCCATTGTCCCCAACAACTGCTTCTCCTCTCGTATAATCAGTGGTTCTCCTAGTATTAATTCTCTAAAAACAACAAGGATTGATGCTAGACATGCTCAAAACATCAAGAAATACGACATTAGGAAAATGCACGATGAGATCAGAAGAAGGGAATTTTCCTACGCATCATGCAGTCTCTAATTTATGATAGTGGTGTACTTCACTTCCATGACATACAAACTAATCAATGTGGGTGATGTGAACTTATTATCTTCGGAATTTAACCTAGTGCTCTGATACAAACTTTGTAACGATCGGAATATAGACCCCACAGGAGACCGGCATCGTTGACCTCTCATAGGTCGCAGACAAGCAGGCATACATCATTCTTAATTCATCTAGGCTAATTTTAGCGGAAAATTTTAAACATTTTGTTTCTTAACAAATATTTATACATACTACTTAACATCATAGGAGTTCACATATCAACCATCTAATAAAGATATAATCAAAGGAAAGATTAGATAATAATTTTATTAAGCATATTTTTGCCAAAACGGCACCAATACAAGGTCTGAAAAAAAGTTCAAAAAAACACTAGCAGAACATGTTCCACTATCTATAGAATACATCTAAGCTACATAATATTTGTAGACATCCTCGAAAGCATGAGGGCCTACCAAGTCCCGATGAAAGCTCCACGTCTTGATAGCTTCAACTTCAACCTGTAACCTCTAGCGTCCACCTATGCCTGCACCTAAAATTGTTGAATTATATGGATTAGTACACACTTTCAATAAGTATGTGTATATCCATGCACACACCAAGAACATGCATGAGTAAGAACATCGATATCCAAATTACATGATTATGGAAAGTCAAGTTAGTGAGTTGCCAAAATGGGATTAGGAAAGATAGTGAGCTTTCCAAATTTTGATTAGGAAAGTCATGCTAGGAGAGTGACATGCATCATCATACTTACAATATTGCACACAACACATAACATCTTACACATAGCACAAATCATTTTGCATATATCACATAACATCTTTCATATCATTCATTCATATACCATGAGACCTTGGAATCATGGACTTTACTTTAAGACTTCCCAAAATGAGGGTTAACATATGGGACATCAACTAGGGAGCCTTCATTAGCAAACACAGAGTCTGCTTCATTCTTTGATACGTGCTTCATTTTATTTCGTTCATCAGCTAGTTTCAACACAAGATACACCTAGGATGTAGTTTAATACTTTCATCGTGTTCACTATGACATGATCAAGAAAGACCTAGTGTGGTTACTTAAGTCTATCTCACCTCTTGATCATCCTATCCTAACATTTTTCATATCATTTATTTCATTTTGTGCATCATTGAGGTTAGCCTCATTCATTCATTGGGAACTTTAAATTTAACCGATAAAGATCATGTGAGCATCATGAAATCCAGTGTCTCTCCCGCATCGAAAATAGGTGGAATCACTATCCAAAGTGACCAAGAACATGCTAGCCTTCATGGAAATTGAACCGCTCTAGATCGCTATATTGGCATTATAGGTTCGAAGACTAGGAGATATAAGGAGACATACACCCGACATGCCAGACAGCCTCATCTCATGAGAGTTACGTGAACCTCCGCCATTACCGAAAGAAGGCATCACCGCTCATAGCTAGTCTATCGGTGCTCAGTATAAAGTTCCATTAAATTCAACTGCTATATCATGGAAGCTGGCTTCTAGTATGTGGAAATCATAACTCAATATATGTTTTCTCATCTAATCATTAGTATTAAGTCTATATTAATCTCAATATTTCACTAGAGTTTTCATAGAGACTGGTCTCTTCATTAACATTACACTCTCATAGGTGAGAACGTTTTGGTAATATTTACTTAGGCTCATTTCAGATCGCTCTCATCTTTTACATTAGCCTCTTATAATGTTGTCACCACATTCCTTAACTTTAGCACATTTGCTCTTCATAATTACTACCCATTATTACGTGAATATTCATTTAATCATACGCCAATGCACTTGGCCATTTAGTGTGTTTCAATTCTCTTACTTAACCCTCCAATTGTTTCATCATTGCATTGATCATTTCGTCATATGCCAATGTACATGGCCATTTAGTGTGTTTCACACTCTTACTTAACCCTTCTAGGGTTTTATCATTTCATTATATACATCTTAGTTCACTTACTTTCAAACGTGTGCTAGACTTATGGTCTATATATACAAGCCCTGAGGCTTCACTCATAGTTCTTTTAAGTGATTTATATCCTCCAAAGATTATTTTGTACAAGAGTTATGCATCTTGTATATATGCCAAGATATCGATTTAGATCTAAGTAGGCAGCATTATTTGCGAATATTTAATTCACATATGACTTATGTATGAATACGAAATTTAAGCAAGCGAACCCCATTTCGAATCACTTGGACAACAGTTGTATTTTTATTTAACCCAATATCGAGCCCCAAAGATTTTTCCCTTTATTTCTACCTTTATTTTTGTCGTTCATTGGGACTGAGGTGATTTGGGATCAAACCCCCACAACCTCATTTTCTTTTTATTTCCTTTTCTTTAATTTATCTCCTCTTGCCCGAGGGGGTGTGGATTCGAACCCCCACAACCCCACTTTAAATTTTCTCCTTAATTTCCTTGTGTTCTGCCAAGAGGTCGTGGGTTCGATTCCCACATGCCTCAACCTTTTATTTTTGTTTTTCTTCCTCCTTAAATCTGATTGAGAGTTGGTGGGTTCGTATCCCACTCCTCTCATTTCTTATTTTTTTAATTTAATTTTCGGATCAAGGCACATGGGTTCGAATCTCACATGCCACATTCCCTTTTTATCATATTATTTCAATGATTTTCAACATGGTGAGGTCACGGGTTCGATTCTCAGAGGACTCACATATATTAACTCATTTTTACATAGCATGCTTATCCCTTTAGCTTGGCCGAAACTAATCAACAAGATGCTGGAAATTTTTGCAGCCTAGTTTCTGACCTATTTAATATTAAATGTTTAGACGTTTTGAGAAGTTGTAGTGAGATTCATTTGACTATTAGTTTGCACTCAAATCAGCATTTTTACATCACTTATGAACATCAGGATTTAAGCAAATTTGTGCACATGAAATACAACCATAAACATGTCACTTTTCGAACTTGAATCCAAGAGTGTATATCACGGCTATACATTGCACACACATCATTTTTACTTAATTCAGACAACATGCACATAATTTCAAACATACATACATAAACATAATCATCACGAAAACATATTACATCCCTAATTTCTACCAAAAAAAAAACCCAAACTATGATTCGATGGGAGCTAGTGACAAAGACATGGGAACGGGGAACAACCCTAGTTTTCAGAATAGATTCGTCAGAACCTTATGGTGTCTTTTGAGAAAGTACCAGTAGAGAAGAGAAACCATACCTTTTTGACGTTCATACCTTGACTTGGTGCCCAAAACTTTCTCCAAAGATCAAGTCCAAGTCCCCTCAACTTCAACACCAATTCAACGGATAAACCCTCTCTTTTCCTTACGTGTTTGATTAGAGTTTGTTTTCTGATATTTTCGAGTGAGTTCGTCAAGTGCTAAGAACTTTGGTCAATTTTCTGTTCTTGTAGTTGTTTAGGCATAGAAAACATGAAAGAGAAGATATAATGATCGTGTGTTGAGAGATAGACGTGAGTATGGAGAGTTTTCTTTGGATTAAGAGTTTAGCTTAAAACTTAGTCAAATAAGGTTTAGTTAAATAATAAAATCTAATTTCTCTTTTATTTTAAATCAGCCAATAAATATTAATTAATTAAATTAATTATCAACTTAAATAAAAACAATTTAAATCATTGCTTCCACCTAGGTTCGAATCCGGGTGGAGCAAGACTTCACTCAAAAAGCCAATTTTTGGCCATCTCTCCCCAAATTTCCCATCAACCTTATTAAATAAATAATTAATTACACATTTAGGGTAATTATGATACTACCCGTAGCATTGAAAAAAGACCATTTTACCCCTAGACCCTTCAACCTTAAGATTTCCCCTTTTTATGTCCGGTAAAGATTCATCCGGGTGAATCTTCATATTCGGGATCCCTACATGGTTGGACCCAACCTTTCTTATCTTAACTAACTCCCCAAGTTAGTTGGATTTTCTGTCACAAGAGTTCTGAGGTCTGGTTCTACACGCATCAACCCGTGTGAACCCGATCTAATTGTAGGCATTCTAGACACATTAAGCATTACTTAGCATATCTATTTTTAGTGTTTTTACACACCACACGTCCTAAACTGGCCCTAATTGATTTATTTAGTGGTTTTTCGGTATATTTAATGGTACAAACACATGATCAACCCATTCCCAAACACATGCTCACGAAATAAACCTTCCCTTCAAAATTAATTCTCTCTAGAAACCTCCTTTATTGTTGAAACTCAAGAACAGCTTGAAGATTGGATTCTCATGAGTTCTTAACCAATTTTAAGAGTTTTTAAACTATACAGAGGTATGGTCATCCTTCATCTCTAAGGAACTTTTCACTTGGATAGTTCTTCTCAAACTTTTCAACGAGTATTCATGATCAATCTGTCAATCTTTCAATCTACCCATAGGTTCCTTCTCTAAATGTTTTTAATGGTTAAATCATGATGAATGATGTTAGTGTATTATTGTTAATGTGATTTTCAATCCAATTGCATGATGAACCGACGTCCCTTACCAAAATTTATTTAGCCCTTGCATGGGCATTGCGATCATGTCTTGTTGATGATTGAATTGTGATTCTCTTACGTTAAATTGTCTATATTTACAATTATTTACGTGAATTAATGATGAATTGATGATGAAGTATACATGTGTATCAATGTATGAAGAATTGAATATGACTAACTTAGATTCCTATAAGTTCACCGTAACCTTGCCTCTATTAGGCATGAATGTGGAATTCGATTGTGTGGGGATGGTTGTATCTACGGTCTTACATGTATGTTATTGATGAATTGTAATTAAGTGATTCATGTGTATCAAGGACGATTAGTCTATGATTCTTCTATCTTCCATTGATTCCCAAAGTAGCATGTTCACTATGATCTAGATGATATGGCTATTGTAGTAGGATTTCGTTTAGGTTATGTTGTACTTAACTAGTTACTTATATTGATGATATTAATGAATTTTGTGTATGGATAATTTGTGATAAATGTATAGGAGTCTTGGCATGAATTAATGAGGGTACTTCTTGCCTATTATTTGAATGTTGTAATGAACATTATCTGATCTTAATTCTAGGGTAGATAAAGCATGAGTTAGACTTGATTATTATTACTTTAGATACTTCCATAGTTTGATATTATTAATTAAATATTATATATAATCCATGTAAGTGAAATTGGTTAATGGTCTATGTCCTTCTACTTTCTAGCAAGTTAATGATACGTTGTACTAGTTTGTATCATGGCCTTGTAGTTGCTTATGCATGACTTCATATATGATTATTATGTTTTAACAATTGACCTATAATTGAATTATTTATGAAAGAGTACTAATGGTCAATTATGACCAAAGGCCAAAGGATTGGTAAGAATTTCTCTACTCTTCAACTTATGACATTGTGTTGTCTGATCCTCTTATGGTGGAGGTGTTTACTTTATTTTAATTTTATATGTGTTGATTATGGACTTTAAGGCAAAGTTATAAGTATATGAATATGTGGTTATGCTGATCATACTATGTTAATCTGATGCCTACTTTCCTATTGTAGTTATGATTTAGGTTGTATGTCTATTGTATAAGCATGTGTATATCTACGTTAGGGTAAAGTATAGGTGCATCCATTGATGAGTTAAAATGGTTACTAATCCCTTACGTATGTACCCCTATGTGAATGCACGAATAGTAAAAGTGAGGAGTCTTAAGTATCATATGAAGTTGACTTGTCTACTATGCTATTGTGTGTTGTGTGGTCTATGTTTGAAAGTTTAATATTGTCTAAGATGGTGGTTGCCTCAATGTGTTGTTGATATACATTATGTGATCATATTGACCAATGTCCACACACCCTTAGTTTACGTGAATGCATACAAGTAATATAGGTTAGACTGTCTAAATTATATGATGAAATATGATTGTGCATATTCCCTTGGAGGGTTGATATGAATGAATTGCTCATATATATAAACCTATAGACTTATGTATTATTAAATTAACATGTGTGACATTTATGTTTTATGTGAAAGGTTTGATCACACATATGTACACACACACATTAAATGATGATCTAGTAAATAGAGGGGACTTGAAATGTGAGCCCAAGATTACTCTAAAACTATATAGGTGCTTGAATATGTTTTAAGCATATGAGGAACAAATATCCTAAGCCTATGTTTTAAGAAAAATGTAATAATCTCATCTCAATGAAGGGAACATAGCTTAGCACCGAGTGAAATTGACAATTAGCCCTTGGAGGAAGATTCACCATTTGTTCCTTGTAAAGTGTTGACTTACCTTATAGAGATACTCACCTATGGATCCACATGAGGTGGTGACTTCCCTTTGAGGATGGTTCACCCATGTTTTCTCATGAGAGGATGCCCCAATTGCCAAATGGCATGTAGAGGGATCATACCTGTCTCTTAGTTCCATAAACTATGCTTGCCACATAGGATCTAGCAAAGTGAATTCACTTAGTATGCTAGTATGTATTTTTATGTTCTACCTTTGTTAGGTGAGGACATCATCCATTGGTGTAAGTCTCTACAACACTGAATTCCATGTTAGAACCCATGGTATTAATGTCGGTAAATGCACTAGTTTCCCTAAAGTAAAACGGATAATAGAAGTAAATAACTAGGATCCTAACTAGGATGATTTAAGGGAGGTAACTTAGCATAGGTGGAATTAATGAACCCATCTAGACATTGCACAAGTACCTCATTAGGAAGTCCTAGAGAGGTGACCTAATGTGTATGGTTATGCTTATGTCCATATGCATGGCTTTGTAGTATTGGTGTACTTGTTGTGATGAAATGCATGGTATGAGCCTATATGAAATGTTCTTGACATATATGCACAATATTGGTCTTAGTAACTATATGATGAAAGTCTTTCCTAGCTTGGCTGAAGTTACCTTTACTTGTTATGTTGATGTATGATGCATTAAGGTTTGTGGTATCATTAAGAGGTTATTAAGTGTGTGTATGGTTATGAGGCTTCACATGTACATTGCATTAGTAGAAGAGATATGTTGAAACAACCTATAGTCAGAAAAAATCATATGCCGACAATAGGAGAAGAGATCTTGAATCTGATGTAGGTGATATGGTGTATTTGAAGATTTAACCTATCAAAGGGGTGATGAGATTTGGCAAAAAGGGGAAGTTAAGTCCCCGGTATGTAGGTCCCTACGAGGTTTTTAAAAGGGTCAGAAAGGTTGGTTATGAATTGAGACTACCTAGTGAACTATCTTCGGTTAATCTGATATTCCATGTCTCCATGATTAAAAGTGCACTGGTGATCCCGTGTCCATAATGTCGTATTGAAGGGCTTGTTGTAGCTGCAGACATCTCTTACGAAGAGGTTCTAGTAGAGATCTTTGAGAGACAACATCACTAGTTGAGGAACAAGGTGGTGGCCTGCGTAAAGGTGTGATGGAGAAATCACCTAGTTGAAAGGGAAACATGGGAGGCCGAGGCCGACATGAAATCCTGTTATCCTCAACTCTTTTCCTAACTAAGGTTAGTTGTTCCTATTAAATAATCAAATATTGTGTAAGTTTGAGTTTATTTATTTTTTTGCAAAAATATGCATAATTATGGTACAAGGTCTATACAAAAAAAAATAAGTTTTCATGGATCCTCTTTTGCTTGATTTGCACTTATATTTGTATTGGGGTATTGTTACCTTTATAAAATAGTAAATTTTGATGTTTATGTTTTGTTAGGAGTTTTCGAATAAGTGACATAATGATCCTGTAGAGCTCATATTGATATTTAGAAGAAAATTCCTCCTATGGTAATATTGAGCTCTTAAATGTGCTAAAATGTGATTTCAGTTGCTTTGTGTAAATGCCATGTTGTTATGTTGATTTTAGTTGTAAATCATGTTGATTAATATGTTGTTGGTTGGGCTGCTAGTTTTAATTTTATTCTATTCCATTTGAAATATTTTAGTGTCATTCTAGGAAAAATTCTCGTAATGGGGAATAATGTAACACTCAAAAAGTCCAAGACCTAATCTACAATCTCACATTTTTTTCCAAGGCTTGAAACACTGTTTTCAAACCAAAAATAATGTTTATGAAATGTTTAGAGAGTTTTAAATTCAAAACATCAAGGAACTTCCATGGCGTCTGATGACTAGTGAAAAATACATTAGTGTGCCTTGGCATGTTTCATGAGGTTTTAAGAGTCGGAATTCAATGAAATTAATTAGGAAGGTGTTAATCATGTATTTGGATATTTTTGTGGTCTAAAAATTCAGGTACGACTCCCCAAGGACCACCATAAGGGTCCTTGAGGA
This sequence comes from Solanum pennellii, assembly GCF_001406875.1. Classification (NCBI taxonomy): domain Eukaryota; kingdom Viridiplantae; phylum Streptophyta; class Magnoliopsida; order Solanales; family Solanaceae; genus Solanum; species Solanum pennellii. The sequence continues at coordinate 26,480,575 of NC_028648.1, read as the reverse complement.
TGACCCTTCCAAAATAGCCAAAAAGATGTCAAGAGACAATGCCAATCAACGAGCCAGATGACGGAGGCCGCCTTGTTCACGGGGTGTCGATGTATCCGTCAACCAACACTTATCAAGGTACCTCAACTAAATGACGGATGTGCAGCACGAAGGGCATGGTGGGGTGTCGACTGACCAACAGACCGTAGGTCGGGGTCTCGTACGTAAGACATGTATTATGCTGCCCAATTTTAAGTGGGTTAATTTAAATATTTAATTAATAAGGGGTTAAATTAGGGTTCAAGGGATGTCTTATTAAGTTAATTAGGTAACTATATAAAGACCTAACCTTAATTAACCTGACCCAACACCCATAATTCCTAAATTCAAATATCTCTCCTTCTCTCTACTTTATGTCTCCCAAAAGAAAAATCCATTGAAGATAAAGGTCAAAGGGTTTATGAAAGAAAGAACATCACTTTTTCTCCATCAATATTCAAGTATTAACAATGCATGGTAACTCTTCACCTTTGGGACTCCTTTTCCCAAAGGGTTCTTCCAAATTGATTTCCAAAAAGATGAGAAAATATGTGTTTCATTCCTAATCTAAAATTGATGTTGTAATTGTACTGTTCTTAATTTCTTTTGATTATTATGAATAAATTTTGATATATTGTTGGTGAATTAAGTTCGTTGATCTTAGACCTAGTTTTATCATAGAGATCATTAATTGACCCTATCTAGGAAACTTTAGGTTATGAATTGGTGTGGAATTGATTAATGTTGATGCAATTGACCTAGTTCTTGTGTTAATAACTATTGGTTGATTTTATTAAGTCTATTATTGCATGAATATAATTTATTGATGGTAAGACCATGGAAGAAGGCTTCTGAATGTGAATTGGTACGACCTATGATCATGAATGCTTACATCAATTGTGATGGCTTATACTTGACGATGATATTCAATTGAAGTATCAATTATGATTAGATTGTATAGTTGATGGTATGATGAATGTAATTGAAATGTCTTGATTACATTGATTGTGATATTAAGATTAATGTGTAATGATATAAGGTTGATTATGAATCACTTATTTGCCTTACTAAGACATGATGATGTTAATGTGTTAATCTCACATATGAGGGTTGAAATTAAAGGACATTCTCATGCAATTCCTAATGAGCTAATGATGATTATGAATAAGGGGTTAGTCCTCTATGACCTATTATAACCTATGATGATTATAAAGTCTTAAAGACATTTCAAAAAAAGACTTAGATTAGGACCGAGTGAATTTAACAATGAGATAGCGACTAGAATGCAATTGTGCATAAGGACAGTCCAGCATATGTCTCCTAGTTCTTACACTATATTGCCCCCATATAAATACTAGCTAGTGGATCAACCTAGAATTCTATGTTCATGTTTTAATACGACCTTGACAAGTAGTCCACCTTCTTTCGCGGAAGACTTTCATGAAACCGGATTCAACATTTAGCTCATGTGGTTTATGTCGGTTAAGACAATTGTTCCCAACAGTAAAATAAAGTATTAAAGTGAATTCTAACTTGGGTGACTTAAGGGTTTGACTTAGTCTAGGTAAGGGTATGGGACTCTACCTATAAATTGCACTAGTTGACCTTGATGGAAATCCTAGAAGGATGCTTTTATGTTCTTATAAAGTAAATGATATGTATATTTTAACTTTACATGTTGATGATCCTATATGATGTTGATTTCACTTAGGAACATGTTGTTGGTGTATCTTTCTATATATGATGATGTCTTCTGATGATGTTATCTTACATGAAGTTATACATTACTTGTGATCCTTTTGTTGGTTTACTTGGTTGTGTGAGGTTAAGGGGCTTTACTTGGTCATTGCACTTGTAAGCTTTGTAATGTTTTATGAGTAAGGGTCTCGCATATGTTAAAATGTTATGAACTCTTTTACATGCTTTGTTGTTATAACATGATGTTGGATTTGATTTAATTATATGTTCTAATATATTGCTCCACATGTTGACTTGACTCTATTTGATGATGTTGGTCTTTTATCGTATAACATCTAGTGTTAAGGGATATATGATTATTATCTTATAGGTTTTCTTGGTTGTGCATAAGGCTTTTGAAAGTAACTTGGTATGATTTTGAAAAAATGTCCCTTTAAGCATATTTTCAATCATTATAGGTGCATATGTTTCCATACTTAGTACAAGGAGATTTACTAACCCATTTCCTTTATATTGCTACAATTATGTAGGTTCCGGTTATTGAGTTGTTAGAATGCCGATTGAAGAAGACTTGGATCCATTTCCCAAAGTGTTGGTAGGTCCTCATGTTCAGGGATGTTAACTTTTTCCACATTCTAGCTTTAAAGTTGTATTGTTTTAAAGACATTATTCATTCCTCTTTCATTTGGATATTGATGAAAGCCTATATTGGCATGTTTGTTTTGTATTGGCTATGTCCAAGATTTGTAGTTGTTTAGATGGTTCAATATAAGATAAAGTATTAGACTACTTCTTATATATCAATTATGTAAGTAAAAGAGAAGTCTATGTAAGATTCATATGTGAGAGTCTATGCAAACTCTATATGTAGCATGGGAGAGGTCTATGTAAACCTTATTATACAGATGTATATGAAATGTTTTAATTTTGCTCATTTAACCTATAAAATGTAATGACTAATCCTAAGGAGCCAGTTTTAGTGCTCGTCAAGGACAATCACGCCGGTAACGTCTAGGGAGACATCCCTGGTCATTACATTTGGATCGCTAGTGTCACGAACGTGGAGCACCCCCTAGAGGTAACATGACGTACTTGACATCTCAGAAGTCTTGTACAAGCACATAGACATCATTCATCGCATTTTTACAGGAAAGTTAGCTGAAAACTTAAACTTTTCATAGCACATCAAGTGCTAAAAACACCACTTCAGATATACATAAAATAGATCGTAAATACATGGTTAGACTCTAAGTCTCTTTTTCCATCTTAGACTCACCACTAAAGTGTATAATAGGGATACAACCCTTAAGAGCATAACATAATAACTAAGTTATTACACAAACTTGAATAAGAACTTGACATAGGAAATCCTTGAATATTATGGATCCCTTTCTTGATCTTGGGAAACATGTATCAAGCCATTTACTTTCAGTAACGTCCACTAGTAATCCAAAACCTACACTTTGGGTAAAAACATGAGAAGAATGGGGTTAGTAAAAGAATGCACTAAGTATCACAACCATGAAAAAACATGCATTTAAAGAGGACTTTTGACTTAGAAATAATCCAACATGTATTTTGAAAGAGTCTTCATAAACATTGGCACAATTACATAATATAGTTTATGTATTACATATCGGGATAGAAACTATTCATTTTAACACACCAAGCCACATATATTAAATTTAAAGTACATCAATCATGTTCAGAACATATCTTTTTTTAACCTAGTTCAATAACCCCTATGTAACCTTGTAGTAACACTTGGTGCAATGCATGAATAATGTCCCATTCCACTATCCACACTCAAGCATCACCTTAAGGACACCAAGGTGAACATTCTATAACCTTCATCAACTTGAACATATATATTCATATAAACATAGCATATCATGTAACATATACTTCACATATGATTCAACATAATACATGAACCACATATAAACTTATTCCAAGACAACATACAAGTCAACACTGCCAATAAAATCATAATAAGGCAATAGTAGAGAAAAACATATAATAACTCCATTTATATTAGACATCATAAAATCTTACTCATAATCTCAATCTAATCGTACTAGAGAAATGTACATGTGAAGCCTTGTAATCTCGCACATGATAAACAAAGATAAGTAAACTCACAAAGAGACCCTAATCATACCATTTACTTCATATATCCACATGACCGCTATAGCCAACTACATGCATGTGTAAGACCTTCATCATATTTTATGTAAGACGAACGTCATGCATATACAAAGTAAGATCTTTATAATATAGTCAATATGACCAACATTATGCATCTGACCTTTATCATATAGTCAATAAGACCAACATTATGCATCTAAAGTGAGACCTTCATCAAATAAGCACCATAGGACTCATACTACGCATATATCATACAAGTAGGTCAATGCCCCAGAGTGATGCATAGGAGACATATATATATATATATATATATATATATATATTCCTATAACTCCCTCCAAGAGCTACTTGTGCAATGCATAGATAAAGTCTCATGTCCTCACCTACCCTAAGCCACTTTACTTATGTTAACCTTGTTAGAGTTCATTACTTTACTTCAACTGTCCATTTTACTTTAGGGAAACCATAGACTTAACCGACGATAAGATCATGTGAGCTAAACGTGGAATCTGGTGTCATAGAACCCCACACCGAAATGAGGTTCTCTATTTCCCAAGGTAGAAAATTAACATCACACTAGAATATTAGGTGGATGCACTTGCTAGGTCCTATGAGGGAAACATAGTTAAGGAACTAAGAGATGTATATTGGACACTTTACATGCCCATATGCATTGGATTCCTTATCTCATGAGAAACCATGGGGTGAATCTCCCTCTATGGGGAGTCAACACCTCATGAGAAACCATAAGTGAATCTCCCTACAAGGGGAGTCAACACCACATGAGAATCCATATGTGAGTCTCCTTCCGAGGGGAGTCAAAAAATCTCATCGTCAAGTTCACTCCGTACTGATCAAAGTTCCCTTTTTAAAAATCCATTATTAATATTGCTATCATACAAATAGTCTTTAGGATTTAACACCTCATATGCTTTGCTCATAGGTTATGGATGAGAATTGTCCTTTCATCAACGTAACTTATGTGACAATATCGTTTCACATGGACATAGCATATTCAAGCATAGCGTAGTTTAGAGTATAATTAAATAAACATTTCAAAGGACTCTAGTCACTAGGTTATCATACATACTTAATTATGCATTCATCCATGTGTTTGTATATGTTTATATATAAGGAATATTTTCACTAACAATCATTAGACACTACACATATGCATATTTCAATATATCATATACTTGACATCATAGAATACACTTTCATATTCATAGATTAAAAATCCATTCATATTCATGTACATAGAGTAATCACCCTAGGAACTTTTCTGTCAAGGTACACATGTTCAATGTATAGGCAAAGTCCCATACCCTTACCTATACTAGTTCACCTATCAAGTCATCGTATTTAAGATACATTTTCATACTTTCATGGACATAATCATTAAATGCATAGTATTACATAATAGTGCATATGAGAACTATATTTTCATTAGACACTGTGAATATATCCTACTCATCGATATGCATAAAATCTGAGTGTGTGTACATTGGTTAACATGATCGCATAATTGATATCAACATAACATTGAGACAACCACCCTGTTAAGATGTCAATACATATTGATTCATAGACCACACACCACATTATATCATACGAGACAAGATCATTTTCATCATTTACATCTAGGATTCCTAATCATGCTTAAGACCACACATTCATGTAAGGGTACGTATGTAGGGGTTCATCCATCAATTGAATTTATCAATTTCAAACGTATAGACCAGCTAACCCTAACATCTTCATGCACATATATAAAACATCACTAATATACATAAAATATGATACTAGTGTTGGAAACTAGGCATAATACTTCACATTGTGTGAACCACACATTCCCAATATATCAATTTGACTTCAAGGCCATGATCATAACATATAGAGAGTGACAGTAAGGTAAACACCACCACCATAAGTTGACAATACTACACAATACCGTTCAAGGCTATTTCGACTACCAATTCTATTCAAAGTAGGGGAAATAGGGCAATCTTACTAATTCTCCAAGATTTGATCATCATTGATCAATTAAAAATAATTCAACATCAATCCGTATAGAAAACATTAGCAATAGACAATCCAACATTATATAATCACAATGCAATCAATTAGAATCAATATCACAGTACAAAAACATAGGCTAATTTGCGCTTTTTGAAGGATCATGGTCTCTTCATGAAATTGGATTGAAATCCATCCTTATAACAGTTGCTAATCATCACTTTATCAGTAAAAAATTTTGTAATCAATTTGAAAATGAACCCATGGCTAGATTGAAATATAACAATTTTTATCATGAAATATTTTTGAACACCATTGAAAGAACTCCGTAGATTAATGGTTACCTAACGACTAAGGATAAGATGACTCATTACATAAGAAGACCACACAAACCTTATGAAGAAACCATGATAATCCAACCTCTAAACTATTCTTCAGCTAATCTCTATTGTAGGTTTTTAGAGAGAGTTTATTTTGAGAGGGAAGGGTGAAATTTGTAGAATGAATTGGGAATTGGGTTTTAATGTTGTTAACAAACTTCTATACCTAAAATAGCTAATAATAACCTTCCATTATCTTTTTAGAACATGGGGTGATTTTCCCATTAACCTCTAAAGTGACCATCGTGCATGACAGAATTGCAAGCCTCCAATTGATGGTGCAGTCGAAGGACCGTGGTTGGAACTACGATGCCGTGCTGCACGACTGTCATTTGGGACATAGTCTTGCATTTTGAGGGCTATTATAACACATATAAGTGTTTAGAAACTCCCGAAATCAACACGACATTGATTCATCCCTGAGGCGTCGACTTGTGGGTCATCGAATACACATTGCCATGGCAGTCCTTAGCTAGCCTTGGGTCCTCCTTAAGCATCCCTTTGGGTGGTCATTGGGGAGTCGTGACCATATGTTTCATACTTTAATACAATAACACACATGTTAAGGTCATTCCCTATCTATTTGAACACCAAAAAACACGGAAAACATGCCAAGGCATACTAGAAAACACTAGCACGTCAAAGACTAACTTTAAAACGTCTTTGGTGTTCTTGAACTTTTGACCTTCAAATCACACCAAAACAATCATACATATTGTAAAACACTTGATAAAAATATTATTAACCTTTTTAGGCACATGTGAGGCTCTAGACACCTTAATTCATTTTGAGGGTCCTTACTGTATCCCCGACCTTGGAATATTAGTCCTTGAATGACACTTGAGACATTTTAAACACTTACAAGGAATCAATAAACCATAGAGAAGCTCAAAAAATTCAACATATCATCATATAATAGTGAATTACACAAATTTACAAGGAACGACAAATTCATACAATTTTGCACTAAATGCAACACAACCAAGTAAAACATTCATTCACTAACTTCTTAATGCTTCAATTACACAGGCATTTCTTTTGTTCAAAGAAGGAACATAATTCTCCAAATCATGACATGGTATTTATGTTTAATTTTAATAAGAGCTCAACATGTAATTGCCTTTTAATAGACATTATCATGCTCAACATTATAACTCAAAAGGTAAATAAGCAACGTATACTCAATGCATATAGATTTTGAGTATTATAGATTAACAGAGATCCTTATCATTTAGACATAATACCATTTAGGTCATATATAACATTACCATGTTTTGTTATGTTAAAGTAAAAATGTCTTTCTCATTAAAATACTACATGTTATCATACCCTAATACATAAGCAATGCACAAGGTTCAATTCATTTTAAAGAGAACTTCTCCACTAGTATCCAAGGCATGCTCATATTTTCTTCGTAATGAAGTCAACATGGTAAACTACACCGCACACATAATTTCATGTTCTTGCATGATACTAGTCTTCATAAACAAGTACAAATTAGGGATATTTTTGGATATTATAGGCACACATTAAGAACATCATCTAGACATACCATCACTTCTCAAGAGTGAGCCTACATTAAAACTTCCCGAATAACAAAAGTCACACAGTCTTAAGGAAATAATCATTTTTCATTTGAATAATATTAAAATTTCTCATTGATAGACTAAACATCACATATTATAAGTGATATCAAGCTTGCTACTTACATCATCTCATGAATTCTAATGCATATTTAGCATATTAAGATGCTCAACAATGTGAGAATTATGCAATTTGTTTAGAAATCCATTTTCATTCAACAATGACATTTCATAACATGCATAACATAGGGTCAATTAAACCACACTAAACATATGGAGAGCATGCAACTCATACTTATATACAAGACTCCCATCATGAACATGCTACTAGGTACTCTTTGGTTTCAAACTTGTGTAAGAATAGAAGGAAAATATAGGGATATCTACAACGTTACAACTCACACCATCATCCCCCAGAGAGGGTGAAACCATTTCAATGGAACTCATCTCAACCTTAAGAGAACCTTAGCTCACCAACCTTAATAACTAAGGATGTCATAACTCTCTAGGTAAAACCTTAGGGATATCAATAGAGGAAACTTGTCCATAAAGGCCTCTTTATTTTATTTGAACACTAGGAAAGGTAACTTCTAGTTCATTTCAACCCACATCATAACCTTTGAAGGAACCTTGTAACCAACAGTACCTAGATACAACCTAAGCACTTCCTTAAATGATAATATATAAGATAAAATTTTAAAAGACAACTAACAACGTCAAGGTATGTCAAGATCTATTTCTTTCTTTCACTTTATATGTTAAGGAATACATATGATTCTCTAAGTTAACCTTAGGGCAGAACATATTTCCAACCTATGGAAAAAAAACCTTTTTCATCCCTTTTGCCCACTCTTAGAATAGGTTCATAAAGGTAATAATCACCTAGTCATAAGGGTTCTTCGATTCAATAGAGTACTCCATAATAACCTCACAAGGTAATCACACTACCTTCACTCCTTAGGATCAAACCTACACCAAATACTCCAATCAACACAAAGGAAACTATGAAGAATCACATACATATAAGGTCAACATTTCAACGAAGAATCACATGCACGACACAAGAGTAGTGAAGATGTGAAGCTCCATCATCCTATAATCTCTTGCTCATAAGTTTCAACTAACTATCGATGAACAACACTATACTTGACGTGGCAATATAAGACTCTGCACCCTAAAGTTACTTATATAACCTTGCTCTGATACCTTGTTTGTCACGATTGGGGAATACCGCCTAGATTTAGCATGGCGTACTTGACCTCTTAGAGGTCTTATACAAGCCCATTGACAGCATTTATCGCATTGTCATAGGAAATTTAGCAAAAAAGTAAAAAATTTTCGTAGGACATTATATGCTATAAACATTACTTTATATAAACATAAACTAGGTCATAACACATAGTTAGACTCTAAGACTTTTTTGCCATATTAAACTCAACATGAATAGAGTAGAATAGGGACACAACCCTTAACAACATAACTAAATAAATAAGCTATTACATAAACATTGAATAAAAACTTGACAGAGGAAATCCTAGTATCTTAAGGATCCCTTCCTTGAGCTTGCAAAACATGTATCAAGTCCTTCACATTAAGAGATATTATCTAGTCATCCATCATCTACACATTGTGTAAAATGTTGAAGAAGAATGATATTAGAACAATATATGCACTAAGTATCACAACCACGCAAAAATATGTATTTAAAAAGGACGTTTTACTTAGAAATCCTGCAACATGCCTTTTTAAAGAATCTTCATAAACATTGGCACAATTACACAATATAGTTCATATATTTCATATGGTCATAGTCACTATTCATATGAAGAAACCAATCCACATATATTACATTTAAAGCATACCAATCATGTTCATAACATTTCTTCCATTCACTTAATGCATTAACCCCTAAGTAACCCTCTAGTAAGACTTAGTGCAATGCATGAATAGTGTCCCATGTCATTATCCACACTCAAGCATCACCTTAACGTCACTAAGGTGAATATTCATTGTCACGACCTGCATGGACACCCTAGAAGTTAGGGCACTCTTGAGTTGGAACGCGGTGTACTTACAACATCCGCGGAGCACCCTCTACACTTACCCGGTGTCGTCGTCCTCAAAACTTGAGGACATACGCACGCTAGGAGAAAATATCCAAGACTTCCTTTAAAGATGGTCACGAACCCTTCAACAAGCAGAACCTAAAATGTTGGGGAAAAGGGATATGGTGGTTAGCACATCACTTCTACTAAGTACGGAAACATGTGCACACACAACACAGAAATCATGCTAAAAAAGGACATTTGATAAAAGCATGCCTAGTAAATTTGAGAAGCCTTATGCACAATCCAAGGACACATATAAGGTAACATTCATATACTTCTTATGATAGAAGAAAATTCAACACAAGAACAACCTACCCAAGTTAATGCCAAGTCAACATGTTGATAGTGTAGACACATAAATTGTATTGGATAAAATTCATGAAAATTTTAATCAAATCCATGTTCATTTGGGCATTACAAATAAATAAGTTCATCTTATTTAATTCAAATCTAGGGTCCATTGCACCTTGAAGCCCAAACCCATGTCACATATCACAATTACTAGGCATCCAAGATCGACAATGTAAAGCCACTTGTCCAAAGGAGGTGGTAATCCATGTCAAATGCAAGAACAAATCACAATGCATCAAGTGTCAAAATGACATCACTTGCCCAATCACAAGTAACCTTTTCCACTCCATACAACTATAAATAAAAGATAGACATAACATTAAAGGGAGATCCAGATAACTCTTTAACAATCATTCACCAAATTGGAGAAAACTACAACATCAACGACAAAGTATTTTCTGACGTCCCAGAGATTGAAAACATCTAAAGGAGATATACATCATCCAACAATTCAGGAAAAACGCTACTAAAGGCCCTCAAATCGTGGAGAAACTTAATAAAGAGAATCAAGAGAACAATGGAATTGCACTCACAACGATTCATTAATAAAATTATATTTTTATTTATTTATTTTGCCTGCAGCCGATTTTAAGAGCATATGAAAATTGTTTGCCAAAAAATTCGGCACGCCCAGTGGGTCATACTATGCTCTTCATCTCTTTCTATTGCAAATAAGAATCTACCAAGTCTAATATTGCAATGACATTCAGAATAAGTTGTGATTATTAAACCGAGGACTCTACTTATATTGTGTCTGCTGGTCTCAGTCATGTCGGCCCGATTACTCGGCATAAGTTCAAAAACAGTACTCTAGATGGATCTGAATACTTCACTTCTTTCGAGGTGATGAAAATAAACAACTTTCATACGATGGTCATAAGTACAACACGTAGGGCCAATCTTTCGTCTGTATTCTTCAGAGAATCTTCTCAGATTGGCTAAAACTTTGGTGATTAAGAAGATTCAATTGATTCTTTAACTTCAATGAATGTCAATGCTTTTATGGCTGACTCAACTGACATGTACAAGAAGTTTGCGACGATGGAGTAAACCATTGAGGCCTTGAAGAAATCCGTTTGATGGAAAAAAAATTCATATTGCTCAACTATGAACATGTTTGAGACCTTTACACCTGGTGAGTCAAGTGAAGTTCCCACATGTCCATCTACTTTTGATCAATGAAACAAGGACGTTGAGGAATTTCTAGCAAAAGTCTGAATTTCAAAATAAGAAACAATCTGCTTCAGTTGCTGCATTATCTATCCAACAGTTGCAAGACATGATAACAAACACTATCATGGCTAAATATGGCGGAACGTCACAAACTTCCTTGTTTTACTTCAAGCCATATACTAGACAAATTGATTGTCTATTAACGCCAACGAACTATCAACCACCAAATCTGCAACAATTTAATGGAAAGGGGAATTCCATGGAGCATGTCGCCCACTTTTTTCAAAGTTGTAGCAATTCTGGAACACATGGTTACCTTTTTGTAAAAACAATTTTTTTCGTTCGCTGAAAGGGAATACATTCTACTAGTACATCGATGTCATATCTGAAGATCACACCTTAGAAGTTAGGGTACAATCTTGGATTGTAACTGGCATACTCAACCTCTCGGAGGTCTTATACAAGCCCTTTCATATCATTCATCGCATAAACATACTGAAAAGTAGTGCAAAATTAAAACTCTTCATAAAACATAATATAGTTATCGAAATCTCTTTCAAATAAAATAACATATTGCTCAACTATTAACATGTTTAAGACCTTTAAACCTGCAGAGTCAAGTGAAGTTCCCACATGTTCATCTACTTTTGATCAACGAAACAAGGACGTTGAGGAATCTCTAGCAAAAGTCAGAATTTCAAAATAAGAAACAATCTGCTTCAGTTGCTGCATTATCTATCCAACAGTTGCAAGACATGATAACAAACACTATCAGGGCTAAATATGGCGGAACGTCACAAACTTCCTTGTTTTACTTCAAGCCATATACTAGACGAATCGATTGTCTATTAACGCCAAACAACTATCAACCACAAAATCTGCAACAATTTAATGGAATGGGGAACCCAATGGAGCATGTCGCCCACTTTGTTCAAAGTTGTAGCAATGCTGGAACACATGGTTACCTTTTTGTAAAAACAATTTTTTCGTTTGCTGAAAGGGAATACATTCGACTTGTACATCGATGTCATATCTCAAGATCACACCTTAGAAGTTAGGGTACAATTTTGGATTGTAACTGGCGTACTCGACCTCTCGGAGGTTTTATACGAGCCCTTTCATATCATTTATCGCATAAACATACTGAAAAGTAGTGTAGAATTAAAACTTTTCATAAAACATAATATATTTATCGAAATCTCTTTCAAATGAAATTAATAGGAAATACTAAGTCAAAATCTAGTAATCATAAGACCCAAGAATACTTGGGAATGGCCCATACGTAAAAATACGAATATATAAATACTTAGCCTATTATAATACTTTGAATGAAAAACATAAAAAACATATATGCCCTCGAGTCAAGTGAGGACATACTTCAACATCTCTTGAACTATCTTGTAAGTCCAAGTCTTAACTTCTTAAAGCTCCTCACCTACCAAGAACTATATATATAGATAAAAGCATGGAGTTAGGACAACCACATGTACTAAGTATGGCATTATGCAGAAAAACCATGAAAACAGACATTTATTAGAAATAAGCATGTTTTCATTTAAAAATAATATTTTAAATAGAAGAACAACATTTATCAACATAGAAACACATAAGATAACATACAACCAAAAATAACAATTTAAGGAGACACTTTCCAGTAAGTCCAATTCACTGTACATTCACTTTTACACTGAAGTACTTTACCTTTCATTTTAAGTCACTCTAGCATGTAGTTTCCTCACTAGACGCTATCCTAAGACTCACTTAAGCAACACAAAGAGAGACAACCCATACAACCTCCCTATGCATACCTAAATGACCCTCAAGAACACTAATAATAAGTCATATAGTTGCAAGACATGATAACAAACACTATCAGGGCTAAATATGGCGGAACGTCACAAACTTCCTTTTTTTACTTCAAGCCATATACTAGACTAATTGATTGTCTATTAACGCCAAACAACTATCAACCACCAAATCTGCAACAATTTAATGGAATGGGGAACCCAATGGAGCATGTCGCCCACTTTGTTCAAAGTTGTAGCAATGCTGGAACACATGGTTACCTTTTTGTAAAAACAATTTTTTCGTTCGCTGAAAGGGAATACATTCGACTATTACATCGATGTCATATCTCAATATCACACCTTAGAAGTTAGGGTACAATTTTGGATTGTAACTGGCGTACTCGACCTCTCGGAGGTTTTATAGAAGCCCTTTCATATCATTTATCGCATAAACATACTGAAAAGTAGTGTAGAATTAAAACTTTTCATAAAACATAATATTGTTATCGAAATCTCTTTCAAATGAAATTAATAGGAAATACTAAGTCAAAATCTCATCATCATAAGACACAAGAATACTTTGGAATGGCCCATACGTAAAAATACGAATATAGAAATACTTAGTCTATTATAATACTTTGAATGAAAAACAAAAAAAACAGATATGCCCTCGAGTCAACTGAGGACATACTTCAACATCTCTTGAACTATATTGTAAGTCCAAGTCTTAACTTCTTAAAGCTCCTCACCTACCAAGAACTATATATATAGATAAAAGCATGGAGTTAGTACAACCACATGTACTAAGTATGGCATTATGCATAAAAACCATGAAAACAGACATTTATTAGAAATAAGCATGTTTTCATTTAAACATAATATTTTAATCAGAAGAACAACATTTATCAACATAGAAACACATATGATAACATACAACCAAAAATAACAATTTAAGGAGACACTTTCCAGTAAGTCCAATTCACTGTACATTCACTTTTACACTGAAGTACTTTACCTTTCATTTTAAGTCACTCTAGCATGTAGTTTCCTAACAAGAAGCTATCCTAAGACTCACTTAAGCAACACAAAGAGAGAAAACCCATACAACCTCCCTATGCATACCTAAATGACCCTCAAGAACACTAATAATAAGTCATATACACACTTAATGACATCAAACATATGAACATATAGGTAATATGACATTCTACTTCCAAATGGTTTCAAAAGACCTACTTAAGTAAATCAATAAGATAACGTCCATAGTGACCTCTTCGAGATTACCTAAATTGTCGTTAAGACTACCTAAGGCCTAGATCATGCCCACCAAAACCAACCAACTTCCCTGACTAGAGTCATCCTCAAGACTTCCAAAGTAAAGACATGAAGAGATCATCTTTTATGCCCTCTTCACACTTTCGCTAAGGATTACTTAAGTCACTTTAGATTAGGTACTTATTTATTTATATACTTATTAACATAAATCATTAGTTCATTGGTTCATTAAGATTCACAAATCACATAAAGGACATTCAACTAATGGTCCGGACAAGGCCTAGGAACTCCACATAACACCTGCAAATCCTATTGTGCAATGTGTAGAAAGTGTCCCATACCACCACCTAACCCTCATAAGACTTCTTCAATGCTAATATGTATTCACATGATGAGAATAGGCAATAACCTACATAGACCATGATAGCAAGAAATGGAATTCGGAATTCTATCCTACTCCAATGAGGTGGTTTTACTTGTCAATGGTAGAACTTGGACACATCCCATGTAAGAACATGGTTAAGGAATATGAAGGGCTTCTTTTTATTCTAGTCTCATACTTTAACTAGAACTACTTCCTTTACCATGCTCACTCGGTGCTAGCCTTCTTTCTCATAGAGTTATTCATACATTAGGTTCACATAAAAGGGTTCCATAACATGTTAATAACCAAATCACATTTACCTAACAAAAGAAAGGTCCATAGGGCTACCTCACAGTGGCGAAAAGAGGCTAGTGATGACTTTCCTAAGGATTCATATGATGTCGTTCCTGTCAACTAGCCTTAATTCAATCATTCCTTTACTTTGAAGGATACAATACGACTTAAAACTTCAACAATCTTACCCTTACCCTTAAGTCAAGGTTTTCACATAAAAGACTCTCATAAGTTCATTTAGGATCACATGTCATTCATACATTCAAGATTAAGTGTTATAACACCCTAAATAAAGTCATCACATATTCACAATCATATATACATCAAGCAAGAGATACAAGTCAACCAAGATAAGACATCACATACTTCACTTTTAACTCATAATGCAAGTCATTCTAGAAGCACCTAGAAATAACCCTAACATCTTTAAGTCATCTTATATACTATCATAACATCATCAATGTAATCAACATAGACTCATATAGACAAGTAAGAATAACCAAGACTCAACCCTAACACTATATTCATAATGTTAAAGCCATAGTCTAGCATGATCACCTAAGACAACATGAATAGAAGAATAAATATATGACTGCACATGTAGATAGATATTGTCAGGCTTCACATAGTTAAACTACACCAATAGTAATATTACTTCAAGTAGTTTTCAACAAGGCCAAGATCATCATATTGCATAACGTAAGGCCGACAAGGCCACATAAATTATATGTAAAGCACATAACACCGCAACCATAAGTAGACCATACAAATCACAATACAATTCAAGTATAAACAATATCAAAATAAGTGAAATAGGGAAGCATACCCCCACATCATCCTCAACACTTAAATTCAAAGTCAACTTACTCAATTCGATAACACAAGACCTTTACCTAAGACCATAACCAACAATTCAACATAAAAACTACAATGATCAATAAAATAGGTTAATTTAATATGAATTCATCAATGTAACACAACCTATATATCTATTTACTACAACTATTACATCATTAGAAAGACCATAAGAAACTACATGAGAATTCATCAACATTAGATCAATATTAAGTAACCCAAAACATAGTCATAATCTAGGGTTCATCCAATTCATGGGTTCATAGCTAATATTATATTGAAATCATCAATACAATATCAATTAGATCAGAATTCAATGTTTAGAAATCATTTTTGCAAGAACCCATGGTAGAATCATGAAATTGGACACCTCAACTTTAGAAAACATCTTGAGAATTGGGATCCTAGATGAAACAAGTTTCAAGAAACAAAATACATACCTTTATGAATCTATTTCTTCAATTTGATGAAGAATTTCCACTCTAAAAGTCACCCCCGAGCTGTTCTTTTATTTCGACTTCAATGGAGACTACGATATAATTCTAAGGGATTTGAGGGTTTTGATTTTATAGAATGAAATATCCTAACTATTAAACACTTATATACTTTTTAAAAATACCCAATATAACATTGAACCTTCAGTACATCCATTTATAAGTGGGGTGAATTTACAATTCAACCCTTGACATGGCAGCAGACCTGCGCGCAGAGAAAACCTTCACTGACGACCCCATTTACGGGGCAACCGTCGGTGGGTCCTGAGACTTGTCATGGATATATTCCTTCCCCCAGGATAAGTACCTGCAGACGAAACCCATCGACGAGTCGTCTAGAGGCTCACAAGTCGTCGACTGCTCCGTCGTTTGAGTCCTATGTTGGACAGCTTTGGCACATAGTTTGGTCCTTCTTCAAGGACCTTTGGATGATCCTTGGGAATTATTTTCCAAGATGTTTCAATCCCAAATACGATATTCTATGAGTTAAACACCTCCCACATAAATTTTATTAAAATTTAACACATAAAACTTGACGAAACGTGCCTAGACACACAAGGTCACTTCAAGGTATATCTATCGAACATCACCGACGTTCTTGGACGTTTGACCTTTAATCTACACGAAACTTTAAACACTACCAATAAATGATATAATAACTCATTTATAGACCTTAAAACCTCATCAATCACAAAATATCACATAATACCACATATGAGGCATTTAGGTGACATTGTTGTCGAACGTCTTTATTGTCCCTTGACGTTTGAATTCCAACACCCCTAATACTTATGCTACTGCCTCTATACCATATATTATACATATTTAAGACCTTATTCAATCATGACCAACATTTTAGGTTCTAGTTAACCTAGGTCATTTTCAGGGTCTAACAATCTCCCCCACTTGGACAACATTCATCCTCAAATGAAACTTGCCACTATCAGCTTCACATAGCAAAGAGATACACAACACAACAAGAAACACGAAAATAATTCTATAACTCATTATGGTACAAAACTCAAATGCTTCATTCCAAATAGTAAGAACTCATTTTATTTCGATATTATACTTATTTATATAGTTTTAACCACATTAAAACAATTTTATACCAAAAATTAAATAGTCATTTTTTACAAAATATTACAGTGAACTGTTTCAATGCTACAGTGATTTTATGCAATGTTAAAAAATCCATATTTTAAGGCAATTCATGATATAAACAGGCTAATATGCAGGATAACATCAGATAAAACATTTTAAAACATAATCATAACTTCAAAAATACTCAATGCATGAAGTTAATAAAATACAATTTCAACAAAACTCCTAAACACCATGCACAGGCAACATTTTCTAGGACTTCTATCCCATCTACAAACGATATTCCCCCACTTAGAAGGAACTCATATCAAAACAAAAGAAAGAGAACTTACCAACATCATCATCAGTCTCATTTTTATCCTGCTTATCCACTGTAGAATGGAGTGCATGCCTCTTTGTTAGAGCATATACCTTTTGAACACTAGTAGTATCTTGGTTACCCTTTCTACCTCTAGTAGCAATAATAGGACAATCTCTCACTTTGTTCCCTTCCTTACCACAACCAAAGCAACTCCCGGTACCCAAAAGACACTCACCATAATGTTTCTTGACACAATTTGCACAAGTAGGCTTGCCATCCTTTGAACCACCGCCTTTCTCAACCTTGAAATTAGCACTCCTACATTCTCCTTGAGATTGAACCTTCTCCTTAAACCTTGTTGCTCTTGATCATTAGCACCACTCCTTTTCAAACTTCTATCCATCCTCCTATGTTTAGACTCTTCAATTGATTGTGCATACACAATGAGTCTAGATAGGGTCATATCATCATGCAACAAAGTGGTACGACATTCTTCCACCATTAAGTCGGCTACCCACGTCATAAAACGACTCATTTCATCTGTTTGATTGGACCCAAGAGAAGGGGCATACCTAGACAATGTTAAGAATGTGAAAGAGTATTCCTCAACACTCATATTTTATTGTTTGGGATTAATACAATCATCCACCTTAACTTCTCTCTTCTCTCGGGAAAGAAATTACCAAGAAAAGCTTCCTTTAATTCTTCCCATTCAATAGGACTCGATTCTTTCGGCCTATTATCCTTCCGTTGAGTGTACCAAATTTAAGAAGCATCCCTCAATTGTTATGAAGACAACTCCGCCTTCTCCCTAGATGTAATCCCCATAGAACTCAAAACCATGTACACACCATCAAGAAACTCTTGAGGATCTTCATTTACCCTAGAGCCACAAAACATAGAAGAATTCATCCTCAGAAAATCTCTCAACCGAGATGTCAGAGTGCTCTCCACAACCCTAGGCGTCATACTCAAATTAGCTTGTATAGTTACAGCTCATGCTATAGCAATCAAAGACTCTCTAGTATCCCTATTATACATCTACGGAACCTCAAAACCTCAATCCACATTAGAAATAGGATCACCTTGGGGAGGCAATTGGGGACCATGGACTCGTTGCCCATCTTGAGGAAATTGCTCAACTTGCTTTACTTTAAGACGAATCTCCTCATTCACACTCTCCTCTTCAAACCTTCTAGCGGCCATCCTTCTAGTATTCATCTCCTAGAATCACAAGGAAACAGAATAAGAAAGATAGTCATAACATTTACTCTAGTGCATGACATAGGAGTAGAAAAGAAGGAAAACTCTATCGTCCTATAGCCTCTCACCCATAGATGTGTCGCGAGTCACAGCGATGGTTATACTAGATGTTACTTGATGAGACTTTTCCATTCCTATGACTACTTTGACAATCCTAAGCTCTAATAACAATCTTGTCATATCGTAAGACAACACCCTAGAATATAGGGTAAAATCTCGGATTGTAACCGGCGTACTCGACCTCTCAGGGATCTTATGTAAGACCTTTCGTATCATTCATTGCATAAACATAGTGAAAACAAGTGTGGAATTAAAACTTTTCACAAAATATAATATAGTCTTCAAAATCTCTTTCAATTAAAAAAAATAGGAGATACTAAGTCTCAATCTCATTATCTTAGGACACAAGAATACTTGGGACACGACCCATACATCAAAATACGAATATAGAAATACTTAGTCTATTACAATACTTTGATTGAATAACATAAAAGAAATATATGCCCTCGAGTCAAGTGAGAACATACTTCAACTTATCTTGAACGATCTTCTAAGTCCAAGTCTTCACATCTTAAAGCTCCTCACCTACCAAGAACTATATAGATAGATAAAAGCAAAGAGTTAGTACAACTATATGTACTAAGTATCGCATTATGCATAAAAATCATGAAAATGGACATTTATAGAAATATGAATTTTTTCATATAAAAATCATATTTTATTAATAAAAACAACATTTATCAACTTAGAAACACATAAGATAACATACAACAAAAAATCACAATTTAAGGAGACACATTTCAGGGAGTGCAATTCACTGTACAGTGAATAAATTTACAGTTACAGTGAAGTACTTTACCTTTCATTTTAAGTCTCCTTAGCATGTAGTTTCCTCACTATAAGTTATCCTAAGACTGACTTAAGCAACACAAAGAGAGACCTCCCATGAAACCTCTCTTAGCATACATAACTGACCCTAAAGAACACTCATAATAAGTCACATACACACTTCAAGACATCAAACATATCAACATATAGGTAATATGACATTTTCTTTCCAAAGGCTATCAAAAGACCTACATAAGTAAATCAAGAAGATAACGTCCATAGTGACCTCTTCGAGATCACCTAAACTAACTAAGGATTACATCATGTCCACCAAAACAAACCAACTTCCCTAACTAGAGTCATCCTCAAGACCTCCAAAGATAAGACATGAAGAGATCATCCTTGATGCCCTCCTCTTCAAACATTAGCTAAGGAATGCTTAAGTCACTGTAGATTAGGTACTCATTGATTTATATACTTCTTAACATAAGTCATTAGTTCATTAAGACTCATACATCACATAAAGGGCATTCAACTAATAGTCTTTGACAATACCTAGAAACTCCACATAACACCTTCAAAACCTATTGTGCAATGTCTAAATAGCATCCCATTCAACCACCTAAATAACATAAACATTTCCAATGCTAATAGGAATCCCACATGATGAGAATAGGAAATAACTGATACAGACCATGATAGGAACATATGGAATTCGGAGTTCTATCCTTCTCCGATGAGGTTGTTCTACTTGCCAATGGTAGAACTTGGACACATCCCATGAAGGCACATGATTAAGCAATATGAAGGGTTTATTTGTATTCTAGTCTCATAGTTTAAGTAGTTTTACTTCCCTTAATATACTCACTCGGTTCTAGCTTTCTTTCTCATAGAGTAATTCATACATTAGGTTCACATAAAAAGGTTCCATAACAAGTTAATAACCCAATCACATTTACCCTACCAAAAAAGGTACACTAGGGCTACCTCATAATGGCAACAAGAATCTCATGATGACTTTCCTAAGGATTAATATGATGCCGTTCCAGAAAAATAATATTAAGTCCGTCATTCCTTTAGTTAAAAGGATACAATTACGTCTTACAATTTCAACAATCTTAACCTTACCCTTAGGTCAAGGTTTTCACATAAAAGACTCTCCTAAGTTCATACAAGATCACATGTCATTAATACATTCACGACTAAGAGTTCTAACACTCTAAATCAAGGCATCACATATTCATTATCGTATATACATCAAGCAAGAGATACAAGTATACCAAGACAAGACATCACATACTTCACTTTTAACTCATAATGCAAGTCATTCTCTAAGAACCTAGGAATAACCCTAACATCTTTCTGTCATGTTATATACTATCATAACTTCATCAATGTAATCAACATAGACTCGTCTAGCCATGTAAGAATAACCAAGACTGAACCCTAACACTATACTCATAATGTCAAAGTCATAGTCTAACATGATCACATAAGAGAACATGAATAGAATAATACATATATGACTTCACATGTCGATAGATATTACCATGCTTCAAATAATAAAACTACACAAATAGTCATATTATTTCAAGTAGTTTTCAACAAGGCCAAGTTCATCATATTGCATAAAGTAACGCCGAGAAGGCCGCATTAATTGCAAGTAAAGCACATAACACCGCCACCATGAGTGAACCATACCAATCACAATGGAATTCAAGTATAAACAACATTAAAATAAGTGAAATACGGCAGCATACCTGCAAAACATCCTTAACACTTCAATTCAATGTCAACTTACTCAATTCGATAATACAAGACACTTACCTAAGGCCGTAACCAACAATTCAACATAAAAACTACTATAATAAATGAACTTGTCTAATTCAATGTGAATTAATCAATGTAACACAACCTAGATATCTATTTACTACAATTATTACATCATTAGAAAGCCCAAAAGAAACTACATCAGATTTTATCAACATTAGATAGATATCATGTAACCCAAAACTTAGTCAAAATTTATGGTTCATCCAATTCATGGGTTCATAGGTAATTTAGATTGAAATCATCAATAGAATAGAAATTAGATCAGAATTCAATGTTTGGAAATCATTTATACAAGAACCCATGGTAGAATCATGAAATCGGATAATTCAACTTTACAAAACATTTTGAGAATTGGGCTCCTTGATGAAACTATTTTCAAGGATAAAAACACATACCTTGATGAATCTAATTCTTCACTTTGTTGAAGAATTTCCATTCAAAACGTCACCTCCAAGTTGTTCCTTGAATTGGACTTCAATGTAGACTTTGAGAGAATTAAGGGGTTTTGGGGTTTTGATTTAGAAGAATGGAATATTCGAAGTGTTAAACACTGATATACATGTTAAAAATACCCAATATACTCTTACAAAACCTCCAATACATCCATTTTGAAGTGGGGTGAATTCTAAAGTAAGCCTGCGCAGAGAGACAACCTTCACTGACGATCCAATTGTTAGGGCCTTAGCCGACTGACAGGCCGTGCTCGCTTTCGTTGGTGGGTCCAGAGATTTGTAACGGCTCCCTTGCTTCCCCCAGGCAAAGTATCTGCTGACAACAACCATGGACGGCGCGTTGATATGCCCATGATCCGTCAACTGCTCCGTCGTTTGGGGTCTACCTTAGTTAGCGTTGACACCAAGTTTTGTAATTCATCAAGGACCCTTGGATGGTCCTTGGGGATATTTTCCCAGACGTTTCCAACCCATATTTGAACACTTAAAACTCGACGAACGATCCTAGACACACAAGATCACTTCAAAACATATCATTCAAATGTCATGGACGTTCTTGGACATTTGACCTCCAAACTACAAGAAACTTGACAAACTGCCTATACATGCTATAATAACTCATTTATAGACCTTAGAACCTGATGAATCACAAAATAACACATCAAAACCACATATGAGGCATTTAAGTGACTTAGTCGTTGAACATCTTGATCGTCCCTTGACGTTCGACATCCAACATACCCAATAGTTTAGCTAATTCCTCTATACCATATATTAGATATATTTAAGACCATAGACCATCAATACCAACATGTTAGGATCTAGTTAACCTTGGTCATTTTTTTGGTCTTACAATCGACCTGTAACATGATTACATTGATAGTTGGGAGCAACTGATAAGCTCAAAATTACTTCTCAAATAAGAATTAAAGTGGTCTTATCAAGTAAAGAACCCAACTAATGAGGTTGGGATCGATCCCACGAGGAAAATAGTTCAGACTTGACTTTATTCTATTGTTACTATTATTTAGTCAATTATTTCCCTAGAAAAAATACAAAAAAGGGGGGTTTTATTTCTAAATTAATGAAAATAATTAACTAAATTAAAAAAAACTAACAAATTCAAATCTCGGAGCTTAATCAATTAACTAAAGTTACTAGGGCTCAACTGTTCCCCACAGGTTCCTAACTTGATAATTCTGACTATAACAATTATTTCATAGTATCTTGCATGTAAAGTGACAAGTTATGTATCTCTAAATCCTTTGTCCGGCATCTAGAAAATTTCACTCCACACCTTGGTCCGGCTTCGTGTGTTGCTATACTAACCCTTACCTTTACCTCATATTAAGCATTGTATTTGATATTTGACTAAGTTATTACCTCGTACCAACCGACACTAGCCTATTACATAGTGTACACTAAATCTATGTTGATAATTCTTTTCCTATTATCTTCCTCCTTGGTACAGCATGTTGCATTAAGGCGAGTTTTAACGTTGGCCATCCGTTAAAAAGACTTCTAAACGAAATAATTATCAATATATGCAAGAGAGTATTCTAGAATTGCTATTTTAGTAAGATTTTACCTCATTATTCACCCATGGTTCCCACAATACTAGTTATGGAGTTTAGTTACCCATGGTCATAATCACACTATTCATATGTTTAATATAAGATTTCATGAACTTACTTTAATGAGAAAGAATAAAATCCAGAATTCACTTGATTAATCAACAGAAACACAACAATCAATTCCAGAAAAAGTGTATCAATTAGTGAAATTAATTCTTCGCTACTTGAACAAGTCTAACCCCAAAAACGAGGTCTTTCGAACTATTTATAATAAAAACAAAAACCTAATAAAAGAAGGATTCTAATTACATAATATTTGTCCAAATGCGTCTGAGTCGACGTACCTCGTGACGGACCGTAGTAGTCACGATGTGCCGTCATGGCCTCCGTCGTCCCATACTACACAAATTCTTCTGGTGCTTTCTTCATTACCCTCAACGAAAAGGTATGATGGATCATTCCAACAACCAAGGTCCGTCAAGGGTTTCCCTTATATACTACTTTAACTTCTTGGAATTTGGGTACTGGGACTACTATCAGATCATTACGACGAACCAGCAGGAAGGACCGTCGCAGCTATGACGGTCCGTCATGGACTTCCGTAATCCCACAGTAGGTCAGACTTCCCCATCTTCCTTCAGCAGCTCCTCTCCTCACTACGATGCCATCTATTGACCGTCAACGACTCGACGGACTGTCATAAGCTCCGTAGGTGGTCTCTTCTTCATTTCTATCTCAAAAGCTTCCGCGTTAATCTTTTGACAGATTTCCTGCAAATAAGGAGAAAGTTACATAAAAATCAATACAAAAAGGCTTTTGGACACACACTAAACTTATGTAAAAAGCATTAAAAGTATCGTGAAACCACGGTACATCAACACCCTCAACTAAAATTTGTTGTTTGTCCTCAAGCGACGCACTATGACTCACTACAAAATCTTTGTACAAGAGTATCCATATTTTAGCTTTCGCAATCATTTGGCTATCAATCCCGATCATTCTCATCATGTTTATGCATGTTATCACTATAAGGCTTGAATTATGTGGACCCTGACCATGACATAGACTCACCACGCACTAACACCTATCATTTTCAATTTCTCACCGAGTAGCTAATAATTCCGGTATTGCAACTAGTGTCCTTACTTCAAAATAATATCCTCATTTTTCACACAATGATATCAGTTTGAGTATAAGGATTACTTTTCAACCCTCACTCTCAGAACAAATTCACTACTCATTCATACATATTGCCATAATCTAGCCCTTATTTTCGCTGCTTTAAGTTGACCTTACAACTCTTAGGATATCGATAGGACATTCTTAGCTTGTAACATAGGCTCAGGGTCAAGTAGGGTATATTTAGGTAAACTTTAGTGACTTCCGGCCCTTCTTGACATAACGGCTAAACGTACCAGATTTTTATCAGTTTATTTCACCCAATTTCTCAATTTTCTTTTTATCTTGTTTTTTTCCCTTTCTTATCCTTATATGTAAGTGACTTTTTTTGGTCACTTCTGTTTTGTTCTTTCTTTCTCTTCATTATTTCAACCCCACTTTTCCGGAGTATTCCTTATAAAAGCCACCCTCAACTCATCACTTTGCCATGAGTCAAGGTTCACAATACCCACGGTTGGGTCAGGGCCACGACAAGGTCGTTTTCTGCATTCCGCTAAGGGACCAGGGCCAACACATTGTTACAAGAGAAGATCAGTTGGGGTGAAAAAGAATGATCTATTTTAGGCTAAAATCATTTGGATCAATACGGGATTAACTTCATTTGGTTTTTTTTTTTGGAGGGGGTGGGGGGGATCAAGATTGACTATTTCGAAGAAAGTCCTATGATCCTTTCCTAATTGTTTATTTTGGCTTACTTTTAGCAAGACTAACCAGGTAAGTTCTAGCTTAGTCTCAATGGTGGATCCTTTGAATTTTCCTCACACTCACATGACATTCATTACATTCCCAGATTATGAGACACCTAATTTGAGTCTTAGACTCATGGTCATGCAGTAGTGTCTCTCTATGTCATGTTTAGAGACACACAATCATCAATTACTATGCCTATTCATGCATCATTTTCATATCGGGATATCATATTTGTTTTAGCCATCATGCTTCAGAGTTATACTATGTACACATGATATAACATGCCGGTTCAACAATAAAAGTCATCTGTCATTTGGGGAAAAAAGAACACAGGCAAGAAACCCCAAAAGTGGATCGTGAATTAGGCTACTACGACTTCACCCTAGCACTCACTTTCCTTTTACCCCACCCCAAACAAAAAGATATGCAATTGTCCCCAATACAAAAAAAACTTAGATAGGAGATTGGTAGGTGAAGCCAAGCTGTGGCGCAAAGCGCCGGCAATCAGCAAGCTGGTGGGTCCGGTTCCCTGGGATCCACTACCTCTGTAGTCTGGACACCCTCAGTAGTGTCCTCATCAGCAACATCACTATCAGTCGTGCCTCCCGCTGTCTCAACATAGGCAATCGAGGCTCTCTTCGCTGCCTCTATCTCACGGGTCTCCTTCTTCCTTACCCTAGCCTCATCCACCTCTCGACCCCTGCGCCTCTTGGCATACTTTTGAGGGGGAGGTGGTGGAATCTCATAAATGGCGAATAAAGCAGCCAACACTGTGTCCTCACTAGGCTTTGCAGAAGGGGCCTCAAACTCAGCACCCTAGCCTCTATGATCATATAATGATATGCTCTCAAACTCTCAACTTGTTGTCATTCAGGTCTGATGCAATGATTACCGGCAAAGTGTCACCATTTCCTAATAATTCATACCTGAGATGAAGTGGGAGAGCTTTTAGTTTTAATTTTGGAGCCTCCTCTATAGATGGTTTTGCTGGTGGAGACTCACGATTCTTCATGTCTAACTCATATTTCTTCGGTTTAAACAGAACATCACCACGATCAAGAGCTGCGACTAATTACCCAAACTCTTCAATTCAATCGTTATCAAAATTCATTATCACTGCCGCTAATGCTTCTACACCTAGACGTTCTTCTATTTCTGTCTCGGATGACTTACCAACTTTGTAGGATATAACAGATACCTATTGGAGCTCACCACTCTGCCTCATGGACCTACAAATGTTGAAGGTCACTTATTCATTGTTCAACCGAAATCTCATTCCCCTTTTGCATATCAACTAAGGCTCTACCCGTAGCAAGGAATGGCCTCACAAGAATAACAGGCACTTAAAAATCGACTTCACAATCAATAATAACAACATTTACCAGAAATATGAACTACTTTACTTTTACTACAACATCGTGGAGTATCCCTTTAGGCCTTTTTATTGTTCGATCGGCCATCAGTAGCAACATCGCAATGGGCTTTGGATCACCCAAACACAACTTCCAGTTAATCGATAGGGGCATGAGATTTATGCTTGCCCCCAGATCAAATAATGCTTTTGCAAAATGTAATAACCTTATTGTACAAGGAATAGTGAACGCACCCGGATCTTCTTTCTTTTGTACTAGAGATCTTGTAGCAATAGCACTACAATGATGCATTTTATCATCATCCTCAAAAGTGACCGATCATTTCTTTGTAACAAGATCTTTAATAAACTTTGCATAACCGGGCCTTTGTTCTAGAGCCTCTACCAAAGGAACATTGATAGAAAGTTGCTTCAACATTGTTATAAAACGCCGATATTTACCATCCTAGGTCTTTTTCACTAATCTTTGAGGAAAGGGGTGTGGTGGTCTAGGCATCGGAGTAACTTTTTTGGGCACTTCAGCATCTTTTCCAGTGTTATCTTATACTTCACCGCTAACCTCTACCACTCTATCATTATCTTTTATCACCTTTTCCTCATTAGACGGCATAGGTGGGTCAATGATTTGCTTAACACCCTGAGTAGTGATTGCCATAAAGTATCCATCATATTTAGGATTTTGGACAGTGTTTGTAGGACGAGTGCCCGGCTGCCCTGTGTTCACAGTCGCAGATAATTGGGCCATTTAGAACTCAAGATGCTTAATCGATAGTGCATGTGTATCGACTTTCTACCCAAAACCTACTAAATCACTCCTTAACTCTTTGGTGTGATCATCGCTAGCATCGAACCTCCTCATCATTTTGTGAAACATATCCTCAAATCGTGCTATACTACCTCCACCATCCCTAGGAGCAACTTCACGATTTTGAGGAAGAACATAGGGCCCATTCCTATCATTTTTGTTAACATAGTTACCCCTGTTGAAGTTGTTGTAGCGGTTTTAATTTCCATCTCAGAAATTATTACCCTCACGGTTATAAGTAACATAGTTTCGACCTTGGTTTCCATGACCTAGGCGCCAATTCTTATTATTTGAGCCTTGGGCATTCGGTTGGAAACCCCCCGTATGCTCATTTACCGCAGAGGAATCCTCCACCTAATAATATTCATTATTTGGTGGTGGTGGTTTAGACAAGTAGTTCACTACATTTATGTTTTCTAAACCCCAGTGACATGTTTTAATACAAACCCAAGCTTAGTTCTCGTCTGAGCCATCTTTTCACGAATCTCATCTGTGGCTGGGTTGTGTGTGGATTGAACTGTGAAGGTATTTCTTCCAGTATCTGACTTCCTAGTACTCCAAGCTCTATTATTCCAGGAGATTTCCTCTAACTTTTCGGCAATCTCGGCATAAGTACACTCCCCATAAGAACCACTCTCTATAGTATCCAATACCACTTTATTATTTTCATCGTATCCCCGATAGAAGTATTCCTTCAGTGACTGATCATATCCCTTTAAGTAGAAGGGAGAGTGGGTGCCTTTTCATCTAAGGCTTACATTTGGACGGCTAAGATTTTGCCGACACTTACTAGAGGGGACCTACTTCAAAAGATAATGGAGCATCTTTCTTTTGTCGATCTGATTGAGAGGGGACCTACTTGAAAAGATAATGGAGCATCTTTCTTTTGTCGGTCTGATTGAGAATCTTCTTTATGATAAAGAAGATAGTGCTTTTCCAAAAGTACTTTGTCTTGTAGCTTCTCAATGGATGCAAGATATGAAAATAGTGAAAGGCACTTTCATGAAAGATAATTCCGGCTTTGCCTCTATCTTTTCATGAAGGGTCATTTCCTATTCATAGTCAGGTTCCATGTAATCCAAGGCTAAGCCTTGAGGATTACACATATCACTATTATCATCATTGTCGCTCTCTGTGGAAGTAGTGTCTTTGATCATCTTTAGGACTTGCTCCTCAGAATAGTCTTCTATATTATCCATTGCCTCTTTCAACTTTTGTTTAAGAATTGCTTTGGACAATTTACTGGGAGAAGTCTGGACCTTCTCAGTGATAGGTTTTGCTAGTTTTTTAGGAACCCAGCCTTTGACTTGAATTTTTTTGCACAAATATTGAATACGATCTATTTCGTTCTTGGTAAAGTTCCAAGTAATGATGTAAGAAATCCGTTTCTTAATGTAATATTTGCATATTTTAATATGCTCAGGTAAAGTTGTTATCTCCTCTCCGGTTTGAAATTCTTCATACCTGTTGGAGAATCATTGCGGGAGGATCTCACTGGTTCCTCCAAATAGGTTCCACCATTCATAAAACCATCTGGGGATGATGGCCTTGGTAACAGCTGTGCTGTACTTAACGAACCTAGTATGTCTTGGTCTGAGGTAGATGAAGTTCATCCATGCTGCCTTATAATCATACCAATTATAGGTTTGTGGACGATGTGCCATTGTCAATGCAATTGGAGTGTGTAGGTGATCTGCATACCATTCATATGGTTCCAATATCCTTTTGATTGTGAACCTTGAATACTGGATTTGGTTATCAGCATCTCTACAATGCTCGATGTCAATGGAATCCGTGTCCACTAGTATGGCTTCGTGGAACCGCCTTGTCTTCAATGGATTGTCATTATCCGCGTAGTTGAAATCAGTATAACATGGCTTGATTAATGAATTAATATCCATGTTAGAAACTTCCTTGCTAAGTGCCATCAGGGGTAGTACCTGTGAAACTTGGAAATCAAAAGATTCATCTTTTGGTTTTGGTTTTGGGGAGTTGGTTTTAGTTAATTCTGGATTAACTGCTTGGGCAAATGACTCAGGGGCTTTCATTGTATAAGCTGATTTAGTTTGTTGGGAAGATGATGCTTCAGGAGCGACACTTGGTCTCAAATTGATTTTTTGAGATTGAGGAGGGTAGTTTGGCCTTAGAAACCTTTGCTGAGGGGAAGATGGTAACTTCGGATATTCAGCTAAAGCTGTGAATTTATTTTGGAAAGTTAAAGCAGATCTTATGGAAGAAGATTCTGCTTTTGCTGGAGTAAGGGGAGGGAATTGTAATGGTTTAGCCATTTTTTGTTTTTGAGGATCCCCTTTGGTGGCCGGTTTATATGGCCTCATGTTTCCCCTTCAAAAATTCAGGGGTTAGAAAATCAGGTAAAGAGTTGTCTTCTCCTTTGATGAAATCAATATCAAAATCAAAGCTAGATAGTAGAGCTTGCCATCTAGCAAAGATTTGTTTTGAAACAATATTTTTTACATCCTTTTGAAGAATTTCTTTAGCAGATTTACAATCTACTCTTAATAAGAATTTTTTGTTAAAATGATCGTCTTGAAATTTTGTTATGCAAAGAGAATTGGATAAGACTTCTTTTTTAACAGTAGAATAATTCTTTTAAGAGGAATTCCAGATTCCCGATGTAAAACGAACTAATTGCTCTGTAGATTCAAGATCTACCTTTTGTTTTAGAATACCTCCATAACCTGCATCAGAAGCATCAGTTTCAACAATCATGAATACATTGGGGTTAGGGATTCCTAAACAAGGGATTGATTGAACAAGATTGTTGACTTGGATGACTGCTTGAGTTTGTTCAAAACTCCAAGGGATAGGAATTTTCTTAAGTCTTTTATATAAAGGCTCGCAAATAGGACTGATCTTGGGAATAAAGTCAGCAACATAATTTAGACTGCCTAGAAATCTCTGGAGTTGGGTTTTGTCAAGAATTTCATCAGGAAATTTTGAAGAGAACTCTAAGGCTCTACAGATTGGTTTATAAGATCCTTGGAAGAGATAATGACCTAAGAATCTAATTTTTGTTTGAAACAAAATCATTTTCTTAGCACTGATAACTAAGCCATTATTTTTTACTACATTAAAAAATGTGTTGAGGTGTTTAAAATGAGAATCCATGTTCTCTGAAAATATCAACACATCATCAATATAAATAATTGACATAAAAGAATAATCATTAAAAATAGAATTCATGATATTTTGAAATTCAGAAGGGGCATTCTTGAGCCTAATAGGCATTACATTCCATTCAAATTGACCAAATGGAACATTAAAAGCAGTTTTATATTTATCTTTTTCAGAAATTTGTATTTGCCAAAAACCTGATTTCATATCAATTTTGCTAAAAATCTTAGCATTAAAAATCCTTTTTAAAAGGTCTCTTTTGCGAGGTATGGGATACCTAATCCCTTTTAAAACGGAATTAACTGGCTTGTAATTAATTACAAGCCTAGGAGCACCTCTTTCCTTTTCAGAGTTTTTATTGACATAAAAGGCAGAGCAACTCCAAGGAGATTTAGAAACCCTGATGATGCCGTTTTTTAAAAGAGTATTAGTCTCTTCTTTGCAAAATTCCATCATCTCATGATTCATGCTAATGGGTCTTGCTTTAGTGGTAATGGCCCGTTCATTGAATCCTTCGATGTATGGTAAGGAAACAATATGTTTTTTCCTATTCCAAAATGCATTAGGAAAATCAGAACAAATTTCTTTTTCAAATTTCTCTCGAAGATTTGCTATTTTGTTAACAATCTCCGGGGTTTTTAAAATCTTTTCGACTTTTCTAATGCCAATTTCATCTTTCAAAAAAGTGAGATGTTGAGAAAGTTTGTTTATTTTAAACACAGTATTTTCTCTAACCAAATTACTTTCTTCTTGAGAAAGGGTTTTTACAAAAGGGAAAAGTAATTCTTTTCCTAAAATATTAGTGGAAATACCATCCAGATTAGTAAAATACAGTTTTATTTGAGTAATAAAAGGTATTCCTAGGATGATATCTTCATTAATATCTCCAGTTATTACAAAATCATTTGTTAAACAAATGCCATTGTTACAAATATGAGCTTTAGAAAGCTTATAGTTTATTTCCAAAAGATCTCCTGTAGCGGAGTATAATTTTGAAGTACTTTTTTGTAAATACTGGAGGGGAACAATACCTTTCATGATGCAGTATCTATCAGCACCACTATCAAGCAAAGAAACTTTGTTAATAACAAAATGTTTATTTACCACTATTTTGATAGGGATATGATGACTTTGAGGTCTGATAGAGGAAATTACCGTTAAACCTGGTGTTTCAGAGGTAGAGGCATTGTTACCAGTGTTAGTAGAAAGTCCTGTTTCTACTAGATGATCATTGTTTATATCATCATCTTCATCAGAATCATTCTTTGAAGAGCTATGTCTAGATTCATGATCTAAAAAGGCTGGTTTTTTAGAATCCCGACGGACAGAATTGTCAGTTTCTATGAAGGAAAGACGAGACTTGATATTTCGGATTTCTTCCTTGAGAAAAGATACTTCATGACGAAGGTATGAGATTGTTGGTTCGGAATTGCAATCTGAACGATTCAAGACATGTTTCATACTGAAAGGTTCAATAATTGGGCGACTTTTTGGTTTGTCTGTATTGAGGATAAGGTTTTTGAGTTCTAGGAGGAAATTATTCCTAGCCTCATCGTTGTTGATGTGCTGAATGACATCGAAGAGAGCTTCCTTCGAATGATCTGAAAGGACCTTGATCTGAGGTTCTTTTCCACAACTGCAAAAGGCCTCCGTACAAGTACAACCTTTTGCAAATTGGCTGGAGTCTGAATCATAGTCCAGGTTGATGTCGTCATCATCGCTGTAATCTTCAGAAGTACCTTAAGGTTCAGAGAATGGTTCATCAAGGATAGCAAGAAGCTTACCTTTAGTTTCTTCATCCATGTTAAGAAGATTGATTTTCTTCTTCTTTTTTTTTTAACGGCACACATTAGACCTATGGCCTTCTTTGCCACAATGCCAACAAACATCTTGTTTCTTCTGGGTAGATCTCTTGGATCTTCTTCTTCTGCTTGTCTTAGAGGAATCTTCTTTTCTCTTAGACCTTCTTCTGTGGGATTTTTCTTTACCTTCTTTACTCTCCTTCTTCTTAGCATCAGGCGGAGTAATAAATCTAGAATCCCTGCAAAACTTCCAAGTTCTTTTCTTGAAGAAGATTGTTCCTTTTTAAGTTGATATCTCAACTTGATGTCTGTGCATAGTTCAAGGGCTACAATGTTAATGGTGCTTACCAAATCACCATAAGTAAGATTTCCATAAGGAATACTTCCATTGTTCCTATCTTGTATCTTGGTCCTTACCTTGTCTGCAAAGAGAGGAGGTAGACCACTGATGAACGTTTCTTCCAGAAATTTAAATTGCAATCTGGATGGATCATGACTTTACTTAAAAAAGCATGTTTGTAGTGGACGAAGTTGTCTAAGTTTGGGCAACTTAGATTACTCAAGATTTGAAGAATTCTGTCCTAAAACAACTTTGGTTCTCCAATAAAATGTTTAGCAATATGGTAAAGTAAAGTAGCACAAGCATCTTCTCTAGTTTGAGTAGAAGTTGTTTGTGTATTACCTTCCATTTTTACCACAGTCTCATTTGCTGTCGCATTGATGATTAGATGCTTAATTTCATCAGTGCAGTAGTTGTCCCACCAATGTTTTAACATTCCTGTGAAACCTGCAATTATCATGTTAGCAGCATCTATGTCTGTTCATCCTCGCATCTTGTATGCGGTAATGGCAACACCCATTTCATGGAGTTTGTTGTATACTTAATGTTCTGCAAGGCCATCAATATTCCACTCAGTGATGCTTCTTCCTTCATGAGATGAAGTTGATAAGAAAGCATTTTCCTCATACTGTAAATCTGGGAAAGAAGGTTTACTATGGTAGTTTTTCATATTATGAAAGCGGCTGGAGAAGGTTATCTTTCTCTTTTGAAGAATTGGGTTTGCTATGGATAGTGGAAACAGATTTGGTTTCTTTTTCTTTCTTTTTAGAGATGTTGAAGTTATTGAGTTGGGCATTGATTTTCTCCATGATGCTTCCTGTTACTTCAAAAGTATCTGAAAGTTTTGGGAATTTTTCTTTGGAAAAATCTGGTATTTTGAATCCTGGGTAGGTTTCAATATTGTGGTTGGAAGAAGTAGAAGCCGGTGTTGGTCTTCCACTAAGATATGGTTTGGTGTCTTCTATCTGTCTAGAGATCACATGAAGGATTTGGTTTGAATAGTTGTTTTGTTCAACAACTCTATCAATGTCTGCAGTAGTGAGTAAAGCGCCTGTCTTATCACTTTTCTCTTTGAAAGGAGAGGCTTTGATCACTGTACCTGCAATAGGAATATTGATTCCTTCAAGAGGAGGAGTGGTAGATTCTACTACCTTGTTAGTAGACGTATACCATTTATTAATGATAACTTGTAAAGACTCAGTACAATTTTAAATTCTACCAGTCATTTCAAACCATTTGAAGAAGTCGATTTCACAACCTATTCTTCTAATATCTTTTATCCAGATATTTCAAAAGTTTTCTCTCTGTTTGAGAGTATAGGAAGAGACGTACCACTTTCTTCTGACTTGGTTGTCAGGATGAGTCCATTGCTCCTGTAGAATGATAGGATTTGGTTCAAAGGGTTTGTTTACCTTTAGCATTCCTAACCAAGCAGGTTTGTCAGCAGGTGGTTCCATTTCACTTGTTGTAGGACTTCCTGCAATATCCTGGTAATAAACTTTAGGTATATCACCTGTGAAATCAACACCTGTGACTTTACCTTTACTTTTATCCACAGAGTTGCCTGTAACAGTAATGTTGTCTTCTTCGTCCTCTGGGGTTTTTGAAGAAGATGGTGGGGGAATCGTCCTGGACGGGCATGAAGTAGACGGAGACCAGGATGATCTTCGAGCAGATGAAGATCTTAATGATGGATTCTCAAGGAATTTGAGATCAATAGATCCCTCAGGGAATTGAATAACCCTTTCAATCTGCGATCGTTGAGGATGTGAAGTAAAGGGTTGAGTGATATTCTCGAAATGCCCATAATTATTGGAGAGAATATCTTTCCATTGCAAAGTTCTAGGAACAAATATAGAAATATGTGAGTGGTTAGATTCCATGAGCATGGTTTCACCTCTAACGCTTTCTAGGCAAGCTTTTGGTGCGAGTTGAGTTTCATCAGTCTATAGTAGACTCTATAGACTATGGCTATTTCTCGAGAATCAGTCTTGCTTTTCAGATTTTTGGTCTTGACGTTGAGAGTCAGAATATCAATGACATTAGGATCGTTAATGTCAACTGAGAAATTAGGATAGCAATTAAAGTAAACCAGCCCATCAGCAAGGTTACTTCGAAGAACTCCTAATAAAGAATCATCAAAGTTCAAAAATCATTTATCTCTGAGGAGAACACAACAGGGATATCAAGGCCTTTTCTAAACAAAGGCTTAACATCAACTTGTACTAAACCAATATGTAAATAATTGAAATTAGACTTATATCTGTCTAAATCTTTTTCTTTAAGAAGATGAATAATTTCAGAAGAATTATTAATAGCAATAGTAGACTCACATGTTTTAATATTACAACGATTTAAAAAGCTAAAATTACCCAATTGGTATTGGTATCAGAGCCATGTTGGCAGTATCCGTATTTAGTATGAGCAGCTAAATACTGACACTGTCTAAGGCATTGCAAAATTATATTATGTAGTGAATTATAATTTTGAATGTTGTCTTTTAAGTATCTGTTTAATATTATATATGTCTTGATCTTTCATATTATTTCTATACTTGTTGTGAGGCATATCGTCCTTCTGATATGAGTTTGAGGTATCCGATTAATATCCGGAGCGTGCGTTGGTCAGCCTGAACTGGGAAAACTCGCTATAGCCAGGAGGGCGTCAAAGAGTGAGTACTATTGGTGGTCCCGTAGCTAAGATGACTCTATCAGAAAAGACTTGATTGTAAGGCCAAGTATCACCTCCCATAGAAATATTATTTTGGATCTTGAATTATATTATATTAATCTTACTTAACTTGCAACATGTTTAAAGTTATGTTTACTTATTAATTTAATCTTGTCATGTAAGTCCATTAGACAGTATTTCATTTCATATGGATTAAAATCAAAATATTTTAAATAAAATTAATATATCTTCGCAATCTACAATGATTGCTAAAATTACAAGTAGGTCAATGCCACAGAGTGATGCATAGGAGACATATATATATATATATATATATATATATATATTCCTATAACTCCCTCCAAGAGCTACTTGTGCAATGCATAGATAAAGTCTCATGTCCTCACCTACCCTAAGCCACTTTACTTATGTTAACCTTGTTAGAGTTCATTACTTTACTTCAACTGTCCATTTTACTTTAGGGAAACCATAGACTTAACCGACGATAAGATCATGTGAGCTAAACGTGGAATCTGGTGTCATAGAACCCCACACCGAAATGAGGTTCTCTATTTCCCAAGTTAGAAAATTAACATCACACTAGAATATTAGGCGGATGCACTTGCTAGGTCCTATGGGGGAAACATAGTTAAGGAACTAAGAGATGTATATTGGACACTTTACATGCCCATATGCATTGGATTCCTTATCTCATGAGAAACCATGGGGTGAATCTCCCTCTATGGGGAGTCAACACCTCATGAAAAACCATAAGTGAATCTCCCTACAAGGGGAGTCAACACCACATGAGAATCCATATGTGAGTCTCCTTCCGAGGGGAGTCAAAAAAATCTCATCGTCAAGTTCACTCCGTACTGATCAAAGTTCCCTTTTTAAAAATCCATTATTAATATTGCTATCATACAAATAGTCTTTAGGAGTTAACTCCTCATATGCTTTGCTCATAGGTTATGGATGAGAATTGTCCTTTCATCAACGTAACTTATGTGACAATATCGTTTCACATGGACATAGCATATTCAAGCATAGCCTAGTTTAGAGTACAATTAAATAAACGTTTCAAAGGACTCTAGTCACTAGGTTATCATACATACTTAATTATGCATTCGTCCATGTGTTTGTATATGTTTATATATAAGGAATATTTTCACAAACAATAATTAGACACTACACATATGCATACTTCAATATATCATATACTTGACATCATAGAATACACTTTCATATTCATAGTTTAATAATGCATTCATATTCATGTACATAGAGTAATCACCCTAGGAACTTTTCTATCAAGGTACACATGTTCAATGTATAGGCAAAGTCCCATACCCTTACCTATACTAGTTCACCTATAAAATCATCGTATTTAAGATACATTTTCATACTTTCATGGACATAATCTTTAAATACATAGTATTACATAATGGTGCATATGAGAACTATATTTTCATTAGACACTATGAATATATCCTACTCATCGATATGCATAAAATCTGAGTGTGTGTACATTGGTTAACATGATCGCATAATTGATATCAACATAACATTGAGACAACCACCCTGTTAAGATGTCAATACATATTATTCATAGACCATACACCACATTATATCATACGAGACAAGATCATTTTCATCATTTACATCTAGGATTCCTAATCATGCTTAAGACCACACATTCATGTAGGGGTACATATGTAGGGGTTCATCCATCAATTGAATTAATCAATTTATAACGTATAGACCATCTAACCCTAACATCTTCATGCACATATATAAAACATCACTAATATACATAAAATATGATACTAGCGTTGGAAACTAGGCATAATACTTCACATTGTGTGATTATCATAACCACACATTCCCAATATATCAATTTGACTTCAAGGCCATGATCATAACATATAGAGAGTGACAGTAAGGTAAACACCGCCACCATAAGTGGACAATACTACACAATACCGTTCAAGGCTATTTCAACTACCAATTCTATTCAAAGTTGGGGAAATAGGGCAATCTTACTAATTCTCCAAGATTTGATCAACATTGATCAATAAAAAATAATTCAACATCAATCCGTATAGAAAATATTAGCAATAGACAATCCAACATTATAGAATCACAATGCAATCAATTAGAATCAATATCATAGTACAAAAACATAGGCTAATTTGCGCTTTTTGAAGGATCATGGGCTCTTCATGAAATTGGATTGAAATCCATCCTTAAAAAAGTTGCTAATCATCAATTTATCATTAAAAAAATTTTGTAATCAATTTGAGAATGAACCGATGGCTAGATTGAAATATAACAATTTTTATCATGAAATATTTTTGAACACCCTTGAAAGAACTCCCTAGATTAATGGTTACCTAACGATTAAGGATAAGATGACTCATTACATAAGAAGACCACAAAAACCTTATGAAGAAACCATGATAAATCAACCTCTAAACTATTCTTCAGCTAATCTCCATTGTAGGTTTTTAGAGAGAGGTTATTTTGAGAGGGAAGGGTGAAATTTGAAGAATGAATTGGGAATTGGGTTTTAATGTTGTTAAGAAACTTCTATGGCTAAAATAGGTAATAATAACCTTCAATTATCTTTTTAGAACATGGGGTGATTTTCCCATTAACCCCTAAAGTGACCATCGTGCATGACAGAATTGCAAGCCTCCAATTGATGGTGCAGTCGACGGACCGTGGTTGGAACTACGATGCCGTGCTGCACGACTGTTATTTGGGACATAGTCTTGCATTTTGAGTGCTAATATCACACATATAAGTGATTAGAAACTCCCGAAATCAACACGACATTGATTCATCCCTGAGGCGTCGACTTGTGGGTCGTCGAATGCACATTGCCATGGCAGTCCTTAGCTAGCCTTTGGTCCTCCTTAAGCATCCCTTTGGGTGTTCATTGGGGAGTCGTGACCATATGTTTCATACTTTAATACAATAACACATATGTTAAGGTCATTCCCTATCTATTTGAACACCAAAAAACACGGAAAACATGCCAAGGCATACTAGAAAACACTAGCACGTCAAAGACTAACTTTAAAATGTCTTTGGTGTTCTTGAACTTTTGACCTTCAAATCACGTCAAAACAATCATACATATTGTAAAACACTTGATTAAATTTTATTAACCTTTTTAGGCACATGTGAGGCTCTAGACACCTTAATTCATTTTGAGGGTCCTTACTGTATCCCCGACCTTGGAATATTAGTCCTTGAATGACACTTGAGACATTTTAAACACTTACAAGGAATCAATAAACCATAGAGAAGCTCAAAAAATTCAACATATCATCATATAATAGTGAACTACACAAATTTACAAGGAACGACAAATTCATACAATTTTGCACTCAATGCAACACAAGCAAGTAAAACAATCATTCACTAACTTCTTAATGCTTCAATTACATAGGCATTTCTTCTGTTAAAAGAAGGAACATAATTCTCCAAATCATGAAATGGTATTTATGTTTCATTTTAATAAGAGCTCAACATGTAATATCCTTTTAATACACATTATCATGCTCAACATTATAACTCAAAAGGTAAATAAGCAATGTATACTCAATGCATATAGATTTTGAGTATTGTAGATTAACAGAGATCCTTATCATTTAGACATAATACCATTTAGGTCATATATAACATTACCATATTTTGTTATGTTAAAGTAAAAATGTCTTTCTCATTAAAATACTCACATCTTATCATACCCTTAATACATAAGCAATGCACAAGGTTCAATTCATTTTAAACAGAACTTCTCCACTAGTAACCAAGGCATGCTCATATTTTCTTCGTAATAAGTCAACATGGTAAACTACACCGCACACGTCATTTCATGTTCTGGCATGATACTAGTCTTCATAAACAAGTACAAATTAGGGAAATTCTTGGATATTATAGGCACACATTAAGAACATCATCTAGACATACCATCACTTCTCAAGAGTGAGCCTACATTAAAACTTCCCAAATCACAAAAGTCACACATTCTTAAGGAAATCATCATTTTTCATCTAAATAATATTCAAATTTCTCATTGATAGACTAAACATCACAAATTATAAGTGATATCAAGCATGCTACTTACATCGTCTCATGAATTCTAATGCATATTTAGCATATTAAGATGCTCAACAATGTGACAATTATGCAATTTGTTTAGAAATCCATTTTCATGCAACAATGACATTTCATAACATGCATAACATAGGGTCAATTAAACCACACTAAACATATGGATAGCATGCAACTCATACTTATATGCAAGACTCCCATCATGAACAAGCTACTAGGTACTCTTTGGTTTCAAACATGTGTAAGAATAGAAGGAAAAGATAGGGATATATACAACATTACAACTCACACCATCATCCCCCAGAGAGGGTGAAACATTTCAATGGAACTCATCTCAACCTTAAGAGAACCTTAGCTCGCCAACCTTAATAACTAAGGATATCATAACTCTCTAGGTAAAACCTTAGGGATATCAATAGAGGAAACTTGTCCATAAATGCCTCTTTATTTTATTTGAACACTAGGAAAGGTAACTTCTAGTTCATTTCAACCCACATCAGCACCTTTGAAGGAACCTTGTAACCAACAGTACCTAGATACAACCTAAGCACTTCCTCAAAAAATAATATATAAGATAAATTATAAAAGACAACTAACAACGTCAAGGTATGTCAAGATCTATTTCTTTCTTTCATTTTATATGTTAAGGAATACATATGACTCTCTAAGTTAACCTTAGGGCAGAACATATTTCCAACCTATGGAAAAAAAACCTTTTTCATCCCTTTTGCCCACTCTTAGAATAGGTTCATAAAGGAAATAATCACCTATTCATATGGGTTCTTCGATTTAATAGAGTACTCCATAATAACCTTACAAGGTAATCACACTACCTTCACTCCTTAGGATCAAGCCTAGACCAAATACACCAATCAGCACAAAGGAAACTATGAAGAATCACATACATATAAGGTCAACATTTCAACAATTTCAAATATATAATGGTAAGATGCATCTAAAGCTATTTACCACATTTCACCAAAGCATCTTAACCCTAAAACATATCATTACACTTTCATCATACCAATCATATAGCAACCTCTTATTCCATAAGGAAATCCATTCAACTATAACAACTATTATCAAGTTAGAAGCATATCATGACATAAATTCTCACATAGCATGTCATTTCTCAAAATTAACATATATGGCCATGGATGTTATCACATAAACATGTACCAAAATTCACCTTCACATATACTCATCAAGACACAAAGCTGAAGTAAGCATCAAAACTCACCTTTTCTCCCTCTAGCATTGATATACCATTTAATCAAAGAAATTGCATCTAAAAGACCACCAGACAAGAAAACATAAGAGAGATCATCAAGAGTTAAGTTCTATGGCACGACACAAGAGTAGTGAAGATGTAAAGCTCCATCATCCTATAATCTCTTGGTCATAAGTTTCAACTAACTATCGATGAACAACACTCTACTTGACGTGGCAATATAAGACTTTGGACCCTAAAGTTACTTATATAACCTTGCTCTGATACCATGTTTGTCACGATTGGGGAATACCGCCTAGATTTAGCATGGCGTACTTGACCTCTTAGAGGTCTTATACAAGCCTATTGACAGCATTTATCGCATTGTCATAGGAAATTTAGCAAAAAAGTTAAAAATTTTCGTAGGACATTATATGCTATAAACATTACTTTATATAAATATAAAATAAGTCATAACACATAGTTAGACTCTAAGACTTTTTTGCCATATTAAACTCAACATGAATAGAGTAGAGTAGGGACACAACCCTTAACAACCTAACTAAATAAATAAGCTATTACATAAACATTGAATAAAAACTTGACAGAGGAAATCCTAGTATCTTAAGGATCCCTTCCTTGAGCTTGCAAAACATGTATCAAGTCCTTCACATTAAGAGATATTATCTAGTCATCCATCATCTACACATTGTGTAAAATGTTGAAGAAGAATGATATTAGAACAATATATGCACTAAGTATCACAACCACGCAAAAATATGTATTTAAAAAGGACGTTTTACTTAGAAATCCTGCAACATGCCTTTTTAAAGAATCTTCATAAACATTGGCACAATTACACAATATAGTTCATATATTTCATATGGTCATAGTCACTATTCATATCAACACACCACTCCACATATATTAAATTTAAAGCATACCAATCATGTTCATAACATTTCTTTCATTAACTTAATTCATTAACCCCTAAGTAACCCTCTAGTAAGACTTAGTTCAATGCATGAATAGTGTCCCATCTCATTATCCACACTCAAGCATCACCTTAACGTCACCAAGGTGAATATTCATTGTCACGACCTGCATGTACACCCTAGAAGTTAGGGCACTCTTGAGTTGGAACGCGGTGTACTTACAACATCCGCGGAGCACCCTCTACACTTACCCGGTGTCGTCGTCCTCGAAACATGAGGACATACGCACGCTAGGAGAAATTATCCAAGACTTCCTTTAAAGTTGGTCACGAACCCTTCAACAAGCAGAACTAAAATGTTGGGGAAAAAGGATATGGTGGTTAGCACATCACTTCTACTAAGTACGGAAACATGTGCACACACAACACAGAAATCATGCTAAAAAGGACATTTGATAAAAGCATGCCTAGTAACTTTGAAAAGCCTTATGCACAATCTAAGGACACATATAAGGTAACATTCATATACTTCTTATGATACAAGAAAATTCAACACAAGAACAACCTACCCAAGTTAATGCCAAGTCAACATGTTCATAGTGTAGACACATAAATTGTATTGGATAAAATTAATGAAAATTTTTAATCAAATCCTTGTTCATTTGGTCATTTTAAGTTCATCTTATTTAATTCAAATCTAGGGTCCGTTGCACCTTGAAGCCCAAACCCATGTCACATATCACAATTACTAGGCATCCAAGATCTACAAGGTAACGCCACTTGTCCAAAGGAGGTGGTAGTCCATGTCAAATGCAAGAACAAATCACAATGCATCAAGTGTCAAAATGACATCACTTGCCCAATCACAAGTAACCTTGTCCACTCCATACAACTATAAATAAAAGATAGGCATAACATTAAAGGGAGATCCAGAAAACTCTTTAACAATCATTCACCAAATTGGAGAAAGCCACAACATCAACATCAATAGCTCTTTTAACGAGTGATCAACATAGTTCTTCCCGGTGATCGACTTACAACGACGAAGTATTTTCTGACGTCCAAGAGATTGAAAACATCTATAGGAGATATACATCATCCAACAATTCAGGAAAAAACGCTACTAAAGGCCCTCAAATCGTGGAGAAACTTAATAAAGACAATCAAGAGAACAATGGAATTTTACTCACAACGATTCATTAATAAAATTATATTTTTATTTATTTATTTTGCTTGCAGTCGATTTTAAGAGCATATGAAAATTGTTTGCCAAAAAATTCGGCACGCCCAGTGGGTCATACTATGCTCTTCATCTCTTTCTATTGCAAATCAGAATCTACAAAGTCTAATATTGCAATGACATTCAGAATAAGTTGTGATTACTAAACCGAGGACTCTACTTCTTTTGTGTCTGCTGGTCTCAGTCAAGTCGGCCCGATTACTCGGCATAAGTTCAAAAACAGTACTCTAGATGGATCTCAATACTTCACTTCTTTCGAGGCAATCAAAATAAACAACTTTCATACGATGGTCATAAGTACAACACCTAGGGCCAATCTTTCGTCTGTATTCTTCAGAGAATCTTCTCAGATTGGCTCTAACTTTGGTGATTAAGAAGATTCAATTGATTCTCTAACTTCAATGAATGTCAATGCTTTTATGGCTGAATCAACTGACATGTACAAGAAATTTGCGATGATGGAGTAAACCATTGAGGCCTTGAAGAAATCCGTTTGATGGAAAAAAAATTCATATTGCTCAACTTGAACATGTTTGAGACCTTTAAACTTGGAGAGTCAAGTGAAGTTCCCACATGTCCATCTACTTTTGATCAATGAAACAAGGACGTTGAGGAATTTCTAGCAAAAGTCTGAATTTCAAAATAAGAAACAATCTGCTTCAGTTGCTGCATTATCTATCCAACAGTTGCAAGACATGATAACAAACACTATCAGGGCTAAATATGGCGGAACGTCACAAACTTCCTTGTTTTACTTCAAGCCATATACTAGACAAATTGATTGTCTATTAACGCCAACGAACTATCAACCACCAAATCTGCAACAATTTAATGGAAAGGGGAATTCAATGGAGCATGTCGCCCACTTTGTTCAAAGTTGTAGCAATGCTGGAACACAGGGTTACCTTTTTGTAAAAACAATTTTTTCGTTCGCTGAAAGGGAATACATTCGACTAGTACATCGATGTCATATCTCAAGATCAAACCTTAGAAGTTAGGGTACAACCTTGGATTGTAACTGGCATACTCGACCTCTCGGAGGTCTTATCCAAGCCCTTTCATATAATTCATCGCATAAACATACTGAAAAGTAGTGCAGAATTAAAACTCTTCAAAAAACATAATATAGTTATCGAAATCTCTTTCAAATAAAATAACATATTGCTCAACTATGAAAATGTTTATGTCACGACCCAAAACCGGGGCCGCGACTGGCACCCACAATTTCCCTCCTATGTGAGCGAACCAACCAATCTAACCCTTATCATTTTAACATATATCAACAGAAAATA
Organism: Solanum pennellii; assembly: GCF_001406875.1. Classification (NCBI taxonomy): domain Eukaryota; kingdom Viridiplantae; phylum Streptophyta; class Magnoliopsida; order Solanales; family Solanaceae; genus Solanum; species Solanum pennellii. The sequence continues at coordinate 26,435,882 of NC_028648.1, read as the reverse complement.
ATGCGGAAGACTTAAACTCATTAAATAAAACAAATCAACATCTATTAATTCCCCAAAATCTGGAAGTCATCATCACAAGAACATCTATCTCAA
>NC_028648.1:26433481-26433873 GCF_001406875.1 Solanum pennellii | reverse complement strand
TTCTAAGTATGCTGAAACGAGACATCTGTGACGGGCCGTCGTGCCTATGACGGTCCGTCGTGATGTCCGTAATCTTAGCCAGTTTTTCCAGAAATAAATCTGCTGCTCAAAACAACTAAACAGGTCGTTTCAATAGATACCAATTTACCCATCGTTCGTCCCCGAACGATCAAAAGAAGAAAACAATGGCAAAAAGGAGTACCTGAATCTGTAAACAGATGTGGGTATTTTTCTTGCATATCTGCCTCCTTCTCCCAAGTAGCTTCTTCAACCGGTCGATTCTTCCATTGAACTTTGATGGATGCAATCTCTCTCGACCTCAACTTGCGAACTTCTCTATCTAATATAGCAACCGGTTCCTCTTCATAAGTCAAGTTCTCATCCAACAACAC
>NC_028648.1:26324771-26425185 GCF_001406875.1 Solanum pennellii | reverse complement strand
AGAAGAACAACATTTATCAACATAGAAACACATATGATAACATACAACCAAAAATAACAATTTAAGGAGACACTTTCCAGTAAGTCCAATTCACTGTACATTCACTTTTACACTGAAGTACTTTACCTTTCATTTTAAGTCACTCTAGCATGTAGTTTCCTAACAAGAAGCTATCCTAAGACTCACTTAAGCAACACAAAGAGAGAAAACCCATACAACCTCCCTATGCATACCTAAATGACCCTCAAGAACACTAATAATAAGTCATATACACACTTAATGACATCAAACATATGAACATATAGGTAATATGACATTCTACTTCCAAATGGTTTCAAAAGACCTACTTAAGTAAATCAAGAAGATAACGTCCATAGTGACCTCTTCGAGATTACCTAAATTGTCGTTAAGACTACCTAAGGCCTAGATCATGCCCACCAAAACCAACCAACTTCCCTAACTAGATTCATCCTCAAGACTTCCAAAGTATAGACATGAAGAGATCATCTTTTATGCCCTCTTCACACTTTCGCTAAGGATTGCTTAAGTCACTTTAGATTAGGTACTTATTTATTTATATACATATTAACATAAATCATTAGTTCATTAAGATTCACAAATCACATAAAGGACATTCAACTAATGGTCCTGACAAGGCCTAGGAACTCCACATAACACCTACAAATCCTATTGTGCAATGTGTAGAAAGTGTCCCATACCACCACCTAACCCTCATAAGACTTATTCAATGCTAATATCTATTCACATGATGAGAATAGGCAATAACCTACATAGACCATGATAGCAAGAAATGGAATTCGGAATTCTATCCTACTCCAATGAGGTTGTTTTACTTGTCAATGGTAGAACTTGGATACATCCCATGGAAGAACATTGTTAAGGAATATGAAGGGCTTCTTTTTATTCTAGTCTCATACTTTAACTAGAACTACTTCCTTTACCATACTCACTCGGTGCTAGCCTTCTTTCTTAAAGAGTAATTCAAACATTAGGTTCACATAAAAGGGTTCCATAATATGTTAATAACCAAATCACATTTACCTAACAAAAGAAAGGTCCATAGGGCTACCTCACAGTGGCGACAAGAGGCTAATGATGACTTTCCTAAGGATTCATATGATGTCGTTCCTGTCAACTAGCCTTAATTCAATCATTCCTTTACTTTGAAGGATACAATACGACTTACAACTTCAACAATCTTACCCTTACCCTTAAGTCAAGGTTTTCACATAAAAGACTCTCATAAGTTCATTTATGATCAAATGTCATTTATACATTCAAGATTAAGAGTTATAACACCCTAAATAAAGCCATCACATATTCACAATCATAAATACATCAAGCAAGAGATACAAGTCAACCAAGATAAGACATCACATACTTCACTTTTACCCCATAATGCAAGTCATTCTAGAAGCACCTAGAAATAACCCTAACATCTTTAAGTCATCTTATATTCATAATGTTAAAGCCATAGTCTAGCATGATCACCTAAGACAACATGAATAGAAGAATAAATATATGACTGCACATGTAGATAGATATTGTCAAGCTTCACATAATCAAACTACACCAATAGTAATATTACTTCAAGTAGTTTTCAACAAGGCCAAGATCATCATATTTCATAACGTAAGGCCGACAAGGCCACATCAATTACAAGTAAAGCACATAACACCGCAACCATAAGTAGAACATACAAACCACAATACAATTCAAGTATAAAAAACATCAAAATAAGTGAAATAGGGAAGCATACCCCCACATCATCCTCAACACTTAAATTCAAAGTCAACTTACTCAATTCGATTACACAAGACCTTTACCTAAGACCATAACCAACAATTCAACATAAAAACTACAATAATCAATAAAATAGGTTAATTCAATATGAATTCATCAATGTAACACAACCTACATATCTATTTAATACAACTATTACATCATTAGAAAGACCATAAAAAACTACATGAGAATTCATCAACATTAGATCAATATTAAGTAACCCAAAACATAGTCATAATCTAGGGTTCATCAAATTCATGGGTTCATAGGTAATTTTATATTGAAATCATAAATACAATATCAATTAGATCATAATTCAATGTTTAGAAATCATTTTTGCAAGAACCCATGGTAGAATCATGATATTGGACACTTCAACTTTAGAAAACATCTTGAGAATTAGGATCCTTGATGAAACAAGTTTCAAGAAACAAAAACCATACCTTGATGAATCTATTTCATCAATTTGATGAAGAATTTCCACTCAAAAAGTCACCCCCGAGCTGTTCTTTTATTTAACTTCAATGGAGACTACGATATAATTCTAAGGGATTTGAGGGTTTTGATTTTATAGAATGAAATATCCTAACTATTAAACACTTATATACTTGTTAAAAATACCCAATATAACATTGAACCTTCAATACATCCATTTATAAGTGGGGTGAATTTACAATTCAACCCTTGACATGGCAGCAGACCTGCGCGCAGAGATAACCTTCACTGACGACCCCATTTACGGGGCAAACGTCGGTGGGTCCTGAGACTTGTCATGGATATATTCCTTCCCCCAGGATAAGTACCTGCAGACGAAACCCATCGACGAGGCGTCAAGAGGCCCACAAGTCGTCGACTGCTCCGTCGTTTGAGGCCTATGTTGGACAGCTTTGGCACATAGTTTGGTCCTTCTTCAAGGACCTTTGGATGATCCTTCGGAATAATTTTCCAAGATGTTTCAAACCCAAATACAATATTCTATGAGTTAAACACCTCCCACATAAATTTTATGAAAATTGAACACATAAAACTCGACTAAAGGTGCCTAGACACACAAGGTCACTTCAAGGTATATCTTTCGAACATCACGGACGTTCTTGGACGTTTGACCTTTAATCTAAACGAAACTTTAAACACTATCTATAAATGATATAATAACTCATTTATAGACCTTAAAACCTCATCAATCACAAAATATCACATAATACCACATATGAGGTATTTAGGTGACATTGTTGTCGAACGTCTTTATTGTCCCTTGACGTTTGAATTCCAACACCCCTAATACTTTAGCTACTGCCTCTATACCATACATTATACATATTTAAGACCTTATACAATCAAGACCAACATTTTAGGTTCTAGTTAACCTAGGTCATTTTCAGGGTCTAAAAATCTCCCCCACTTTGACAACATTCATCCTCAAATGAAACTTGCCACTATCAGCTTCACATAGCAAAGAGATACACAACACAACAAGAAACACGAAAATAATTCTATAACTCATTATGCTACAAAACTCAAATGCTTCATTCCAAATAGTAAGAACTCATTTTATTTCGATATTATACTTATTTGTGTAGTCTTAACCACATTAAAACAATTCTATACCAAAAATTAAATAGTCATTTTTTACAAAAAATTACAGTGAACTGTTTCAATGCTACAGTGATTTTATGCAATTTTAAAAAATTCATATTTTAAGGCAATTCATGATATAAACAGGCTAATATGCAGGATAACATCAGATAAAACATTTTAAAACATAATCATAACTTCAAAAATACTCAATGCATGAAGTTAATGAAATACGATTTCAACAAAACTCCTAAACACCATGCACATGCAACATTTTCTAGGACTTCTATCCCATCTACAAACGATATTCCCCCACTTAGAAGGAACTCATATCAAAACAAAAGAAAGAGAACTTACCAACATCATCATCAGTCTCATTCTTATCCTGCTTATCCACTCTAGAATGGAGTGCATGCCTCTTTGTTAGAGCATAATCCTTTTGAAAACTAGTAGTAACTTGCTTACCCTTTCTACCTCTAGTAGCAATAATAGGACAATCTCTCACTTTGTTCCCTTCCTTACCACAACCAAAGAAACTCCCGGTACCCAAAAGACACTCACCATAATGTTTCTTGACACAATTTGCACAAGTAGGCTTGCCATCCTTTGAACCACCGCCGTTCTCAACCTTGAAATTAGCACTCCTACATTCTCCTTGAGATTGAACCTTCTCCTTAAACCTTGTTTCTCTTGATCATTAGCACCACTCCTTTTAAAACTTCTAGCCATCCTCCTAAGTTTAGACTCTTCAATTGATTGTGCATACACAATGAGTCCAGATAGGGTCATATCATCATGCAACAAAGTGGTACGACATTCTTCCACCATTAAGTCGGCTACCCACGTCATAAAACGACTCATTTCATCTGTTTGATTGGACCCAAGAGAAGGGGCATACCTAGACAATGTTGAGAATTTGAAAGAGTATTCCTCAACACTCGTATTTTCTTGTTTGGGATTAATACAATCCTCCACCTTAACTTCTCTCTTCTCTCGGGAAAGAAATTACCAAGAAAGCTTCCTTGAATTCTTCCCATTCAATAGGACTCGATGCTTTCGGCCTATTATCCTTCCATTGAATGTACCAGATTTAAGAAGCGTCCCTCAATTGTTACGAAGACAACTCCGCCTTCTCCCTGGATGTAATCCCCATAGAACTCAAAACCATGTACACACCATTAAGAAACTCTTGAGGATCTTCATATACCCTAGAGCCACGAAACATAGAAGAATTCATCCTCAGAAAATCTCTCAACCGAGATGTCAGAGTGCTCTCCACAACACTAGGCGTCATACTCAAATTAGCTTGTATAGTCACAGTTCATGCTATAGTAATTAAAGACTCTCTAATATCCCTATTAGACATCTACGGAACCTCAATACCTCAATCCACATTAGGAATAGGATCACCTTGGGGAGGCAATTGGGCACCATGGACTCGTTGCCCATCTTGAGGAAATTGCTCAACTTGCTTTACTTTAAGACGAATCTCCTCATTCACACTCTCCTCTTCCAACCTTCTAGCGGCCATCCTTCTAGTATTCATCTCCTAGAATCACAAGGAAACAGAATAAGAAAGATACTCATAACATTTACTCTAGTGCATGATATAGGAGTAAAAAAGAAGGGAAACTCTATTGTCCTATAGCCTCTCATCCATAGATGTGTCGCGAGTCACAGCGATGGTTATACTAGATGTTACTTGATGAGACTTTTCAATTTCTATGACTACTTTGACCATCCTAAGCTCTATTAACAATCTTGTCGTATCTTAAGACAACACCATAGAAGATAGGGTAAAATGTCGGATTGTAACCGGCATACTCGACCTCTCAGAGATCTTATGTAAGACCTTTCGTATCATTCATTGCATTAACATAGTGAAAACAAGTGTGGAATTAAAACTTTTCACAAAACATAATATAGTCTTCAAAATCTCTTTCAATTAAAAGTAATAGAAGATACTAAGTCTCAATCTCATTATCTTAGGACACAAGAATACTTGGGACACGACCCATACTTCAAAATACGAATATAGAAATACTTAGTCTATTACAATACTTTGATTGAATAACATAAAAGACATATATGCCCTCCAGTCAAGTGAGAACATACTTCAACTTATCTTGAACGATCTTCTAAGTCCAAGTCTTCACATCTTAAAGCTCCTCACCTACAAAGAACTATAAAGATAGATAAAAGCATATAGTTAGTACAACCACATGTACTAAGTATCGCATATGCATAAAAATCATGAAAATGGACATTTATAGAAATATGAATTTTTTCATTTAAAATTCATATTTTATTAATAAAAACAACATTTATCAACTTAGAAACACATAATATAACATACAAAAAAAATCACAATTTAAGGAGAAACTTTTCAGTGAGTGCAATTCACTGTACAGTGAATAAATTTACAGTTAAAGTGAAGTACTTTACCTTTCATTTTAAGTCTCCTTAGCATGTAGTTTCCTCACTATAAGTTATCCTAAGACTGACTTAAGCAACACAAAGAGAGACCTCCCATGAAACCTCTCTTAGCATACATAACTGACCCTAAAGAACACTCATAATAAGTCACCTACACACTTCAAGACATCAAACATATCAACATATAGGTAATATGACATTTTCTTTCCAAAGGCTATCAAAAGACCTACATAAGTAAATCAAGAAGATAACGTCCATAGTGACCTCTTCGAGATCACCTAAATAGTCCTTAAAACTAGCTAAGGCTTACATCATGTCCACCAAAACAAACCAACTTCCCTAACTAGAGTCATCCTCAAGACCTCAAAAGATAAGACATGAAGAGATCATCCTTGATGCCCTCCTCTTCAAACATTAGCTAAGGAATGCTTAAGTCACTGTAGATTAGGTACTCATTGATTTATATACTTCTTAACATAAGTCATTAGTTCATTAAGACTCATACATCACATAAAGGGCATTCAACTAATAGTCTTAGACAATACCTAGAAACTCCACATAACACCTTCAAAACCTATTGTGCAATGTCTAAATAGCATCCCATTCAACCACCTAAATAACATAAACATTTCCAATGCTAATAGGAATCCCACATGATGAGAATAGGAAATAACCGATATAGAACATGATAGGAAGATATGGAATTCGGAGTTCTATCCTTCTCCGATGAGGTTGTTCTACTTGCCAATGGTAGAACTTGGACACATCCCATGAAGGCACATGATTAAGCAATATGAAGGGTTTCTTTGTATTCTAGTCTCATAGTTTAAGTAGTTTTACTTCCCTTAATATACTCACTCGGTTCTAGCCTTCTTTCTCATAGTGTAATTCATACATTAGGTTCACATAAAAAGGTCCCATAACAAGTAAATAACCCAATCACATTTACCCTACCAAAAAAGGTACACTAGGGCTACCTCATAATGGCAACAAGAATCTCATGATGACTTTCCTAAGGATTAATATGATGCCGTTCCAGCAAACTAATATTAAGTCCGTCATTCCTTTAGTTAAAAGGATACAATTACGTCTTACAATTTCTACAATCTTAACCTTACCCTTAGGTCAAGGTTTTCACATAAAAGACTCTCCTAAGTTCATACAAGATCACATGTCATTAATACATTCATGACTAAGAGTTCTAACACTCTAAATCAAGGCATCACATATTCATTATCGTATATACATCAAGCAAGAGATACAAGTAAACCAAGACAAGACATCACATACTTCACTTTTAACTCATAATGCAAGTCATTCTCTAAGAACCTAGGAATAACCCTAACATCTTTATGTCATCTTATGTACTAACATAACTTCATCAATGTAATCAACATAGACTCGTCTAGCCATGTAAGAATAACCAAGACTGAACCCTAACACTATACTCATAATGTCAAAGTCATAGTCTAACATAATCACCTAGGAGAACATGAATAGAATAATACATATATGACTTCACATGTCGATAGATATTCCCATGCTTCAAATAATAAAACTACACAAATAGTCATATTATTTCAAGTAGTTTTCAACAAGGCCAAGATCATCATATTGCATAAAGTAACGCCGAGAAGGCCGCATCAATTGCAAGTAAAGCACATAACACCGCCACCATGAGTGGACCATACCAATCACAATGGAATTCAAGTATAAACAACATTAAAATAAGTGAAATACGGCAGCATACCTGCAAAACATCCTTAACACTTCAATTCAATGTCAACTTACTCAATTCGATAAAACAAGACACTTACCTAAGGCCATAACCAACAATTCAACATAAAAACTACAATAATCAATGAACTTGTCTAATTCAATGTGAATTAATCAATGTAACACAACCTAGATATCTATTTACTACAATTATTACATAATTAGAAAGCCCATAAGAAACTACATAAGATTTTATGAACATTTGATAGATATCATGTAACCCAAAACTTAGTCAAAATTTATGGTTCAATCAATTCATGGGTTCATAGGTAATTTAGATTGAAATCATCAATAGAATAGCAATTAGATCAGAATTCAATGTTTGGAAATCATTTATACAAGAACCCATGGTAGAATCATGAAATCGGATAATTCAACTTTACAAAACATTTTGATAATTGGGCTCCTTGATGAAACTATTTTCAAGGATCAAAACACATACCTTGATGAAGCTAATTCTTCACTTTGATGAAGAATTTCCATTCAAAACGTCACCTCCAAATTGTTCCTTGAATTGGACTTCAATGTAGACTTTGAGAGAATTAAGGGATTTTGGAGTTTTGATTTAAAAGAATGGAATATTCGAAGTGTTAAACACTGATATACATGTTAAAAATACCCAATATACTCTTAAAAAACCTCCAATACATCCATTTTGAAGTGGGGTGAATTCTAAAGTAAACCTGCGCAGAGAGACAACCTTCACTGACGATCCAATTGTTAGGGTCTTAGCCTACTGACAGGCCATGCTCGCTTTCGTTGGTGGGTCCAGAGATTTGTAATTCCCCCAGGCAAAGTATCTGCTGACAACAACCATCGACGGCGCGTTGATATGCCCATGATCCGTCAACTGCTCCGTCGTTTGGGGCCTACCTTAGTTAGCGTTGACACCAAGTTTGGTAATTCATCAAGGACCCTTGGATGGTCCTTGGGGATAATTTTCCCAGACGTTTCCAACCCAAATTTGAACACTTAAAACTCGACGAACGTTCCTAGACAAACAAGATCACTTCAAATCATATCATTCAAATGTCATGGACGTTCTTGGACGTTTGACCTCCAAACTACAAGAAACTTGACAAACTGCCTATACATGCTATAATAACTCATTTATAGACCTTAGAACCTGATGAATCACAAAAAACACATAAAACCACATATGAGGCATTTAGGTGACTTAGTCGTTGAACATATTGATCGTCCCTTGACGTTCGATTTCCAACATACTCAATAGTTTAGCTACTTCCTCTATACCATATATTAGATATATTTAAGACCATAGACCATCAATACCAACATGTTAGGATCTAGTTAACCTTGGTCATTTTTTTGGTCTTACAATCGACCTGTAACACGATTCCATTGATAGTTGGGAGCAACTAATAAGCTCAAAATTACTTCTCAAATAAGAATTAAAGTGGTCTTATCAAGTAAGGAACCCAACTAATGAGGTTGGGATCGATCCCACGAGGAAAATAGTTCAGACTTGACTTTATTCTATTGTTACTTTTATTTAGTCAACTATCTCCCTAGAAAAAATACAAAAAAGGGGTTTTTTTTTTCTAATTTAATGAAAATAATTAACTAAATTAAAAAAACTAACAAATTCAAATCTCGGAGCTTAATCAATTAACAAAAGTTACTAGGGCTCTACTGTTCCCCACAGGTTCCTAACTTGATAATTCTGACTATATCAATTCTCTCATAGTATCTTGCATGTAAAGTGACAAGTTATGTATCTCTAAATCCTTTGTCCGGCATCTAGAAAATTTCACTCCACACCTTGGTCCGGCTGCGTGTGTTGCTATACTAACCCTTACCTTTACCTCATATTAAGCATTGTATTCGATATTTGACTAAGTTATTACCTCGTACCAACCGACACTAGCCTATTAGATAGTGTACACTAAATCTATGTTGATAATTCTTTTCCTATTATCTGCCTCCTTGGTACGGCATGTTGCATTAAGGCGAGTTTTAACGTTGGCCATCCGTTAAAAAGACTTCTAAACGAAAGAATTATCAATATATGCAAGAGTGTATTCTAGAATTGCTAGTTTAGTAAGATTTTACCTCATTATTCACCCATGGTTCCCACAATACTAGTTATGGAGTTCAGTTACCCATGGTCATAATCACACTATTCATATGTTTAATATAAGATTTCATGAACTTACTTTAATGAGAAAGAATAAAATCCAGAATTCACATGATTAATCAACAGAAACACCAACAATCAATTCCAGAAAAAGTGTATCAATTAGTGAAATTAATTCTTCGCTACTTGAACAAGTCTAACCCCAAAAACGAGGTCTTTCGAATTATTTATAATAAAAATAAAAACCAAATAAAAGAAGGATTCTAATTACATAAAATCTATCCAAATGCGTCTGAATCGACGTACCTCGTGACGGACCGTAGTAGTCACGATGTTCCGTCATGGCCTCCGTCGTCCCATACTACACAAATTCTTCTGCTGCATTCTTCATTACCCTCAACGAAAAGGTATGATGGACCGTTCCAACAACCAAGGTCCGTCGAGGGTCTCCCTTCCATAGTTCTTTAACTTCTTGGAATTTGGGTACTAGGACTACTATCTGATCATTACGACGAACCAGCAGGACGGACCGTCGCAACTATGACGGTCCGTCATGGACTTCCGTAATCCCACACTAGGTCAGACTTCCCCATCTTCCTTCAGCAGCTTCTCTCCTCACTACGATGCCACCTATGGACTGTCAACGACTCGACGGACTGTCATAAGCTCCGTAGGTGGTCTCTTCTTCATTTCTATCTCAAAAGCTTCCGCGTTAATCTTTTGACAGATTTCCTGCAAATAAGGAGAAAATTACATAAAAATCAATACAAAAAGGCTTTTGGACACACACTAAACTTAAGTAAAAAGCATTAAAAGTATCGTGAAACCACGGTACATCAACACCCTCAACTTAAATTTGTTGTTTGTCCTCAAGCGACGCACTATGACTCACTACAAAATCTTTGTACAAGAGTATCCATATTTTAGCTTTTGCAATCATTTGTCTATCAATCCCGATCATTCTCATCATGTTTATGCATGTTATCACTATAAGGCTTGAATTATGTGGACCCAGACCATGACATAGACTCACCACGCACTGACACCTATCATTTTCAATTTCTCACCGAGTAGCTAATATTTCCGGTATTGCAACTAGTGTCCTTACTTCAAAACAATATCCTCATTTTTCACACAATGATATCAGTTTGAGTATAAGGATTACTTTTCAACCCTCACTCTCAGAACAAATTCACTACTCAATCATACATTTTGCAATAATCTAGCCTTATTTTCACTGCTTTAAGTTGACCTTACAACTCTTAGGATATCGATAGGACTTTCTTAGCTTGTAACATAGGCTCAGGTCAAGTAGGGTATATTTAGGTAAGCTTTAGTGACTTCTGGCCCTTCTTGACATAACGGCTAAACGTACCAGATTTTTATCAGTTTATTTCACCCAATTTCTCAATTTTCTTTTAATCTTGTTGTTTTCCCTTTCTTATCCTTATATCTAAGTGACTTTTTTTTGTCACTTCTATTTTGTTCTTTCTTTCTCTTCATTATTTCAACCCCACTTTTCTAGAGTATTCCTTATAAAAGCCACCCTCAACTAATCACTTTGCCATGAGTCAAGGTTCACAATACCCACGGTTGGGTCAGGGCCACGACAAGGTCGTTTTCTGCATTCCGCTAAGGGACCAGGGCCAACACATTGTTACCAGAGAAGATCAGTTTGGGTGAAAAAGAATGATCTATTTTAGGCTAAAATCATTTGGATCAATACGGGATTAACTTCATTTGGTTTTTAGTTTTTTTTTTTTTGGCGGGGCGGGGGGGGGATCAAGATTGACTATTTCGAAGAAAGTCCTATGATCCTCTCCTTATTGTTCATTTTGGCTTACTTTTAGCAAGACTAACCAGGTAAGTTATAGCTTAGTCTCAATGGTGTATCTTTTGAATTTTCCTCACACTCACATGACATTCATTACATTCCCAGATTATTAGACACCTAATTTGAGTCTTAGACTCATGGTCATGCAGTAGTGTCTCTCTATGTCATGTTTAGAGACACACAATCATCAATTACTATGCCTAGTCATGCATCATTTTCATATCGGGATATCATATTTGTTTTAGCCATCATGCTTCAGAGTTATACTATGTACACATGATATAACATGCCGGTTCAACAATAAAAGTCATCAGTCATTTGGGGAAAAATGAACACAGGCAAGAATCCCCGAAAGTGGATCGTGAATTAGGCTACTACGACTTCACCTTAGGACTCACTTTCCTTTTACCCCACCCCCAACAAAAAGATATGCAATTGTCCCCAATACAAAAAAAACATAGATAGGAGATTGGTAGGTGAAGCCAAGCTATGGCACAAAGCGCCGGCAATCAGCAAGCTGGTGGGTCCAGTTCCCTGGAACCCACTACCTCTGTAGTCTGGACACCCTCAGTAGTGTCCTCATCAGCCACATCACTATCTGTCGTGCCTCCCGCTGTCTCAACATAGGCAATCGAGCCTCTCTTCGCTGCCTCTATCTCACGGGTCTCCTTCTTCCTTACCCTAGCCTCATCCTCCTCTCGACCCCTGCGCCTCTTGGGATACTTTTGAGGGGGAGGTTGTGGAATCTTAGAAATGGCGAATAAAGCAGCCAACACTTTGTCCCCAGTAGGCCTTGCAGAAGGGGCATCAAACTCAGGCACCCTAGCCTCTATGATCATATAATTATATGCTCTCAAAATCTCTACTTGTTGTTCATTCAGGTCTGATGCAATGATTACCGGAAAAGTGTCACCATTTCCTAATAAATCATACCTGAGATGAAGTGGGAGAGCTTTTAGTTTTAAATTTGGAGCCTCCTCTATAGATGGTTTTGCTTGTGGAGACTCACGATTCTTCATGTCTAACTCATATTTCTTCTGTTTAAACCGAACATCACCACGATCAAGAGCTGCGACTAATTACCCAAACTCTTCAATTCAATCGTTATCAAAATTCATTATCACTGCCGCTAATGCATCTACACCTAGACGTTCTTCTATTTCTGTCTTCGATGACTTACCAACTTTGTAGGATATAACAGATACCTATTGGAGCTCACCACTCTGCCTCATGGACCTACAAATGTTGAAGGTCACTTATTCATAGTTCAACCAAAATCTCATTACCCTTTTCCATATCAACTAAGGCTCTACCCGTAGCAAGGAATGGCCTCCCAAGAATAACAGGCACTTGAAAATCGACTTCACAATCAATAATAACAAATTTTACCGGAAATATGAACTACTTTACTTTTACTACAACATTGTGGAGTATCCCTTTAGGCCTTTTTACTGTTCGATCGGCCATCAGTAGCCACATCGCAATGGGCTTTGGATCACCCAAACACAACTTCCAGTTAATCGATAGGGGCATGAGATTTATGCTTGCACCCAGATCAAATAATGCTTTTTTCAAAATGTAATAACCTGATTGTACAAGGAATAGTGAACGCACCCGGATCTTCTTTCTTTCGTACTAGAGATCTTGTAGCAATAGCACCACAATGCTGCATTTTATCATCATCCTCAAAAGTGACCGATCTTTTCTTTGTAACCAGATCTTTAATAAACTTTGCATAACCGGGCATTTGTTCTAGAGCTTCTACCAAAGGAACATTGATAGAAAGCTGCTTCAACATTGTTATAAAACGCCGATATTTACCATCCTAGGTCTTTTTCACTAATCTTTGAGAAAAGGGGTGTGGTGGTCTAGGCATCGGAGTAACTTTTTTGGGCACTTCAGCATCTTTTCCAGTGTTATCTTATACTTCACCACTAACCTCTACCACTTTATCATTATCTTTTATCACCTTTTCCTCATTAGACGGCATAGGTGGGTCAATGATTTGCTTAACACCCTGAGTAGTGATTGCCATAAAGTATCCATCATATTTAGGATTTTGGACAGTGTTTGTTGGAGGGGTGCCCGGCTGCCTTGTGTTCACAGTCGCAGATAATTGGGCCATTTACAACTCAAGATGCTTAATCGATAGTGCATGTGTATCGACTTTCTACCCAAAACCAACTAAATCACTCCTTAAATCTTTGGTGTGATCATCACTAGCATCGAACCTCCTCATCATTTTGTGAAACATATCCTCAAATCGTGCTATACTACCTCCACCATCCCTAGGAGCAACTTCACGATTTTGAGGAAGAACATAGGGCCCATTCCTATCATTTTTGTTAACATAGTTACCCCTGTTGAAGTTGTTGTAGCGGTTTTAATTTCCATCTCAGACATTATTACCCTCACGGTTATAAGTAACATAGTTTCGACCTTGGTTTCCATGACCTAGTCGCCAATTCTTCTTATTTGAGCCTTGGGCATTCGGTCGGAAACCCCCCGTATGCTCATTTACCGCAGAGGAATCCTCCACCTAATAATATTCATTATTTGGTGGTGGTGGTTTAGACAAGTAGTTCACTACATTTATCTTTTCTAAGCCCTAGTGACATGTTTTAATACAAACCCAAGCTTAGTTCTCGTCTGAGCCATCTTTTCACGAATCTCATCTGTGGCTGGGTTGTGTGTGGATTGCACTGTGAAGGTATTTCTTCTAGTATCTGACTTCCTAGTACTCCAAGCTTTATTATTCCGGGAGATTTCCTCTAACTTTTCGGCAATCTCGGCATAAGTACACTCCCCATAAGAACCACTCTCTATAGTATCCAATACCACTTTATTATTTTCATCGTATCCCCGATAGAAGTATTCCTTCAGTGACTGATCATCTATGCGGTGATTGGGGACACTTGTTAAAAGTAAAGTAAATCTATCACAAGAACTGCTAACTGACTCTCCTGGTAGTGCCACAATGTTGTTCACTCTATTTTAGTGATTTAGTTTCTTGGAGACCGGGTAGTAACGTGCTAAGAAAACATCCCTTTGTTAGTTCTAAGTGAAAATTTAGTTATAAGGGAGCTCAGTGAACCAAATAGCAGCCTCTCTCGTCAGTGAGAGAGGAAATACTCTTAGCCCTAATACATTTAAATTCAATTCAGGCTTCCCTGCATAGCTTTTACACACTGCCCTTACCTTAACTATATGGGCATGTGGGTCCTCAAAAGGCAACCCTGAAAACAAATCACTAGCAGTGAGCATTTGCATCAGACTACTAGTTACCACAAAGGTGTGGCCTTGTGATAGAGGGGTCAAGACAAGTGGCCTATAAGAGTCTGCAATATTATCATAAACACTGTATTATTCTTGTGGACGTGGAGCGGGATTTTTTCCCCTTTGTTTATTTTCACCTGGATCATCGGGTAATAACTGACCATGAGCATCAATTGGAGCTTGAATGTTCAGGTGTGGATCATTATCGTTAATACCCAAGTTTCAATTCATAGTGCATACTGTATGGTCTAATTCGTGGTCGTAGAGAAACAAGGGTTCTCTTCCTCTCCGTTTATTTGGCATACAAGGAAGTTAGTTCTGCAAAGTACAAAAACAATAGAAACTTAAAATTAAGAAAATATTTACTAAACTTTAGTAATAAGTTTAAGTTAATGTATATGCTACTTTCCCCGGCAGCGGCGCCAAAATTTTATAAGCTCAAAATTACTTCTCTAATAAGAAGTAAAGCAGTCGTATCAAGTAAAGAACCCAACTAATGAGGTTGGGATCGATCCCACGAGGAAAATAGTTCAGACTTAACTTTATTCTATTATTACTAATATTTAGTCAACTATTTTCCTAGGAAAAAAAAGTAAAAAAAGGAGGGTTTTATTTCTAAATTAATGAATATAATTAACTAAATTAATGAAAACAACTAACAG
Organism: Solanum pennellii; assembly: GCF_001406875.1. Classification (NCBI taxonomy): domain Eukaryota; kingdom Viridiplantae; phylum Streptophyta; class Magnoliopsida; order Solanales; family Solanaceae; genus Solanum; species Solanum pennellii. The sequence continues at coordinate 26,409,722 of NC_028648.1, read as the reverse complement.
ATTCAAATCTCGAAGATTAATCAATTAATAAAAGTAACTAAGGCTTAAGTGTTCCCCACAGGTTCCTAACTTGATAATTCTAACTATAACAATTCTTTCCTAGTATCTTGCATGTAAGTTTGTAAGTTATGTATCTCTAAATCCTTGGTCCGACATCTAGAATATTTCACTCCGTACCTTGGTCCTGCTACATGTGTATCTATACTAACCCTTACCTTTACCTCATATTAAGCATTATATTCGATGTTTGACTAACTTATTACCTCGTACCAACCGACACTAGCCTATTAGATAGTGTACAGTAAATCTATGTTGATAATTCTTTTCCTACTATCTACCTCCTTGGTCCGGCAAGTATCACTAAGGCGAGTTCTAACGTTGGCCATCCGTTAAAAAGACTTCTAAAAGGAAGAATTATCAATACATGCAAGACACTATTCTAGAATTTCTAGTTTAGTTAGATTTTACGTCATTATTCATCCATGGTTCCCACAATGCTAGTTATGGAGTTTATTTAGCCATGGTCATAATCAAACTATTCATATATTTAATAAAGGAATTCATGCACTTACTTTAATTGGAAAGCAAAAAATCTAGAAATTCACTTGATTAATCATCAAAAACACCAACAATCAATTCCAGAAAAAGTTTATCAAATAGTGAAATTAATGCTTCAATACTTTAACAACTGAACTAAAAAATATCAAAAAATCTAACCCCAAAATGAGGTTTTTCGAACTATTTATATTAAAATCTAAAACCTAATAGAAGAAGGATTGTAATTACTGAAAATCTGTCCAAACGCGTCTGAGTCGACGGACCTCGTGACAGATCGTAGTGGTCACGATCGGGTGTCATGGCCTCTGTCGTTCCATACTTCACAAATTCTTCTGCTGCTTTCTTCATTACCCTCAACGAACTGACGGACCGTTCCAAGAACGACGGTCCGTCATAGGTCTCCATTCCATAATACTTTAACTTCTTGGAATTTTTGTACTGGGACTTCTCTCTGATCATTACGAGGAATAGCCGGATGGACCCTCGTGGCTATGACGGTCTGTCATGGACTTCCGTAATCCCACGCTAGGTCACACTTCCCCATCATCCTTCTGCAGCTTCTCTCCTCACTACGATGCAACCTATGGACCGTCACAGACTCGATGGACCGTCATAAGCTATGTAGGTGGTCTCTTCTGCATTTCTCGCTCAAAAACTTTCGCGTTCATCATTGGATAGATTTCCTGCAAATAAGGAGAAACATACATAAAAATCAATACAAAAAGGCTTTTGGTCACACAGTAAACTTAGTGAAAAAGCATTAAAAATACTGTGAAACCACTGTACATCAGCAACTCGAGAAGAAATTTCTCAATCATTTCTATGGTACTCGCTCAACTGTAATAATGATATAGTTGACCGGCACAAAGCAAAGAAAAGATGAGCTAGTGGTGGATTACATCAACCGATGGAAACTATTGTGTTTGGACTGCAAAGATCGTCTATATGAAAAATCTAATGTGGAAATGTGCATTCATAGTATGCATTGGGGACTTTTATGCATACTACAAGGAATAAAACCGTGAACATTTGAGGAACCTGCTACACGAGCGCATGACATGGATTTGAGCTTTGTTAGTCATGGGAAGGTATCTCCTTTTGATGATTTGACAAAAAAAAGAGTTCAGAAAAGGTATGACCTCAAAGACCCAAACTAAGGAATCTATGACAGTGGAAGCAACTTATGTAAAGGTAATTACCAAGAGTAAACTAAAAGAGGAAAAATTCCCAAGTCGATAGCAAATAGAGAAGAGGAGACGTCCAACCTTAAAAGAGCTAGAGGCAATGGTTTACCCATTTCCAGATGCATATGTTCCTATGATCCTTGAGAAATTTCTATCTAAGAAAGCTATTGATCTTCCTGAATCAAAGGGCCCAAAGAGATCAATAATATTGATGATTCTAGATATTGCAAGTTTCATCGTGTCATTGGTCACCCGACAAGTAAATGATTTACCTTGAAAGAGAGGATAAAGATGTTGGTAAGTGAAGGAAAAATCATCATTGACCAAGATGAAAAAGCGGAGGCAAATAATGCTAGTGTAGCACAAAATCAAAAGAAGCAAGAAATGTCGTCATCTATTCTAAAAACCACCTTCTTGCGATTCCGAAGTTTAGCGCCTATTTAGGTTTATGTTCCAAGGAAAACTCTTAAGGATTCACTAGAGATAGAAGACCAAAAAGAAAGTGAAGTTGACGGTTGGACATTGGTTACTCATAAGAAGATAAAACATCAAGCATCTCTTAAGATACGACTTCCTAAGACAATAGCAAAAAGGAGTGATGTGAATCAACTACAACCATTAAAAAGCGTCAAGCCTTGTACTAGCCGAAAGATCAATGATTTTTCATCGCACAAGGTTAGAAGACCCATTACATTGGATGAATTATTTCCTAAAAAGTTCTTTTGTGTTAGACAAATTGGTGCAACACATGTTATATCCAGCATAGAAAAACACAAAGGGAAACTAAGGTGAGAATAATCCAATAATAACATAAGAACATCAAACTGATGAAAAAGTTGCCCCTTGTTTGTTGCAGGGTCTATTCAAGAATAATAGCTGAATCGCATACTAACGATGGTGGTTCGGCAGTCAATATCATACCAAAAGTTGGTCTGAAAAAACTTGGTATCTCCATTGATGAATTGTCCTAATGTAACCTAACGATACATGGTTTCAATAAGGGAGGAAAATGATCCATCGGGAAGATTCATTAAGGATTGTCCACTAGCGACGTTAAATAAAACACTTTGATTCATGTCAGAGATGCCAAAACATCATACAACTTGTTGAGTGGACGTCCTTGGGTTCATGAAACTGGAGTTGTACAATCTTTTTTGCGTCAGGGCATGAAGTATATGAAAGATAGTGAAGTTTTCAAAATAGATGCAGACATCAATCCTTTCACTATAACAGAGTTATATTTTGCAGATGAAAAATTCTATTTAGGTTGTGAAAAAATAAATATGGAAGACCATGTAGAAGCTGACCCAATTAATCTCGAAGATGGTCAAGTTCATTGGAGCGCTATCAAGATGTCTAAGAAGAGAACGAAAGAGCTTAATGGAAACCTCTTTCGTTGGAGAGGAATGCTTAATGGGGAACAAGGGACAACCGCTACGAGAGGAATGCCCTTAACAAATCCAACCACTGAGGAAGGAAATTAGTCACAAAATATTCCAAGATTTGAAGGGGAAAATAACTTTCCCACTTGCACAAGTCCCGTGTATCGCTTTGGAGCCCTCCACAGTAAATAATGAAGTTTGTACAATAAAAGGGAACTTTGATCAAAAGGTCTTCACATTGTTTGAAAAATTAGACTATGAATTCTCAAATACAGAAAATTTAGGAGAACTCAAGGATGAAGTCACTGGTGAAAAGATACACGAGCTAACAAAGTCTCCAATACTATTCAGAAAGCAAGGATATCATATCAGCACTCCTAAGGTTGGGTTAAGATTCAGCTTGCCAGAGCCTCTTTAGATTTTGTCCAATAAGGGGAAAGAAATAATGTCTTCCCAGTACACCTCAAAAGAAAATACAAAGGAATCTAAAGAGGGTAACACACCACGATGAATTTCGGTGTTTAAATGCATTGGAAGACAGAAACCTCGCATTTCTTCATTTGAAAGATTGGGCTTCAAGGATGAAAGAGGATCTTCTAAACAAGTGTACGAGTATGCCACCACCTCATACAATTTTGTATTTAATCACTTCGGAACCAAAAGAAAGTCCTTTTCAAAAAGGAGGTTGCTAGAGCATGAGAAGAAATATGCTTGTTATGTAATTGACGACAAGGAGATTCATCGATTTTCCCCATCATGTATGAAGAGAAATTATGTATTTTCAATCACAATTGCGAAGGTGATAAGCAGAACAATTGTTGTCACCAACCAATTTCATGAACAAAACAATGAGGAAAATAAATCCATCATAGTCTTCGTGGGAAGTGAGGTGGAAGATTCAAACTTGACACAATTATCCTATCACTAAATAGTTGAAGTACGTCCTTACGTTGATGATACAAATGATATCCTAGAGGCTCTCCCTGAATTGGAGGATGGCGTACAATCAACCGTAGACGACCTCAAGTAACTAAATCTAGACACTCTTGAAGAGCCACGTCCAATCTTCATTAATGCACTTCTTACACCAAAAGATGAGAGGAAATACTTCAAGTTATTGGTTTAGTTCAAGGATGTTTTTGCTTGGTCGTACAAGGAAAAGTCAGGACTTAGTCCAAGGATAGCAATTCAGCATTTGGGTATCAAACTGGGAACACGTCCTATAATACAATCACAACGAGTGTTTCATCCTGAGTTTGTAACACAAATTTAAGCGGAGGTCAACAAGCTCATCGAAGCTGGATTATTCGAGAAGTTAAGTACCCATTGTGGATTTCCAATATTGTACCTGTGAAGAATAAGAATGGTTAAATATACGTGTCTACATTGATTTTTGAGATTTTAACAAGGAATGTCCGAAAGATGACTTCCATTTGCCAATAATTGAGCTCATAGTTTATGCTACAACAGGACATGAAGTTATGTCATTTATAGATGGATCCCTTGGATACTATCAAATAAGAATGTCTCAAAAATATGAAGAATAAAATGTCTTTTAAAATCCGAAGTTGAATTTATCATTACAAAATAATGTCTTTTGATCTAAAAAATGTTGGTGCCATCTATCAACGTGCAGTGCCAAAAATATTTGATGACATGCTTCATAAGAGAGTGGGATGTTACATCGATTACTTAGCGGTAAATACGAATCAACGGGAAAACCATCTTGAAGAACTTCAAATTATTTTTTAAAGGTTAAGAAAGTTTTACTTGAAGATGAATCCGCTTAAATGCGCATTAACGGTTACCTCAGGAATGTTTCTTGGCTTCTTTGTACGTCACCGAGGAATGGAAGTTGATCTTGCAAAGATTGATGATATTCATGAAATGCTTGAGCTAATGAACATAAGAGACCTTCACAGTCTATAGGGAAATTTGGCATTCATCTAGAGATTCATTTCTAACCTTGCTGGACGATGTCAACTATTCAACGATTTGATGAAGAAAGATGTTCTTTTCCACTGGGACCAATCATGTCAAAATGCTTTCAGAACTATCAAAATCTACTTGTTGAATTATCTGTATTAGGGTCACCAACTCTTGGAAATCCATTGAAACTATACATTGCATAGCAAGAGCGATCCCTTGGGGCACTTCGTTCCACGAGAATGAGAAGGAACAAGCACTGTACTATCTGAGTCAGAATATGATAGGGGTTGAGTTGAATTATACGCCTATCAAGAAGATGTTCTTACCGTTGGTTTATGTAATGGAAAAATTGACGAATTACTTTGAAGGTTACACTGGCAAGCTAATTTCTCGGGCTGATCCCGTGAAGTTCGTAATAACTCGACCAATTCTCCCATGACGTGTAGCAAGATTGTCTATATTGTTTAATTAATATTAGATCATATACACACCTCAAAAAGTTTTGAAAGGGAAAGCACTTGCAAAATTCGTTGCTGATTACCCTCTACAAGGAAAATGGGAAATATCGTATGAGTTTCCTGATGAAGATGCATTTTTTACTGAAGAGCTGCCAGCACGGACAATATTCATTGATGGATCTGCATGCCGAGATGGAGCAGGGGAAGGGTGGTGTTGATATTTCAAGAACTGTCACGACCCGAAAGTACCCCCTAGAAGTTAGGGAAAACCGTCGGTTCTTGGCAAGGTGTACTTGACTCTTTGAGGTCTTGTACAAGTCCTTTAACTATCGTTCATTACAGAAGACATGAAAAGTATTGCGGAACTAAAACTTTTCAGGACAATTCATTTAAAAAGGAATTCTTTATAAATACTTAAAAACTCCCATCATCACAAGCCAACTTAAAGATGCGACATAATAAACTTAGGAACACCACCCATTACATTTGAAAGAGATACATAATAAGTCTTTAAATAAAAAAAACTAAGGAAAGGACTATGCCCTCGAACATATGAGGACATACTTTGACTAGAGAGAAACTTTCCCAAGCTTCACCTTCTAGTTTTCAACCTTACTTCCAAAAACCAATACTTAGTATAGAAAAGTATGGGGTTAGTACAAAACAATGTACTAAGTATGGCGTGTGCAAAAACTTTCAAAAAGGGACATTTTATTAGAATAAGCTTTCATCCAAAATAAGTAAAAAATTCATGAATATAGAAGTAAAACAATATAAGAATCATCATCAAATGCATAAAGAAGAATTTCCATTTTTAGCAAAAAGAAGAACCTTACAGTAAAAGTGACCCTAAATTACAATGAACTCATTTGACCCTTAAAGTTAATTAAAATGACTCAAAAGAAGTGAACTTCCAAATTATTGCCAATGAGTAATAAGCATCATTTCCAAATGAGTTTCCCTATCTATGGTCATCCTAACACTTACTAGGGTGAGACATGTAGGAGGTACGCATATGCCTCATCCAATACACACCAAAGCTACCCTCAAGACTACATCCTTTTTGGCATACTCACCTCGGGAGAACAAGCACTCACTCAATGGCAATACAATATAAAAACACCCAAAAAGCCACAAAAGTCTTCCCTTTCGGAATACCTACTTAGTGCAATGAGTAGATAGCGTCCCATACCCCAACCTACTCTAAGTAGTACATTCTTGTAGAAGGTTTTCCACCAAGTCTTCCCTTTTGAAAGGTCCGACTTAGTGCAAAAGTTAAATAGCGTCCCATACCACCACCTACCCTAAGTAGTACGTTCTTTTAGAAGACTTAGTTCATTCAATTCAAATAAGTCTCACCAAGACTCCTCTTTCAATTGCCTAACTAGTGCAATGGATTAATAGCGTCTCATTCCACTACCTACCCTCAGTAGGACACTCCTTTAGAAGACTTAGCATGTTCATTTCATTTGTAAGAGTTAGCTTAACCGATATAGACCATGAGATTTAGACATGGAATCCAGATATTAACACCTATCGGATGAGGGATCCTCACTTTCCTAAATGAGTTCATTCTCTTAGTATTTACACGGCTTTAAAAATAGCTACACCTATGCAGGCACATAGTTAAGGGATGAGGAGATTGCCATTAAGTAACTTATTTTCTTCTAACAAGGAGTACTCATCCTAAAAGGTACATTGGAATACAACATCTCAACACTTGAATTGTAATCCACATCTCCTTCATATCCTCTCTATGCTAGGAATAACTTTCAACATATTCTAAACATTATAGACTATAGGTTAAGGATCACTAGTGAACACCGCATCTAAACTCAAGAAGGGAATTAATCATCCAACCTATCTTAGAAAGCTCATAGGATGTAGTGGGGTTGCTACTAAACACTTCATCTCTACTCTCGAAGAGTTTTAACCCAAAAACTCCCCTTTTGGACTAAAATTAGGTTCATTCGTTCATTCAAGTGTGAGTGTGTGTGTACATGTGAGCACACCTTGCACATAATCTTCATTTCATTTACATATCATTTTATACAAGCTTATATCGTCCTTCATCACATCACATACTTCATATAATCATATAAGTCCTTTAGACATAATCCTTAACATACTACTCTTAACAAGCTTCATAAAAAACTAAATAAGAATATGTTCATTTAAGCATACTCTCGAGACTTTTCCACATAATAGCTTCATAAGGAACATTTAACAAGAATAGCATACTTTTCATCTTAGTTCAAATAACAAGCCATCGTAGCCTTATTCACAATAAAGTAGTAACTTTACATTCATACAATTAAAGTAAACACCGCCACCAAGACGGTGGACCGTACCACTCAAGAGCATTTCTAAAATTAGAGCTTAACGACATAACCAACTTAACCTTCAAACAATGATTTCATCACCTATAACGTTTTAATATATATTTCATTAAAATATAGCCCTTAGGGCAGTAGCTTAACAACAATACCAACCATAAGAAATCAAATCTCAAAGACTACCAATTCAAGCTCGTATAACCCATTTGTTAAGCCAACATTAGATGAAAAGCTCTAACATGATTCCATTGAAGTTTTAACCTTAAAATCATCAAATAACTTTAGAAATACCATTATAAATTCATTATAAACATTTTTAGGCAAGACCTATATTTATTTTGAAGATAGTAGATACTAGGGTAGAAAACTTGTTTTGAAAATTAGTTTGAAGGGGATCCTTGAATGAAATAGAGTTTAAAGATGGATACCATACCTCTCATTGAATAAATAAAAAGATTTTAGATGAAGAAACAACCATCAAAATCCCTCATAGCATTTCTTCACTTCTAGCTTCCATGATGACTTGAGAGAGTTTTCTAATAGAGAGGGATTTTGGGTTTTTGGAAGAGTGGTCTAAAATGAGGTCTCATGTTTTAGAACACTTTATTATACGTTATAAACACTAAAATTATCCGACTAGGGTATTCAAATAGTTGGGGTGTATTTATATAAAACACCCCAAGTTGGCAACAACTTCACAGACTTGGCATGCCCTCACAGACGAGACCTTAACCAACGGACCGTCTGTGCATCAACGGGCCGTTGGTAGGGTCCCGTGGTTTGGGAATTAGCTACAAAAGGATCCTGGAAACCATGACCTTCTTGTAAAATCGACGCCCTAGGTTGACAGAGCGTTGATAAACCAACACACCGTTCTTAGGGTCGTCGATGACCACTGGTTTTTTGGCAGTTTTGCCCAAGTTTTGGGCCCTTCATCTAGGGCCCCATGTGGGTTGTAGGTGGGTAGTTACCGGACGTTAAACTGCTAAATTAATCTGTATAGGTCATAGGAACATCCCACCTTAGTTTAAAGGAAAACTAACAAGTAAAACTCATCGAAACACATCATGACGCACAAGTACATTCTACGGCACACATTCTGAACGTGATGGCCGTTTTTGATTGATTGATTTCCAAAATTAAACAAAGCTCACTCACTGACTAAGAACATTACATTAACTCAATTAAACCTAAATTAAAATCAAGAAACAATTACGAGGCTCTAGTTAACCTTAATTCGTTTTGGGGTGTTACATTTTCCCCTATTTGGAATAACATTCGTCCTCGGATGATACTTAAACATAAAGAACAACAAGGACTCACTTAGCATCACATAACACACTTCAATAATGATCAAAAAAATCAAAAATCAAAGCATAAACTAACAAAGAGCATCCTTTCAAACATTCAAACACATAGCAACACAAACTCTTTTATCGAATCATCAAAACGTCAAAATTCACTCTTAGTATTATTTTTATGGAGGAACTACCTTATCAAACATTAAACATGCTCATAAACACATCACTTTTGCACAAATTGAAACTTCGATCATAGACAAAACAAATTTTCTCAAAAATCACAAATCTAACATTGAACATTCACTATGTCACTACCAACATACTCAAATTCTTCAAAAAGCTGTTCTTTGAGAAATTCATCAAGATGACATGATCACATGAAGTATAATACCATGTAAACTCATCTCATAACACATTGAAACCTTAATTCATAAAAAATGCAATTTCCTCAAAAATTTGAACTGCATCACAGTGAATTCAAAACATCACTATGTCACATGCTTAAAAAGTCCATAATGCAACTTTCAAGGAATTTTATGAAGATGAAATGACAATATGAGGGACAAGACCACACTAACTTACTTCAAAGAGACTTGAAAATTTTCACTAAGTGCAATGTGAGAGTAGCATCCCATACTTCTACTCCTTCATTGTGACCCTTGAGAGTTCCCTTGGACTAAGTACATTACATGCTATTCTACTCAACTCACTCTCCCCCACATAGGGTAAAACCATCTTCAAGGTCTCATACTCCAAAGCACCATTATTATTGTCACAAGGTAAGAACTCACACCAACCACAACTCATGCACATCAAGATTAAACATCAACCTTACAAGTAAAGCATAACACTTAACTCTTAGGATTCAATCCTAAACAAACTCTCTTAAGCATCACTTCATTCAACTCTTAGGAATCATTTAACTCAATTTCAAGGAACAAAACTTCCTCACTAGATATTCATACCATATTTCCATCTTAGTGTAAGACTATACCACAACATCCACTAAATCACAAGAATGACTATTCAAACATTAACCAGACAAGAGAGTTGCCTTCAACTTCTAATATATCTCCACATACTCTAAGCATTTCCTCAAATTCATACCTTAAAGAATATCTAGCATCATTGAACATAATCACAAGATAACTCATTTATTCATTAAAGCACTTTATTAATCGTTGTAACTCTTATAATGATTAGAAGTAAATCACCATAAAGTTTCTCACCATAACACTCCCAATATCATAATTCACACCTAGACATAGATGGCATCACATCTCAAATTTAAAAATTTACCTTCACATCTACTCTTTTGGAAACAAAACCATCATAACATCAAAACTCACCTTTTTCTTCCCATCAAACTTACAACAATATCCCCTTTCAAGAAATCACACATAGAAGACCACCAGACAAGGGAACATAAGAGAGAGAGACCTTATGGAGTTAAATTCTATGGCACGATTCAAGAGTAATGAACAAAGTGAAACTCTAACGTCCTATAACCTCTTGACCATGGATGTGTCGCGACTCACACCAATGACAAAGATACTACTGGACATGGCTTGTGAAAATTTTAGACCTTTAACTAGTCCCCAAAACCTTATGCTTCGATACCAAGTCTGTCACGACCAGAAAGTACCCCTAGAAGTTAGGAGGAACCCTCGTTTCGTGTGTCCAGGCGTACTTGACCCTTTGGGGTCTTGTACAAGCCCTTCAACTAGCATTAATTGCATAGTACATGAAAAGGAGTGTGTAATTAAAACTTTTTATGAATAATTTAATAAAAAATAAATCTTTCATAAATACATAAGAAATCTTATCGTCACAAGCCCAAATTAAGACACGACATATAATATCTTAGGGACACGACCCTTTACATTGAAATCAAATAAATAATAAGTCTTTTAATAAAACTTAAAGAAAGACTATGCCCTCGAATATATGAGGACATACTTTGCCTTGAGAGAAGCTTTCCCAAGGTCTTCCAGCTAGCCTTCAAACCTTAAAAATGCTTCCAACCTATACTTATAGTATAGAAAATGTATGGTGTTAGTACAAAACAATGTACTAAGTTTGACATATGAAAAAACATGCGAAAAGGGACATTTTAGTAAACTAACATTTCGTGCAAGTTAAGTAAACTATTCATGAATTTATGAAAAATAAATATGAAAACCATCATTTAACACTTAGAGAAGAACTCAAAAAATTATAAACCAAAAGGGCACTTTACTGTAACTCCTCACAACTTACAGTTAATTAAAAAATGTCATTACAGTGAACTATTATGAACCATCACAATGGATCATTTAAATCATTTACAATGAATTCAACTTGAGCAATTACAATGAACTATCCTTTTCTAAATGGGTGAACTTCCAAGGCCAAGCGAAAGAAAAAGTGAACTAATTTTCCGTAAGAGTTCCCTTACTCGAGATTATCCTAAGACTCACTAAGGTAAGACATGAAAGAAGTATGCATATGCCTCCTTCAATACACACCAAAGCAGTCCTCAAGACTAACCCTTTAGGCTTACTCAACTCGGGAGAAACAAGCCCTTTAATAAATGGCAAGACATCAAAAGACACCCAACAACCACCAAAGTATTCCCTTTCAGAATGCCTACTTAGTGCAATGAATAGATAGTATCCCATACCACCACCTACCCTAAGTAATTCATTGTTTTAGAAGGTTTGTCACCAAGTCTTCCATTTCAGAAGGTCCTACTTAGTGCAATGGATAGATAATGTCCCATACCACTACCTACCCTACGTAGTACGTTCTTTTAGAAGACATAGTTTATTCAATTCAAGTATGTCGCACCAAGATTCCCCTTTTGAATTGCCTACCTAGTGCAATGGATAAATAGCAAACCATTCCACTACCTACCCTGCGTAAGATACTCCGTTAGAAGTCTTAGCACGTTCATTTATTTTGTGGGAGTTATCTTAACCGACATAGACTATGAGAGATAAACATTGAATCCCGATATTATCCCCTATATGATGAGGGATCCTCAGTTGCCTTGAATGAGGTCATTCTCTTTGCATTTACATGGCTTTCCCAATAGCTACACCTATGTGGGCACATAGTTAAGGGATAAAGAAATTGCTACTAAGTAACTCATTTTCTTCTAACGAGGAGTATAGATATCAAGAGGTACATTGGAATACACCATCTCAACTCACAAAGTTTAATTCACCTCTCCTTCATATCTTCTCAGTGCAAGGCATAACCTCCCACGGATTCTCAACACTATAGACTATAGGTTAAGGATAACTAATGAACACCACATCTCAACTCACAAAATGCATTCATCCTCCTACCTATCTTAGAAAGCTCATAGGATGTAGTGGGGTTGCTACTAAACACATTATCTAAACTCACGAAGAGTGTTCACCCCAAAAATCTCCTTTTAGACATAACTTAGCCTCAGTCATTCATTCAAGTGTGAGTGTGTGTACATATGGCACACCTTGCACATAATCTTCATTTCATTTACATTTAATTTTATACAATCTTAGACCTTCCTTCATCACATCACAAATTTTACATACTTCATATAATAATATATGTCCTTTAGACATAATCCTTAACATATTTCTCTTAACAAGCTGTATAAAACACATAACAAGAATATGTTCATTTAAGCATAGTCTCTAGCCTATTTAACATAATAGATTCATAAGGAACATCTAACAATAATAGCATACTTTTCATCTTACTTGACGTAACAATCAATCAAAGACTCATTCACATTAAACTACTAACTTTACATTCATACAGTTCAAGTAAACACTGCCAAGAAGGTGGACAAAACCACTCAAGAACATTTCGAAAATTAAAGCTAAACAATATAACCAACTTACCTTAAATCCAAGATTTCATAACCTATAAAATATTACTCTATATTTCATAAATATGTAGCACTTATGGCAGTAGTTAAACAACAATAACAACCATAAGAAATCAAAGTTCAAAGACTACTAATTCAGGCTCATATAACCCATTTCTTAAGCCAACATTAGATGAAAATCTTTAACATTATTTAATTGAAGTTTTAACCTTAAAATCATAAACTAACATTATAAATACCATTATAAATTCATTATAAACATTTTCATGCAAGACCTATATTTAGATTTGAAGTTGGTAGCAACTACGGTTGAAAACCCATTTTGAAAATTAGTTTGAAGGGGCTCCTTGATTCAAAGAGAGTTCAAGTATGGATATAATTCCTCACGTTGAATAAATACAAAATATTTTTGATTAATAAACAACCATCAACAGCCCTCCAAGCATTTCTTCACTTCTATCTTCCATGGAGACTTGAAAGAGTCATCTAAAAGAGAGGGGTTTTGGGTTTAGGAAGAGGGGTCTAATATGAGGTCTTATGGTTTAGAAAACTTTAATATCCCTAATAAACACAAAAATTTTCAACCTAGGGTCTTAAATTACTTGGGGTGTATTTACATAAAACACCCCAAGTTGGTAGCAACTTCACAGACTTGGTAAGCACTCATAGACGAGACCTTCATCAATGGACCGTCTGTGCATCAACGGGTCGTTAGTAGGGTCTCGTGGTTTCGGAATTAGCTACTAATGGATCCTGGAAACCATGAAATTCTGGTAAAATCGACTCCCTAGATTTACAGACCGTTGATGGACCAACACACCGTGCTTAGGGTCATCGATGACCACTTGTTTTTTGCCAGTTTTGCAGAAGTTTCGGGCCCTTCATCTAGGGCCCCATGTGGGTCGTACGTGGGTAGTTCCCGGACAATAAACCCCTAAATTAATCTGTCTAGGTAATAAGAACATCCCACCATAGTTTAAAGGAAAACTAACAAGTAAAACTCATGTAAAAACATCAAGACGTACAAGTACATTCTACGGAACACCTTCCGAACGTCATGGACGTTTTTCGTCAATTGAATTCCAAACTTAAACGAAACTCACTCACTGACTAAGAAAGCTAAATTAACTCATTTTAACCTAAATTCAACTCATGAAACAATTACGACGCTCTAGTTCACCTTAGTTTGTTTTGGGGCATTACAAAAGGGTAAGTTAGTTATGTTGATTAAGCTTAAGTTATAAAATGCTCGAGTTGTATGGTCCACGTTCTTGGTAGCCGTGTTTACTTGAATTTTATGAATTTAAAGTTACTAGTTGTTGTGAATGAGGCTATTAAGGATTTTTATGTGAAGTATGATGATAAATATGCCATTCTTATTAAATGTGCCTTATGATGTGATTATGTGAAGTAGCCTAGAGTGTATTTTTGAATGAAGTTATTCTTGTTAATTATTTTGTGAAGCTTGCTGTGAGATGTATGTTCAATATTAGGCATTAAGGACTTATATGATTACATGAAGTATGTAAAGTGTGTGATGTGACATAAGAAGGTCTAAGCATGTACAGAAGTTTATTTTGAATGGAATGGTTCTTATGTGCAAGCTGTGCTCACATGTACACACACTCACACTTGAATGAATGCACGAAGCTAAGTTAAGTCCTAAAGGGGAGTTTTGGGGTGATCACTCTACATCAGTTTATATAAAGTATTTAGTAGAAACCCCACTACATCCCATGGGCTTCCAAAAATAGGTTGGAGGATGAATGCCCTTTGTGATTTTGAGATGTGGTGTTCACTAGTTATCATTAACCTATATTTTAAAATGTTTAGAATCCGTAGGAAGTTATTCACCCTTCCTTATTCAACCTCTCCTCTTCTAACCTTTTAGCGGCCATCCTTCTAGCATTCATCTCCTACAAACAAAAGGAAACACATTAAGAAGGATACTCATAACATTTACTCTACTGCATGACATAGAAGTAGAAAAGAAGGGAACTTTATTGTCCTATAGCCTCTCGCCCATAGATGTGTCCCGACTCACATCAATGGTCAAGATTGTACTTGACGTGACTTGATGACACTTATGGATTCCTAATACTAATTTCACAAACCTATGCTCAGATAAGCTTGTAACAACCTTAAACCATACACTAGATGTTAGGGTACAATCATGGATTTTATCCGGCATACTCGACCTCTCGGAGCTCTTATACAAGACCTTTCATATCATTCATTGCATAAACATAGTGAAAAATAGTGTGAAATTAAAACTTTTCAAAAAACATAATATAGTCTTCAAAATCTCTTCCAATTAAAAGTAATAGGAAATACTAAGTCTGAATCTCATCATCTAAAGACACAAGAATACGTGGGACAGGACCCATACTTCAAAATACGAATATAGAAATACATAGTCTATGATAATTCTTTGAATGAAAAACATAAAAGAAATATCAGCCCTCGAGTCAAGTGAAAACATACTTCAACTTATCTTAAATGATCTTCTAAGTGAAAGTCTTCACTTCTTAAAGAACCTCACCTTCCAAGAACTATATATATAGATAAAATCATGACGTTAGTACATGCACATATACCAATTACTAGTAGAAATTAGGCCTACGACGACGGATTTTTTAGCAACACTTAAGACACTGTTACTATAGAGGGTCTATTGCAACGGTTTGAGCCGTTGCTAAAAGGATTGAATATTATTGCTAGGACAAAGTAATAAATCCGTTACCAATGTGTGAAATTCATTGCAATAGACACACGATATTGCAACAATTATTGTTATCATTTCCATTATGTAATGTATGGCAACATTTACTCTCTATTGGAACAATTCTATATTAAATTCCTCCATAATTTTCCTCTATTATTTTCGCTGAGCCCTCCAAAAATTTTCTTTTTATTTTATTATTAATTAATTTTTTTAAGAAAAATAATTTTTCTCTTTAAGTAAAATTAAGTAAAGAGAAAAATAACATTTCTTAATTTCCACAACCAGACATAAACCCATTTCTATTTTCTCTTCCTCTTCTCTTTCTCTTTGACCTAAGTTCCACAAGCAGAACACGGCTACAAGTTGAAGCGGAAGAACGTTGGAAGATTAAAGTTGTGGAACGATGGAAAATTGAAGTAGAAACAGAATGATGGAAGATGGTAAGTTGTTCTTCATGTCTGGGATTTTAGGGAAGACATAAACCCTTTTTTTTTCTTCGAATGTGAACTCGTTTCTCTCGTTAAATTATCTCAGATATATAATGAAATTGATGGTTATATGTTTTTGTGTAAAATCTACGGAAATGCAGGTTTTCTTCTTCAACTCTTGGAGGTTCTCTTCTTCAATCTTTGAGTTTAGAGATGCTGAAGAAACTATAATTTGAAGCTTTGAGGTTTTCTTCTTGAATCTCTTCTTTTGTCTTTAATATTTGGGGGTAGTTAGTATATGTGAAGTATTTCTTTATTTGTGGTTTTTTTTTATTAAATTGTAGCTATTGTGGGTTTATATTTTGTTGCATTTATGGTGAAATTCATCGTTGTAGACCTACTTAACTTTAAATTAATGAGTTATTGAAGTTGAACTTTGGGATCCTTTGTTTGATGGCAGGTTCAATTACCTTTATTGAGCCATTGTTCAATGTATGGTCTGTCATATGTCTGTAGAAAGAAAGATGAACGAAGTAAAATAATTCAGAAACGAAATGAACTAAAATTTGGAGAGATTACCTGTCAAGAAGCAAGAACAACAGGGTCTTTCATAAGGCGATGAGAAATTGGGCAATGGGATTTAGAGGGTGGAGCAACTCTCAATTTCAAGTCTGGTAGTTGAGGGTGACTGACATATAACTAGTTTAAGCATGTTATTTTAGTTTTCGCACACAAATAGATAAAAAAAAATTGAAATATAATCATATGAGCTCTATCCTCTACTTTCTTCTTTGGACAAATGAAAAGATTAATATTTGCATTTTAAGTTAGAGCAATAGGAAATAAGAGATAAATGAACATGAGGATAGAATTATTTAAAATTTGCTACTGGTGGGTACTAAGAGAACATTCACCAGTGACTGCAACATTTTGAGAACTCTCTTCCTCAATTACAAAGGGAAGTTTATTGTTTTTTCCCTTAATCTTCACTACTGCAGCACTATGACTGCTACCCTATTCGAACTCATTTAGTATGTCATACAACGACATATTAAGCAAGAACTCTGAAAAATGTATGACGAACAACATTTTGAGCTTAAAAGTCACAACTTGAAACACATTAATGTATTGAACTAGAAATTAATATCGTGGAATCCTTCTAATTGAAGCATCCAGAACAATTAATACAATGTCCGCTGACTTTTAAACAGCAATAACCATTAATACATGTATATTTTTTTGGGTACGAGCCATATCAACTTCAATTTCTTTGCTCCTCTCTACGATCCCCATGGTTCTACTTGCGTAGTCCTGCATTTTTTATATGTATAATAAAATTACTTGTTTTGGTTCTAATATTTAAGCTAAGCATAACAAGTAGTATTGTATGAACCTTTTTAGTTTTTTAGGGACAGAAATAATATTGTTTCATCTGCAAATCATACGGATTCATCAAGGAAAATACAAGATGTTGCTACTGGATTCATTGCATTGTGTTGTGACACATTTCTAACACTTGTTAAATTCTTATCCCACAAAATTAAACTTCAGTTGGCATCCCCAATTCATAAGTCATTTCATGTTTCAAATTCAAAACGCCGTTAAAAGATACAACTAATCTAGACAGAAGCGGTTACAAAAAGGTAAATGTCGCATGTGCATGGCATGTGATCTTTGCTTACTGGATTTTGTTTCTTTGCTGCATTTTGCTTCAACATTTTTGACTCTAATACAATGTCTAAGCATTATATAGTCAATGCCTCATCAAAGTACAGCCGAATACATCCGCACATTTTCCATGCATGCGCACCACTAACACCCTGCCACTGCCTGCCGCTACCTTGCTTTGACCTTGTTAACTTTGAATCCACTCGTTCCGTTTCTTTTTTTATTGTTGAGTTTCATTCATATTTGACAATTTTACAATTTAGATCAGCTCAATTTTCCCTCATTTGACCAGGCCATGTGATTTTCGCATGCAAACTTGTCCACAACCAATGTTGGTCAGCGTCCAAGCCTTGTCATAGCATGTTGCTTTGCAAATATCCATTTCATGTCTTGACACTGTCTTTCGAGCATTGTTTGACACCATTAAGCCATTCCAAAACATTGCTCACCCAATGCATGTTAATTCCACTCGCAATTTTGTATTTGTCAAAGTCATTGATGCAAACCCTTTGCTACGCCCATGCCTATGTCGAGTCATTTCGTAAGGACCTTATAGATTTCAAAGTCATGTCTTTACTGTAACTATATGTATATGTTACTTGTGTATTAAATTTACCTATGAAAATGTGAGAAATGATAACTATGGGTTTTTATAAGACCTCCGAGAGATCAAGTACGCCATATAACTTCTAAGGGGTGCTCCCCTGAATTGACAACCACAAACCATAGGCTTACATCTCTCCGGAGAAAAGTCCACTCATTAATAAATATAATAGATGACAATTCATGCATTAAGAACTTCTCCTAGGTGCTCTACTCCAATAGGAATTATAAGTTACACTAAGTACAATGTGAGAGTAGCATCCCATACTACCACTACCACTTAATCCCCCTTAAGGGTTGCCTTGCATCAAGCACACCAAATTTCCATCAAGACACCGTGAACCCCCAAGCTCAAGTATGTGGCCTTGAATGGTGGTACGACCCTAGTTCCATTTTTTTAGGTTAATTAGACATCAATTATGTTGTGATTGGTATGGTCCACTTATTGAGGCAGTGTTATTTGCTTTACTTACAATTGATGTGGCCTTGTCGACGTTATTTTATGTAATATGATGATCATGGCCTTGTCGGCAACTACTCGAAGTATTTTTTATGATTTGTGTAGTTGATTATGTGAAGTTGAATAATATCTATATACATAATTATTAATGTGAAAGAATATGTGTTCATCTATTGTTGATATTTAGGATGATCATGTTAGACTATGAATATGGCTTTATGTGTATAGTCTAAGGGTTGATTCTTGGTTATTCCTACTTGACTATGTGATTCTATGATGGTCATATTGATTATGATATAGTAGTGCATAGGATAACTTAACGATGATAAGGGTTATTTCTATGTTCATTTAGAATGACATGTAATATGTGTTAAATAGAAGTATGTGGTATCTTGTCTTGGTTGACTTGTGTACCTTACTTGATTCATGTATACAAAATTAATATGAGATGCCTTAACTTAGGATGCTAAAGCGTGTTAGTATTGTATTTATGAAAGACATGAGACCTTAAATGATGTTAAGAGTGTCCTCTATGTGGAACTTTGAACCTAGGTGTAAGGTTATGAATGTTGAAGTCAAAAGTCGTAATGGTATCGTTCAAGTAATGGAATGATAGACTTAAGGATGGTTGGCTGGAATGACATCATATCAAACCTTAGGAAATTCATTATGAGCTTCTTGTCGCCATTGAAACTTAGCCCTAGTGGACCTCTTTGGTAGGGTAAATGTGATTGGGCTCTGAACTTGATATGGAACCCATTTATATGAACCTTGAACGTAAATTACTGTATGAGAAAAAGGCTATCACCGAGTTAGTGTGATAAGGAAGTAGTTCTAGTTAAAAAATGCTACTAGAGTACAAAGCACGCCATTCATATTCCTTAACCATGTGCCTACATGGGATGTGTCCAAGTTCTACCATTGGCAAGTAGAACAACCTCATCAGAGTAGGATAAAACTCCATATTCGATGCTTTGCTATAATTTTCTATGTAGGTCATTACTTTTTCTCATCCTATGGGATACCCACTAGCATTAGAGAAGTTCTATGAAGTTTAGGTTGTGGTATAGGACAATATCTAGACATTGCACAATAGGCTTTGAAGGTGTTAGTTAGAGTCTGTAGGTCGTGTCCAAGACCTTTACTTGAATGTATTTTAGTGATGAATGAGACTTTAGTGAACTAATTAATGTAATGACTTAAGTTAGGAAAGTATGTTAATTGAATATGTACTTACCTAGTGTAGTTAAGGGTTTTCTAGTTAAGGTGTGAAGGGGGCACAGGAATGGTCACTTTGTATCGTACCAACATGAATCTTAAGAATGACTCTAGATACGGAAAACTAAGGATTATTTAGGTAATCTTAAAGATGTCAATTATGGACGTTATCTTCTTGATTTACTTAAGTATGTCTTTTGATAACCTTGGTAAGGAGAGTGTCCTAAAATATCATAAGTTTGTGTGTAAGGGATTGTATGGGAAGTTGCTTCTCAACTCACTCAAGTGAGACTAAGAATCACCATTGCTAAAAGGATCTCATGTTCATGTGTATGGTGTCTTATAAGTGTATAGGTGTCTCATTGTAAGTAGTCTTGAGGATTAGTTAGCATTCTTAGAGAGGTTGTATGGTCTGTCTCTCTATATGTTGCTTAAGTGAGTCTTAGGATAGCTTTTAGTAGGATAATTACATGCTAGAAAGTGTCAAAAGGAAAGGGAAGGCACTTCACTGTTACAGTGAAGCAATTCACTGTACAGTGAGTATAGATTACTCTAATGTTTTATCAAAAATGTACCAAATCAATTAAATTTTATCTATGTGATTCTAAGGTATTAAATGTTATTCTTATTATTATGTTATGGTATTTAAGTCAAAAACATGCATATTTCTAATAGTTGTCCATTTTAATGATTTCATGCATAATGACATAATTAGTATAATTGTTTGTACTAACTCCATACATTTTATTACCTCTAATGTAGTGGGTAAAAGGTGAGAAGGACCGTGAAGGAGAGATTGGATTGTATAGTTGTTCAAGCAAAGTGAAGTATGTCCTCAATTTACTTGAGTGTATATATATATGTCTTTTATTTTAAAAGTATTGTAATATGCTAAGTATTTATACATTTTGAAGTATGGGTTGTGTCCGAAAGTATTCTTGTGTCTAAGTTTTATGAGATTGAGACTTAGTATTTCCTATGATTTCTAATGAAGGATATAATCACCTTAGGATCACAACGAAAAACCCTACATATAATCTATACAACACAACACATACCATCATAGAAGTATAATACAACATAGACATAGTTAAGTCAAGACCTTCATCATATAGTCAACAAGATCAACATCATGCATAAAGACTCATATCATGAACATCTTCATAACAAGTATACAAATGCTACAGTTTCATGCATAAGGAACACATACATAGTGACATGCATTAGAACACCTTCCTAGAACTTCATAAGGAGCTACTTGTGCAATGTCTAGATAGGTTCATAACTTCCAACTATCCTAAGTAACCTCCCTTAACTCATTCTATTTAGGGTCCTAGTCATTTACTTCCATTGTCCATTTTACTTTAGGGAAACTATAACCTTAACCGACATAGACCATGTGATTCTAAATATGGAATCCGGTGTCATAAAACCCCACACCGATAAAGGGTTCTCTCCTGGACAAAGTAGAAGCAAACATAACATAGCTTTCTAGGTGGATCAACTAGATAGTATCCTATGGTGAGAACATAGTTATTGAACTTGGGGGAAGCATGGAAATATCAACTTACACCCTATGTTGGGATCATGAGGCTATCCAACCTGTGAAGACCATAGTGAACCCTGCCTCCTCTATTTGGGAAAGTGTCACTCCCTCACATGAGGACCGCGGTGAACCCCACATTCCTTATATTGGAAAGTGTCACCCCTCATCTACAAGATCACTCGGTGCTAACCTAAGTTCCCTTTATTGAAAAAGACAATTTTAAAGTTTTCAAAAAGATGAAAAGTCCAATTTCTACTCTATGTCTTGGGTTCTTGAATGAAATGTTTTAAAAAACTAAGATATGATAATATTGATGTTTTCCAATGAAATTCTCTATGAACACTTGACCTTCACAAATTTCTCAATTTGACTATAATATGAGTATGTGATTATGCTTTGATATTGATGAATTTATGTGTAGATTGTTATGGTCTTTAGATTATTGTATAGATTATAATTGATTGAGTTATAGGTTGTTTCAATTTTATCAATTGAGTATTGTATATTCTTAGATATTTTGAATATTAAGCCAATTGATTTGATATTAATTTAAGGCTAATGAATTCTAATGTAGTTTTCTATGGGCTATTTAATGAAGTAAGGATTGTCTATAATTGATGTCTAATTGGTATTATATTAATAAATCTATATTTATTTGACTTAGATTCATTTAGTATTATGGTTTATGTATTGAATTGATGTCATGTCCATGGTTAAGGGCCTTATGGTATCGAATTGAGTGAGTTAGCTTTGGTTTCGAAATGGTACGATGGAGTCTTTGTGTGCTACCCTAATTAGTTTTATATTATGATTATTAGACTTCAATTATGTTGTGATTTGTATGGTCCACTTATGGTGGAGCTTCTATGTGAATTTATGTGGCCTTGTCGGGGTTACTTTATGCAATATGATGGTCATGGCCTTGTCAGCACTATTTGATGTATTATGATGATTTAAGTAGTTGATTTATGTGAAGTATGAACATATCTATCTACATGTGAAGTAATGTAAAAGTATGTGTTCTTTCTATGTATGTTAGCAGATCATGTAAACTATGACTATGTTCTTATATGTGTAGTCTTAGATGTTGATACCTGATTGTTCCTACTTGATTATATGAGCTGTGATTGTTATATTGATCATGCTATAGAAATGCATAGCATGACAAAAAGATGAGCATTCCTTAGTGTCTAAAAGAATCATATTCTATATGTGATAAGGGAAAAGAATATTGTGTCTTGTTTGGTAGACCTGTGTCCCTTACTTGATATATGTATGAATGTTATGTGATAAGTATATGTCTTTACTAGGTAGGCTTTGTTCACCCTTGTCATGTGTGAATGAAACATATGTAAGACCTTAGAGGATGTTAAGATGGTCATGTACGTGGTAAAGGTTATGTGATGGATGTTGAAGTTGAGAGGCGTAATGGTATCCTTCATGTAAAGGAATGGTGGAAATCGGGTTGACTTGATGGAATGGCATCATATCATCCTCAGGAAAGTCATAATGAGCTATCTTAGTAGCCATTGAAAGGTAGACCTAGTGGACATGTGTAAGACCCCAAAATGAGTTAGGGTGTCCAGATCCAAACATGTTTTTCTGAAGAATATAAGTTCCTTAAATGAATTGTAATATGGTTTAGGCGCAGTGTGTAAAGTATGAAGTGATTTGGAAGTGGTACGTTAAGGGACGACCAAAACATTCGACAACTAGTCACCTATGTGTCTCATTTGTCCATGCATTTTTATATATTGTATTTCATGATATTTTGCAGTTTAAAAATGAATTATAATGATTTTTAAAGATCATATTTTTATTTTCGAGAAGTTTGGAGGCCAAACGACAAAGAACGTCCAAGGCGTTCAAAAGATATACCTTAAGACACTCAATGTGTGTCTTCATGGGGCCTAGCCTGTTTGTACGAGTTGCAGGTGTCTTCTTGGGTGAAACTTATGTGTAAGGTCTACCTCTTGTTAAGGGTTGTGTTTACTATAAAATTTTAGGGCACGACTTCTAAAGGGCCCAGTAAAAGGCCCCACAAGAAGGGCCCAAGGCTGGTCGAGACACTGCCTTGGAAGTGTCAATCGACGGGCCAAACGACGGCCGATTGATCAATCAAAGGCTCGTTGGTGAGGTATCGTCGATTTAAACATATATTTTTCAGGTCTCAACAAAAGATTTGTCCAAGGACCAATCGACGGAAGGCAAAGGACGGCCAGTCGATTGACCATCGGCCAGTCGATGGGTCTGTTGATAGTGGCCTGTAGCTACTGTGTAGCGGACTATTTTATTTAAGGGGTGAATGGGAAAATCTCCCCACGTCTAAATTGATTCTAATAGGTTTATTTATATAGTTTTTGGTGTATATAAGTCATCAAAAATGTGAAGAACCTATTCCAAATCCTTTCCAACGAATTGAACCTTTCCCTCCAAAAATATTCTCCCTAAAAACCACCATTATTAGTGAAGCTCAAGAACAACTGTGAGATTGGATTTACGTGGATGATTCATCAATTTTTAGTGGTTTACAACTAGAAAAAGGTATGATGATCCTTCATCTCTATGTAACCTTTCACTTGGAGAGTTAATCTCAATGTTTTCAAAGAAAGTTTCATGATCAAACCTCTTCTTGTTCAATCTATCCATGGGTTCTTTATCAAAACGTTTTTAATGGTTAAATAATGATTAGTTAATGTTAATTTATTTGTTTGAACGTGATTTTAATCCAATTGCATGATGAACCCATGTCCCTTCCCTAAATCGATTTAGTCCTTGCATGGGCTTTGTGATTATGGCTTCTTAATGGTTGAAATGCGATTCTCTTACGTTTAATTGAATATATCAACTTTTATTTACAAGAATAAATGTTGAATATACTATGAATGATACACGTGGATCGATATATGAAGTTGTGAACATACTTAGCCCTGTTTCCATAAGTCACTATAACATTGATCTTTTAATGATCTAAAATGGGAATCGATTATGTGATGGTTCTTTTAGCTACTGACTTAGGCTAGTAATTTGGTTCATTTGTGAATATAAATGTGGTATTATCAAAGTAAAGAAGGCTTGATATTAATTGATCTATGAGTTCTTAAGCTATTAAGTAGTAACTTGTGATCACTGTAACGTTTGTCTTTGATTGTATAAAAGTGGATTTTGACTATGTTAATATGCTTATGTATAATGCCTTATATTTATTATAGTAATGAGTTGTGGATAATAATTCTTGATGGTCAAATAAAACGATTCTTGGCATGCCTTGATTTAGGTTCTTATAGTTTACAATTTGAATGTTGTAATGAACCTTATTAAAACTAAATTCTTGTTTTGATGATGCATGACTGAGAAGGTATTTATATGACTTTAAACTACTTATATAGATTGGTATTATTGATATATTATGGATGTTAGCCATGGTAATGAAAGTAAATCATGTTAGTGAGTAATCTAAGACTCTCTACTTTCCAATACATATGAGATGCCTTGTATTATATTATATTATGATCTTGTAGAGATTTTCACATGGTTTCTTCTATGATTAAAATACACATAGCTACTTCCCTATATCTGTGAATTGTTGATAAACAAGGTGTATTGATCAACGATTATGAAAGAATGAGAAATTGGTAAGATTGCTTATCTCCTCTACTTTACTATATTAATGTAGTTGATGAAGCCTTGTATGGCATTGTCTGGTATGGTCCACATAAGGTGAGGTGCTTACTTATTGTCAATCTATATATGTGTTGAACATGGCCTTGAAGGCAAATTGATGAATATATGAACATGTTCTTATGCCAATACTATGAGAAGATCATGCGTACTTTCCTACTCAAGTTGTGAACAAGGTTGTATAGCTATTGCACAAACACTGATATTTATGATAGGGTAAAGTATAGGTCCTTCCATTGATGAGTAAAAAGGATTATTAATCCCTTACCAATGTACCCGTATGTGAATGCATGAATACTACAAGTTAGGAGTCTGAAGTTCAATATGAAGTTGGATTTTCCCCTATAGGATTCTTAAGTGCAATATGAAGTTGGCTTGTCTCCTATCTTATTGAGTGTTATGTCGTCTATGCTTGGAAAGAGTATTATGGTCTTAAAGGGTAGTTGGCTCAATGTGTTGTTGATAGCCATTATGTCATCTTGTTGACCAATGTACACACACACTAACTTTACATGCATGTTAAAAGTAGTATAGGTCAAGGTGTATAAATGAAAGGTAATTCTCATATTCACTAGTGTCTACTACTATGCATGTTAAGATTATGTTTATGAAAAGTACGATATGTATTTTGCTTAACTAGGATGACTTGATAGGTGTACTAGTATGGGAAAGGGTATGGGACTTTGCCTATGCATTGCACATGTGTACCTTAATAGGATACTTCTAGTTTTTGTTTCTATATGTATGAATTTGAATGTTTGAACATATTTGACTTACGATGTTATGTGAAAGGTTTGCTCACATATATGTATACACACACACATGAATGATGATCTACTCAATAAAGGAGCCTTGAAAGGTGTGCCCAAGTGTATCCTAAACTAGATAGTGTTAATACATATGCTATGTCCATGTGAAAGGATCTTCTCACAGAATTTAGGTTGATGAAATTCATGTATGACCAATGAGCTAAGCATGTAAGGGTTACTAAACCCCTAAGCCTATATTTCATAAAGTAAAGTTAATGAAGGCTTTTCAATAAAGGGAACATAGCTTAGCACCAATGAACTTGAATATGAGTGTGTGTCCCTTTCCACTGTGGGAAGGTAGGTCACCATAAATCTCATTAGGTGTATAACCACAATGCCTCCATAGGCATAAATTGGGTTTCTATATGTGAATAACATAATGCCCATCTTTTCATAAAGAGGGTTTTCACATGAACCTCCAAGTTCTATAACTATGCTTGCCACATAAGATCTAGCAATGTGATATCACATAGTATGCTAGCATGTTTTAATGTGCTACCTTGGCTAGGTAGGAATACCTTCCATTGGTGTAAGGCTCTACAACACCAAATTCAATGTTTGGCACCCTTGGTCTTAGTGTCGGTAAAGGCTATAGATATACTAAAGGAAAATGGACAATCAAAGAAAATGAATGGGATCTTAACTAGGAGGACATAAGGGAAGTTACTTAGTATAGGTGGAAGTAATAAACCCATCTAGAAATTGCACAAGTAGCTCCTTTGGATGTCCTAGGAAGGTGACCTAATATGTACGGTTATGTGTATGTACATATGCATAACTTTGTATTATTGGTCTAGTTGTTATGAAGATGTGCACTCTATGAATCTATATGATGTGGTCCTATCCTTCAATTCACTATGTTGGTCTAATGACTATATGATGAAGGTCTTGTATTAACATGAATGAAATTGCCTTCACTTACTTGTTGATGTATGAATTGAATGGTAAGGTTTGTGGTCTCATGAAGGGTTTACTAAGATTGTATAGGGTTTTGGGGGATCTATATGTTAATTTCACTAGAAGACTAAGATTGGGGTCATGAACATTCTCTAATAATGAAAAATATGCAAAGAAGTAAATATATGTGTGACTTGATGTTGCTTACTGTAATTTCCTAAGGTTTTGACCCAAATGTGTCTTTGATAGATTGTACTTATATGATGACATGTGGTTGCTTAGGTAGGTTATATGTATGTTTCCTTGTTGCCTTAAGGTGATGCATTGCACCAAATATCACTAAACGGTTAATTACGAAGTTAATGACCAAAAGAGAAGATGGTTCACTGTTAAAGGAAAATGAGCTTACTGTAATGTGCCTTAAAAATTCAATAAATTCTATATGTGATCTTATGAAATGTTTGGCCTTTTAATATGTTTATATGAAGTATGTGAATGATATAAATGCTATTGCATAAAGGTTTTACGAACATTTACTCAAAAATACATGAAATATGATTTCAAGAAAATGTCTCTTTTAAATGCAAGTTTTTGCAAGGTTGCCATACTTAGTGCATTCTTTTATTAATCCCATGCTTCTCTAATTTTTACACAAAGTGTAGGTTATTTATACTTAAAGGATGTCTTGAATGGTGAAGAGCTTGATAGATGATTCCCAAGTTTAATGAAAAGAATCCTTGAGTTGAAGGATCTTCTACTTTTGGTATTTATTTTAAGTGTTTAAATATTGTATAGTTATGTAATGTGTCTTAAGGGTTAAGTCTCTATTGTACTCCGAAATTGTTGAGTCTAAGATGGCAAAGAGACTTAGGGTCTAAATATGTATTATGACTTATATTTTACAGATATATGAAATGATGTTTCTAGCATATAATGTGCTAAAAAAAGATTCAAATTTTCCGCTAAATTTAATATGTCAATGCGATGAATGATAACTATGGGCTAGTATAACAACTCTGATAGGTTAAGTACGCCATGTTATGTTTAGGGGGTTCTCACCGGATGCGACAAACATGGCATCAGAGCACGATTTTTAAAAGTGTTTTAGGGTCCAAGAAGTATCATATTTCCATGTCTAGTAGAGTCTTGTACCATTGGT
This sequence comes from Solanum pennellii, assembly GCF_001406875.1. Classification (NCBI taxonomy): domain Eukaryota; kingdom Viridiplantae; phylum Streptophyta; class Magnoliopsida; order Solanales; family Solanaceae; genus Solanum; species Solanum pennellii. Next base: position 26,381,518 of record NC_028648.1, on the reverse strand, counting down.
GGTGAGTCGCGACACATCAAATGGTACGGGAGGCTATAGGATGATAGAGTTTCCCTTCTTCATCATTCTCATATCGTGCCATAAACTTAACTCTATATGATCTCTCTCTTATGATTTCTTATTCAGTGGTCTTTTTAGATGTGATTGCTTGGATGAGATTGTTTACTATGCTTTAGGGAGAAAAGGTGAGTTGAAATTCTTATCTTGGTTTTATGGTTTAATTAGTATGTGTGCCAGTTAATTTTTGCATGTTTTGATGATGTGATGCCATTTGTGGTTGTATATGAAATTTTTGTGAGATAACATATATTGAGAAATGTATGTCATGATAGGGTTAAAGGATGTTCAAAGTTATAATGGTTAAAATAAGTTCTTTTGGAATGATGTATTCCTATATGGTTTTACATTATGGTAGACTTATGATATGATTTGAATTTGAAATGCTTAGTGACTACCTATGGAAGCATACAACCCTAAGAATATGTTCTTAAAGGTGTTCAATGTTTCCCTTAGTATATATGTGGTCCTTGATAAGTTTCCTAGTATGGATTGGAGTATTTTATATAGACTTTATGATAGGTGTTATGATATTATGCTTGCCTTGGTAAATTTTTGCATCTCATATTGTCATGCTTTTCCAAGCAATTGCATAATGATTTCATTTTTGGAATGTTGAGGCATGTTAACTATTAAGCTAGGCAGGTTAATGTAATATTTTTAGGAAACCAACTAAAGTTTTCTTTGATTAGAATTGTTGAAATGTGTATAGAATTGATCCATATGAACATGATAATGAATGTAAAAAGGAGAATTGCTATTTGGAATAAAGAATGAGAGTTTTATGGCATGATGAGTTGTAGATTTGTTTCTAACTTCTTCTTGTGTTGTAAGTCCCTTGATGTTGTGGAATTGATCTTTCCACTATAATACAGGGAAGTATTCTTGTCTTTGTAGGGTGATGATGTGGGTTTTATTGACCTAGAAGTTACCTTACATTAATGATGAAAGAAAAGAAATAGTTCTTAAGACTAAGTCTCCTATATTGTTTACCCTAATGATGTATAACCTTTGTATCCATTGTAATGTATCAAAACCTTATGTGGAATGAGATGACCTAACCTAATAGTTGGGGATAAATGGACAAGGTGATAAGGTTGACAATAACTTGGTGTTCCTATGTTCACTTACTTTAAATCCTTCTAACGTTTATATCACTTTTATGTGATAAAACTGAAGGTTGTTTAGGTAAGATCCTTCTAAGGTTGTGTTATGTCGCTCTTAATTGGGTTTTCACTAGGTGGGGGATGGTGATGTAGTAATAAGGTTGTTGATATTTTCTACCTTGTCCTTCTATTTTACTTGAACTTGAAACTAATGAATTCTTAGTAAGATTGTTCATGAATGAGGGTTTCGCATAAGGTATGAATTGCATGTCCTTTAAATGTTTGGTATTTGTTGATTAACATTACCTTAAAGATATTTTAATGAATCCAAAGTGGATGAAAGACACTTTTTGATAAAATCAATTATTTCTAATGTTAAATTGCATGTTGATATGCTAGTTGTGCATTTGACTTCATGAGATAACATAAGAAACATGGTAATAGTCAATTGGGAGATGAAATGATTAGATTTATAAATGAAAATTGTGTGTCTTTAAAATGAAAAGCGTAGAGTCTCTTGTAAACTATGCGACTTTTATTATTTGGAATGCATAAATGTAGGCTAATTATTTAAAAGTGAAAGCATGCTTAGCTAAGTGCTCATGTGTGTGCCTATGATTTGTGTGCTTCTTCCCAAATGATGCTTAGTGTGAAGGTGAGTACTATGTCAGAAATTGTAATTTTGTGAAATTTTTTCCTATTTGTTGTGATGTACTTGGTGTGACTTACCATTTAGACTTCACTAGGAAAAATACATGATCATACCTTGGTTCAACAGTTGAGAATTTCTCATTTTAAGAACAAAATGGAGCTTGTACTTTGCTTAGTTCTGAACTCATGATACATGTAAGTGTGTTGAGGAGAAGGACATTCCTACATGGACACCACTAAGCATGGTATGGTTGAGTATTACCTTCATGGAACTATGTCTAACTAATAATGATATTTGTTGATTGAATTAACTCAAGTGTATGTGCATTGAATTATGAGTGCCTACATTTCTTCTTGAGTAGTGTTGAAAATCTGTCTAAGTGTGACTTAAAGAATAGTTGTAAGATAAGATCTTAATGAATTGAAGCAAAATGACCATGTTATGATTAGGAGAAGGATGTTCCTCCTATGAACATGATAAGAGCCTTTTTATTTGATTCTTGTGTTCATAGAGTGCAAAAAATATTTGTGATGTTATAAATATTATGAACTGCTCTATGATGCATTGAATTCCCTGTTGTGATTGAAGAGCCCTAAGTGTCATTCGAGGACGAATGTTTCCAAGTGGAGGATATTGTAACAGCGTAAAATAAGTTAGGGTGTCTAGAGTATAAAATGTTTTTATTAAGGTTATAAGTTACTAAAATGACATAATATGTTTTAGATACGGTGTGCAAAGTATTAAGTGATTTGTAAGTCGAATGTCAAGGGACGACCAAAACGTTCGACGACTAGTAACCTATGTCTCTCATGTGTTCATGCGTTTTATATATTTTATGTCATGAGATTATGAAGTTTTTAAATGATGTGTAAACATGATATATGGAGTTTCGAGAAGATTGGAGGTGAAATGACCAAGAACGTCCAAGACATTTGAAAGATAGCCCTTTAGACGCTCAATGTGTGCCTTGATGGGGCCTAGCCTGTTATGACGAGTTTTACGTGTTTTTTTGGGTAAAACTTATGTGGAAGTTCTAAATCTTATTTAGGGTTTTATATATGTTGGAAACATCCAGGTACGACTTATAAAGGGCCCCGCAAAAGGCCCCACAAGAAGGACCCAAGGTTGATCGAGACACTACCTTGGCAGTGTCAATCGGTAGACAAAACGACAGCCAATTGGTCAACCAACGGACCGTTGGTTAGGTCTAGATGATGAAATTTTATCTTGGGAAGGTCTAAACCAAAGATTTGGCTATGGAAAAATCGATGGAAGCTAAAGGACGGCCAGTCGATTGACCAACGGCTAGTCGATGGTGGTCTGTAGCTACTGCTTAGCGGACTATATTATTTAACGGGTAAATGGAAAATTCATCCCACGTCCTAACCTGATTCTAATAGATTTATTTATCTAATTTTGGTTGTATATAAGTTATCATAAACGTGAAGAACCCTTTGCAAATTCTTTCCCACGAATCGAACCCTTCCCTCAAAAAATATTCTCCCTAGAAATCACCATTGTTTATGAAGCTAAAGAATATATTGGATCTTGTATTTCCATGGATTAATCATCATGTTTCAGAGGTTTTAAACTAGAAAAAGGTATGTAGATCCTTCATCTCTATGTAACGTTTCACTTGAAGAGTTAATCTCAATGTTTTCAAAGAAATTTCATGATCTAACCTCTTCTTCTTCAATCTATCCATGGGTTAATTCTCAAATCTTTTTTAATGGTTAAATCATAATTATTTCATGTTAATGTATTGTTTTGAACATGATTTTAATACAATTGCATGATGAACCCATGTTCCTTCCATAAATCTATTTAGTCCTTGCATAGGATTTGTGATCATGGCTTGTTAATGGTTGATTTGTGATTCTCTTACGTTGGATTGTCTATATCTACTGTTATTTACATGAAATAATTTTTAATTGATCAATAAGGTCCCATGTGGATCAATATATGAAGTTCTGAACATACTTAGCCTATTTTCAGTGATTCACTATAACATTGACCATTTAATAATCTAAAGTTGAAATCGATTATGGGATGGTTCCTTTAGCTACTGCCTTTGGCTAATAATTTGGTCAAATTGTGAATATAAACGTGGTATGCTATAATTAAAGAACGTTTGGCATTAATTGATCTATGTGTTATTAAGCAATTAAGTAGTAACTTGTGATCAATATAACGTTAGTCTTTATTTGTATAAAAGTGAATATCGAGTATGTTAATATGCTTAGGTATAATGCCTTATATTGATGATATTAATGATTTTTGGGTATTAATTATTGATGATCAAAGAAAAGGAGTCTTGCCATGCATTCATCTAGTTTGGTACGGTTTACAATTTGAATGTTGTAATGAACATGATGAAATCTAAGTTCCAGGTTTTGTGATGCATGACTTCGACGTGATTTATATGACTTTAAACTACTGCTATAGATTGGTATTATTGGTATATTATCTATGTTAGCCATGGTAGTGAGAGTAAAGCATGTTATTGAGTGATGTAAGTCTCTCTACTCTCCAATACATATAATATTCCTTGAATTATTTTATAGTATGATCTTGTAGCGATTTTTACATGGTTTCCTCCATGGTTAAATTACATATAGCTTCTGCCCTATATCTGTGAATTGTTGATAAACAAGGTGTATTGATCAGTAATGATCAAAGGATGAGAAATTGGTAAGAATGTTTATCTCCTCTACTATTCTATATTAATGTAGTTGACGAAGCCTTGTGTGGAATTGTGTGGTATGGTCCACTTATGGTGGTGGTGTTTACTTTATTGTAAGTATATATATGTGTTGACCATGGCCTTGAAGGCAAATTGATGATTATATGAATATGTGCTTATGATGATACTATGAGAAGATTATGCCTACCTTCCTATTCTAGTTGTGATCTAGACTGTATGGCTACTATACAAGCATGGGCATATATATTACGTTAATGTATTGCTGCTGCCATTTATGAGTGAAAAGGGTTAATAATCCTTTACCTATGTACCCCTATGTGAATGCATGAATAGTACAAGTTAGGAGTCTTAAGTGCAAATTGATGTTGGCTTGTCTCCTATGTTTTTGTGTGTTGTGTGGTCTATGCTTGGCAAAAGTAATATGGTTTGAGAGGGTGGCTGCCTCAATGTGTTGTCAATAGCCATTTTGTGATCATGTTGACCAATGTACACACACACACTCACTTTACATGCATGTTACAAGTAGTATTGGTCATGGTGTCTAAATGAAAGGTAATTCTCATATTCACTAGTGTCTACGACTATGCATGTTAAGATTATGTTTAAGGAAGTATCATATGTGTTTTCCTTAGCTAGGATGACTTGATAGGTGTAATAGTATGTGCAAGGGTAGAAGACTTTGCCTTTGCATTGTACATGTGTACCTTGATAGGATAGTTCTAGTTTTTGTTTCTATTAGTATGAATATGAATATATGAACATGTGTGACTTAAGGTGTTATGTGAAAGGTTTGGTCACCTATATGTATACACACACACATGAAGATGATCTAGTCAATAAAAGAGCATTGAAAGGTGTGCTCAAGTGTATCCTAAACTAGATAGTGCTAATATATATGACATGTCCATGTGAAAGCATCTTCTCACGTGATTTAGGTTGATGAACTTTCATCTATGACCTATTATCTAAGCATATGAGTGGAGAAATCTCCTAAGCCTATATTTCATAATACAATGTTAATGAAGGCTTTTTAGCACCAAATGAACTTGAATATGAGTGTGTGTCCCTTTAAACTGTGGTAAGGTAGGTCACCATAAATATCATGAGGTGGATAACCACAATGGCTCAGTACGCATAAATCGGATTTCCATAAGTGAATAACCATAATGCCCCATCTTGGCATAAAGAGTGTTTTCACATGTACCTCCAAGATCCATAACTATGCTTGCCACATAGGATCTAGACATGTGATATCACTTAGTATGCTATCATGAGTTAATGTTCTACCTTGACTAGGTAGGAAAACCTTCCATTTGTGTAAGGCTCTACAACACGAAATTCCATGTTAAGCACCCATGATTTAGTGTCTGTTAAGGCTATAGTTCTCTAAAGTAAAATGCACAATGAAAGAAAATTAATGGGATCCTAACTAGGAGGACTTAAGGGAGATTACATAATATAGGTGTAAGTAATAAACCTATCAAGACATTGCACAAGTAGCTCCTTAGGAAGTCCTAGGAAGGTGTCCATATGCATCACTTTGTAGTATTGGTATACTTGTTATGAAGACGTACATGGTATGAATCATATGATGTGGTCCTATACTTCTCTGAACTATGTTGGTCTAAAATGACTATATGATGAAGGTCTTGTAATTACATGAATGAATTTGACTTCACTTACTTGTTGATCTACGAATTGAATGCAAAGGTTTGTGGTCTCATGAAGGGTTTCCTAAGAATCTATATGGTTATGGGGATCTATATGTTCATCACACTAGCATACTCAGATTTGGGTCATGAACATTATCTAATTATGATGAATATTCAAAGATGTATATATATGTGTGACTTGATGTTGCTTACTGTAATGTCCTAAGGTTTTGACCTAAATGTGTCTTTGATAGATTGTACTTATATGATGATATGTGTTTGCTTAGGTAGGTTATATGTATGTTTCTTTGTGGTCTTAAGGTGATGCACTGCACCAAGTATCACTAAAGGGTTAATTGTGAAGTTAATGAACAAAAGAGAAGATGGTTCACTGTTAAAGGAAAACGAGCTTACTGTAGTGTGCCTTAAAAATGCAATAAATTCTATATGTGCTCTTATGTGATGTTTTGCCTTTGAAATTTTTTATATGAAGTATGTGAATGATATAAATGCAACTGTATAAAGGTTTTATGAACATTTACTCAAAAATACATGAAATATGATTTCAAGAAAATGTTCCTTTAAAATTCATGTTTTTGCATGGTTGCCATACATAGTGCATTCTTTTACTTAACCCAGTCTTCTCTACTTTTTACACAATGTGTAGGTTATGGATGCTTAAAGGATGTCTTGAATGGTGAAGAGCTTTATAGATGATTCCCAATCTCATTGATAGGAATCCTTAAGTTCAAGGATCTCCTACTTATGTCTTTACTGTAAATTGTTTAAATATTGTATAGTTATGTAATGTTTCTTAAGGGTCGACTCCGTAATGTACTCCAAAATTGTTGAGTCTAATATGACATAGAGAATTAGGGTCTAAATATGTATCTTATATTTTACATATATATGAAGTGATGCTTCTATCATATGATGTGCTACGAAAAGTTTTAAATTTTCCACTAAATTTACTATGTCAATGCGATGAATAATAACTATTGGCTTGTATAAGACCTCCGAGAGGTCAAGTACGCCATCTTATGTCTAGGGGGAACTCCGTGGATGTGAACACCTCTTTGGTAGGGTGAATATGATTGAGTAATGAACTAGCTAAGAAACCTTTCAGGTGATCCTTTAATGTCAATTACTCTATGAGAACCAAGGCTAGCACCGAGTGATTATTATATGGCACGTAGCTCTACTTGAGAATGTGACTACATTAAAATGTACCTCTACTTTAGAATAAGACTAGAGTGCATAAAAGCCCTTCATATTCCTTAACCATGTGCCTACATTGGATGTGTCCTTATTCTACCCTTGGCAAGTAGAACACCCTCATTGGTGTAGATTAGAACTCCAGATTCGATGTAGAGCTATCATGGTATATGTCTGCTATTTCCTATTCTCATCATATATGGGATACCTAATATTATTAGAGAAGTTCTATGAAGTTTAGGTAGTGGTATAACACGCTATCTTTACATGTCACAATAGGCTTTAAAGGTGTTAGTTAGAGTCCGTAGGTCTTATCCAAGACCATTAGTTGAATGTCCTTTATATGATGAATCAGTCTTAAATGAACTAACGCATGTATTGACTTAAGTTAAGAATGTATACTAAAATGAGTAAGTACTTATCTAGAGTAATTAAGTGTTGTCTAGTAAAGGCATGAAGAGGGTATAGGATTTGTCATTTCGTATCTTACCTCAATGAGTCTTAACAATGACTCTAGTCAGGGAAGATGATTGTTTATGTGGACATGATCCAAACTTAGGATATATTAAGGATTATTTAGGGTAGTGTTGAAGAAGTCAATGATGCACAATATCTTCTATATCTACTTAAGTAAGTGAATTGATAACCTTTGATGAGGAAATGTCATATTATCTCTATGTATATATGTTTGATGTCTTGAAGTGTGTATGTGACACATTATAAGTAGTTTCTAGTATAATTTAGGCATGTTTAGGCATGTTGTATGGGCGGTCACTCTTTGTGTTTCTTAAGTGAGTCTTAGGATAGCTTTAAGTAGGATGATTACATGCTAGAAGATGTCTATGGTGAAGATAAGCAACTTCATTATACAATGAATGGAGTTACTGTAATGTGACTATCAAATTATGATACTTTGTTTATTTTAATCTTATGTGTTTGTAAGTTTCTAAATGTTATTCTTATGCTTAGAGTATGATGTTTTAATCGAAATTCATGAAAAGCATGTTATTTATTAAATGTCCCTTTTTCATGGTTTATGCATGACTTCCATACTTTTTACATCTAATGTGCTAACCCCTTCTTTTCCTTTTTTTTTATTACAGTGTAAGGAATTAGAAATCTTGATGTGCCATGGAGAATGGATAGGTTTCTATGGCTTGAAGATGAAGTATTGGTGAGTCCTCATCGATTCGAGGACAATATCAACATGTCCCTTATGCCATAGACTTTTTTTTATTTTCTTGTATGAGATTAGTGTATAGTGTTATATATTGTAAAGTTTAGATGGTTCAAGTAGACGTTGTAAAGATTTTATGTTTTATATGAAAGTCTTTCGCTTGTGTAATGTTTATGAAAAAGTTCTTTGTGTTTGAAGAAAGTTTTATATTCTTACCTATGTTAGTATGTTTATTATGCAATGACTAATATGAGAGGCATAAGGTTTAGGGAGTGTTTTAGTTGTCTCATGAACCACATCTTGTAGAGTCTTGCTTATAATATGAAACGTGCCACATTATAAATAGGACGCTATTGGGTGCTAGGAAAAGATTCATTTCTTTATTCATCTAATTGTTCCTAAGAGCGTTGTATATGGTGTGTTCCCTTGTTTCCCTTAAGTGTTGGTCCCTTGAGGGTGACATTATGATATTTGGGTTGAGGGAGAGAAAGGACGAGATGTGATTTTTTAGATGAGGTGTGATAAAAGGTGATTTTTACCTTAGGATTGGTTACCTTTTGAAGCGAAGTTATGTTTGAAAGAATGGCAAGGTATATTGTTAGAAAATGTGAAGGAGTGTTTGTTAAGATAGTTTGCAGTTGCTTAAGACCCCTACAATAGTAAGGGATGTGATGAGATTTAAAAGAGTATATGTGAGTTCTCTTAGTAAGATGGATATAGTGGTTAGACGATGACATATTTGATAGTCTTTAGTTTTCATAAGGTAGACCTTGGTAAGAAAGTATTAGTAAGGTTTCAGGTGCCTTGAGGTAGGTCCCTGATGTGGACATTATGTTGACCTTGGAATGGGTTTGTCCTAAGTGATGGAGTATGGTGAAGAGTATGGTTGTTGCGACTCAAATACCCTTAACATTTTAATATGTGTTTATTCAAACCTAAAACAAAGAATTCATGGTAACTTGAACTTGTAGTAGTCTTTTCTTGAATGGTAGTTCAAAATATTCTCCTTATGATATGCATGTTTTGATTGATGTTTTATTAAATGCAAAAGTAAGTTTCCTTCTAGCTTTACTATTAAGTAGAGAGGTGAACTTGTAAATTCACCCCAAATATTATAAAGTGTGAGGACAGCTTTCTTGAGTGTTTACGGGTATTTGAAGATTTTATAAGTCATTAAACTCTCATTAAAACCCGAACACCTAAATCAAAACACCTTCCCTCCCAAAGATTTTTCCAAAACCTCAATGAGAGTTCAACGTGAAGATGGAGCTTGAAGATGGTTCTTCAATGGAGTTTCTTCTTCAATTTTCATTGGGTTCTTCTAATAAGGGATGGGAGTTCTTCATCTAAGACTTGCTATCACCTTGAGCCAATTTCAATGTTTTCAAAAAGATTAAAAGTCGAATTTCTACTCTACGTTTTGGGATCTTGCATGAAACATATTCAAACACTAATACATGATAATATTGATGTTTAATTCATGTTTTTCAATGAAATTACCCATGAATCCTTGACCATCACAAATCTCTCAATTTGACTAAAATATGGGTTGTGTGATCATGCTTTGATATTGATGAATTCATGTGTAGATTGTTATGGGATTTTTATTAATGTATAGATTATAATTGACTGAGTTATAGGCTGTTTCAATTTGATCAGTTGAGTATTGTATATTCTTAGATCTTTTAACTATTAAACCTATTGAATTATTATTGACTTAAGGCTTATGAGCTATAATGTAGTTTTCAATGGCCTATTGAATAAAGTAAGGATTGTATTCTATTAATGTATAATTGGTCTTAGATCGATAAATATATATTGAATTGACTTATATTCATTGAGTATTATGGTTTATGTATTGAATTGTTGTTCATGTCCATGGGTAAGGGCCTTATGGTATCGAATTCATTTAATTAGCTTTGAATTAAAAGTGGTAATATGGAGTGGGGTATGCTAGTCTAATTCATTTTATTTTATGATTATTAGACTTCAATTATATTGTAATTGATATGGTCCACTAATGGTAGCCGTGATATGTGAATTGATGTGGCCTTGTCGGCGTTACATTGTGCTATATGATGATCATGGCCTTGTCGGCACTACTTGAAGTATTATGATGATTTGTGTAGTTGATTGATTTGAAGTATGAGCATATCTATCTATATGATAAGTAATGTGAAAGTATCTATTCTTTCTATGGATATTAGGAGATCATGTAGACTATGCCTATGTTCTAATATGTGTAGTCTGAGATGTTGATACATGATTGTTTCTACTTGTTTATATGAGTTGTGATAATTATATTTATGATGATATAGTAATGAATAGGATGACATAAGTATTATAAGGGTTATTCCTAAGTAAGTAAAAGATTGATATGATATGTGTGATAAGGGAAAAGAATACTGTGTCTTGTTTGCTGGACTTGTGTCCCTTACTGGATATATGCATGAATGTTATCAGATTATGATATGTCTTGACTAGGTAGGCTTAGTTCACCCTTGTCATGTATGAATGAATGATATGTGAGACATTAGAGGATGATAAGAAGGTCATGTACATGGTAAATATTATGTAATGAATGTTAAAGTCAATAGTCTTAATGGTATCCTTCATGAAAAGGAATGGTGGACTTAGGGTTAAGTGGCTGGAACAAAGTCATATCATCCATCGGAAAGTCATAATGAACTATCTTGGTCTTCATTGAAAGGTAACTCTAGTGGAACTCTTTGGTAGGGTGAGTGTGATTGGGTAATTAACTAGATAAGGAACCTTTTCATGTGATCCTTTAATGTAAATTACACTATAAGAACTAAAGCTAGCACCCAGTGATTCTATTATCGGAAGTAGCTCTACTTGAGAATGAGTCTAGAGTACAACATGCCTCTACTTGAGAATGAGACTAGAGTGTATAATATCCCTTCGTACTCCTTAACCATGTTCCTACATGAGATATGTCCTAGTTTTATCCTTGCCTATTTGAACACCCTCATCGGATTAGGTTAGACCATTTCTAGCTATCATGGTCTATGTCGGTTATTGCCTATTCTGATCACATGGAATACCTACTAGGATTAATTAAGTTTTATGAAGTTAGATGGTGGTATAGGATGCTATCTAGACATTGCACAATAGGCTTTGAATGTCTTAGTTGGAGTCCGGAGGTCATATGCAAGACCGTTACTTAAATGTCCTTTATGTGATGAATGAGTCTTAAATAGACAAATGAATGTAATGAACTAAGTTTAGAAAGTATGTTTAAATGAATAAGTTCTTATCTAGAGTAGTTAAGGGTGTTCTAGTTAAGTCAAGAAGGAGGCATAAGAATGGTCACTTCGTATCTTACCTAGATGAGCCTTAAGAATGACTCTAGATAGGGAAGATGATTGTTTATGTGGACATGATCCAATCATAGGAAGTCTTAAGGATTATTTGGGTAGTCTTGAAGATGTCAATCATGGAGGTTATCTTCTTGATCTACTTACGTAAGTCTTTTGATAGCCTTTGATGAGAAAATGTCATATTATCTATATGTTTATATGTTTGATGTCTTGAAGTGTGTATGTGACTCATTGTAAGTAGTCTTGAGTATCATTTAGGCATGCTTAGGGAGGTTGTATGGGCATTCTCTCTTTGTGTTGCTTAAGTGAGTCATAGGAAATGTTTGATTGGGATGATTACATACTAGAAGTTGTCGAAGGTGAAGATAAGCAACTTCACTTTACAGTGAACGGAGTTACTATAAAGTGAGTCTAAAATTATGATATTTGGTTTATTTTTATATTATGTTTCTTTAAGTTGTTAAATATTGTTCTTATGATTATAGTATGATGTTTTAATCAAAATTAATGAAAAGCATGCTATTTACTGAATGTCCCTTTTTCATGGTTTTGGCATGGTGTCCATACTTAGTACATGTAATGTGCTAACCCCTTCTTTCCCTTTTTGACTGCAGTGTAGAGAATTGGAAGTCTTGGTGTGCAATGGAGGATGGATAGGTTTCTAAGGATTGAAGATGATGTATTGGTGAGTCCTCATCGATTCGGGCACAATATCGACATGTCCCTAGTGTCATAGTTTTTATTTTATTATCATGTATGGGATTAGTCCTAAGTGTTGTATACCCTAAAGTTTAGATGGTTCAAGTAGACGTTCTAAGGATTTAATGTTTTTAATGAAAGTTTCCGCTTGTGTAATTTTTATAAAATAGTTCCTCGTGTATGAAGAAAGTTTTAAATTCTTACCTATTCTAGTATTTATTATGCAATGAATCATATGAGAGGCTTAGATGAGAGTTCTTGAAGTCTCAATAGCCATGTGATGACACAAAGATGCTCTAACTTCTATGGTGTACTTGTGGTTCGTGACACTAACATTACATCATAGGAGACAAGGACACATTCAAAACTAGAATATAATACTCCTAGCATAATTTGATTACACATTCATAGAGGGTTCATTTCGGTAGGGTTCATGCTACAAGAATTTTCTTCATCACTAGCCATATTGTAACACCCCAAAAATCCGAGACGTGTTCTAGAGCCTAACATAAGTGTCATAAGGTATGTACACTTTTTTAAGGTTTACATTAGTGGATATAAGTCATTTAGGAAATCTAGAAACAAAAACATCCAACAACGTCCATGACATCCGAAAACTAGTTTAAGGAGGTAATAGTGTGCCTTAGCCTATTTCACTAGTATTTAGGAGTCAAGAATTCATCAAATTTTGTTGAATGGTGTATAACATTTGCTTAAGTTGATTCATGGTTAAAACATCTAGATAAGACTCCCCAAGGAGCAACCAAGGTCCCTTGAGGAGGCCCCTTGCACGTTGTAGTAAAACACTGCCTGGGCAGTATGCACCCACTAAAGACAATCGACAAAATGTGTGTGTATCGATAGGACGTCAATACCATCCTTCCACAAACACTTAGCGATATCCCTTAAGGAACTGTTTTGGCAGTTATCTGAACTCATCAACAGATGAGCATCACGGAAGGGGGCAAGGGCCGTAAACTCACAGATAGACCATTGGTCGAGATCTTGTCTGTGAGGACCTGATTTTCTGCACGTTTTGATTTGGTTTAACTTAATTATTAAAAGGTTTAGGTCGTTATTTAGGGGATTAGGAAGCCTAATTAAGGTAATGAACATCAAATATAAATACCCCTACCCCATTAGACAAATCACAACTCACAAAACAAACCTCTCTTCCTTCTCTCTTCTTTCTCTCTCTAGTGAAGAACAACATTGAAGACCAAGCTAAGAAAGGGTTTAAGGGCTGCAAAGAGTAAATTTTCACCATAAATATTCATCAACTAAAAAGTATGATGTTAGGAATTGTTTTTTTTTTATGATTAATTTTTTATAATATGAATATATTAACATGAATTCTATATCAATTATCTTATTTCTTGATGGATTGGTATAGTTTGTGGAAGATGACCTATTCCCTTTAAGCCTATGTTATTATCTTGATATGAATTATATTGTATAAGTTCGATTTATTCATTGAATTACTACTAGATAATGTTTATACTAATCATGAATGAATTAGGGTTAATTGTAGTCCTATCATACTAGTTCTTCAGAAGTTGATCTATGTTATGAAGTATGTTATGAATTAACCTATGTATCTTGTCTTAAGCTATGATTTAGTATTGAATTTTGATGTAGTAATTCTTCTAACCTTCTTATTATGTTGTTCATTGAATTATGATGATGATATACCCTTATTGGGTTGAACTAATGGTTGATGGTAAGACCTTGATGATGAATTATGAAGGAGACTTGGTAAGTCTTGTGATCCTATCATTTACTTCAAATTATGGTTAATTGTGATTAAGTCATGATGTTGTATTGTAGTATGCCTTGTATTAGGATCGATAATTGAAATGTCTTGACTATGATTTTGTGAGGTGTTTGCTTAAGATGTAAATGTTATAAGGATGGTGAATGATTTACCAATGTTCCTTATGATTATATGAGAATGTAAATGTACTAACCTCACCTATATGAATTGTAATGAAGAAGGACAATACTCACGAAATTCTATTGATCTATGATGATAATGATGTTATAGAAGGGTTAGACCCTATGACCTACAATAACTTATGATGATTAATAAAGATATTAAAGACATTTCCAAAGGGAATTTAGCGCAACAACAAGTAAACTTTACAATATCAGGTGATGGCTTTCCATAGAGGAAGATTCACCTTATAGTTCCACATTTGGTGTTGACTCCCCAATGAGTGATACTCATCCAATGGATTCCCATGAGAGGAGTCTCCAATTGCAAAGTGGTATGTACAGAGATTATACCTATCTCTTAGTCCATGAACTATGTTTCTCCCATAGGAAGACAAGCTAGTGGATCCACCTAGAATGCTACGTTTATGTTTTGTTTTACTTTGGCGGGTAGACCACCTTCCTTGAGTGTATGGTTTTACAACACCAAATTTCACACTTTTCTCTTGTAGTCTATGTCGGTTAAGAAAATTTTTCCCTAAAATAAAATGAAATAATGAAGTACAAACTAACTAAGGTGACTTGAGAGGTTGACTTAGACTAGGTAGGGGTATGGGACTCTACCTATGCCTTGCACTAGTTTGCCTTAGAGGGAACTTTAGGAGGTTGTTGCTTTATATGAATATATCTAAATGGTACATGATATGTATATGACGAATTCGCAAATTGTGGATACAACATGTTTATTGGTGTCACTTATGAATATATGTTGGTCTATATTTTTAATGTATGATACTATGTGATGTTAAATGTTATGATATGTGAAGTAGGATGTTATTCAATATTCTTGTTGGGTTACATGTTTGTGTAAGGTTACGGGGATTTTCTTGGTCATTGCACTTGTTGACTTTATAGGGGTTCATCGGTAATTGTCTTGCTTTAGTTATGTTGGAATGTATTCTTATTCATTCTTGTTAATATTATTACTTGACTATAGAATTATTTGAAAATCTATTCCATTATATGCTATGAATGTAGATTCAACAAGACATGGTGTTATTCTTTTGATGTACATGCCTATGATTTATTGAATATGCGTAAGTGATTTGGTATAGTCTTGTTGAATGTTTTCAAAGTAAATTGCATTTTTTTATGAAATGTCCCTTTTCTTAGAATGATTTCAAAATATGTGTGCATATGGTCTCATAATTAGTACAAGTTGTGTACTAACCTGATTTCTTCCTTTTCCCCAACATTTTAGGTTCTCTTCGTTGAAATTCTTATGAAGACGACTTGAAGAAGGCTTGGATCTCTTGATCATCCAATTAGGGTAGGTCCTCACTTTCCGAAGGCAATAAAACTATCTAGCTAACGGAGTTGTTTTGAGTTTAAGACTTCTATGTTTCTTTCTTTTCCGTGTAGTATGAAACATTGTAAAGCCCATTTGAGGCATTTTTACTTTGATGCATTGGTTATACCCTTGTTATTACACTCTTATGAGATGGTTCTGAGATGAGATGACTACTATGACTATGTTATGTTCTATATATAATTATGTGCAATAAAAGTAGAAGACTATGTAATCTTCCTATACGAAGGGTCTATGTATACTCGATTTATATATATACTATGTGTATGTAGGGGTCTATGTATTCCTCCGAGTAGAAGAACTGAAAAGTTTAAAATTTTTCATTAAATTTGACCTATGATTGTAATTATGTAAACTAAGATCCTAGTGATCTTAGTCTTCAGAGAGGACGACGAAGACGGTTACCTCTAGGCGGTATTCCTGTATGTGACACATATAGACTACCTAAACCTAACATTATCATCACATATATACATATAAGATCATCCCTCACAAAACTATAGAACTAGTGTGGAAGTCTACACAACTAACTCCACATAGTATGAATTGAAACATGATGCTAGAATCATTCCTATATCATTCAACTTCCTAACCATGGAATCATCTTATAAATTCATCTTTTATCTAATGCCTTCAATGAGATTACCATATCACATCAACATGTACAATAATATAAACACCACCGCCAAAAGTGGACCATACCAATCACAACATTTTTGAAGTCTAATTATCATAAAATAAAGGGAATTAGGGAAGCGTATCGCTACTCCATCCTCAACACTTCAATCAAATGTTAAACCATCCCATTCAATATCAAAAGGCCTTTACCAATATCCTTGAACATCAATTCATGTAATAACTATCATACTCAATGAAACTAGGTCAATTCAGTATAGATTCATCAATCTAATAAAACCTAGTTATCAATTCAGTGCAATTATTACATCAATCAATATGCCATAGAAAACTACACTAGAATTCATAAACGTTAAGTCAATATCAAATAACCCATAAAGTAGTCAAAGTCTAGGGTTCATCAATTACATGGGTTCATAGGTTAATTATGTTAAAATCATCAAATTATACCAATTCAATCCATAATAAATGGTTAAAAACCTTTAATCTAAGAACCCATGGATAGATCATAAAATTGGAAAATCATCTTGGAAAACTTTTGAAAACATCTTCAAAAGTTGTCTCCTTGATGAATAGAGTTTCAAGGATTAAAACACATACCTCAATGAAGCTAATTCTTCAATTTTATCAGGAACCTCCACTCAGTTATATAATCCAAGCCTTTCCTTGAGTTTTGGCTCCAACAGAATTCTAGAGAATTGCTAAGGGATTATGGGTTATAATTTTTAATAGTGACATCTTCTAAGTGTTTTAGGCTTATAAACATATTTAGAATACCAAAAGACCATTTATTAACCACCCTTTCTCTTATTTGGAAATGGGGTGAATATACAACTTAACCCCTCAACTTACAATGAAACTATGCGTAGGAACCAGTACCATTGATAGTTGGCAATCGACGGACCATTTGTCATGAAACAGATTGTCCTGTCCTCAATCGTTTGGTTCATATACTTGAATTTCAGTCCTTTGGGACCTGGTTAGAACAACCTTGGATCTCCAGAATAATCCTTCCTCAAGAACCCTTGGATGGTCCTTAGGGATGTTATCCTAGACGTTTCAAACCGAAACATGATTTTATTAGAGTTTAGTACATGTCACATGAATTTAATAAAAAATTAGCACGTAAAACCCGATGAAAAATGTATAGACATACAAGGTCATTTCAAGGCAAACCTTTTTAACGTTATGGACGTTCTTGGTCGTTTGACCTCCAAACTTAACAATACTTGAAACACTGACTATATACACCATAATAAATAATATAATGACGTTACAACCTAATGAATCACCAATAGACACATTAAACCACATATGGGGAACATAGGTGACTTAGTCGTCAAACGTCTTGGTCGTCCCTTGATGTTTGACTTCCAATACACCTAAAATCATAGACACTGCCTCAATACAACATTATAGACCATTTTAGGACCTTAGAACATCATGAAAAACACGTTAGTATCTAGTTCACCTATGTCATTTTCTGATTCTTATATATCATTGAATCTATCCTATTCATAGTCATGCATAAAATGTGTGTGTACATTGGTCAACATAATCACATAACATATATAAAATAAAATTGATTAATCCAACATCTAATGATCTCAACACATGTACAACATTCTTCATGTTTCAAGTCATACACACATATTGAGTATTAAGGACTATTGTAACCCTTCAGAATTCCACGACGTGTCTTAACGCCTAGAAGAAGTATCATGAGGTCTAGACACTTTTTTAAATCCTAGATAAATAATATAGGTCATTTAGGATGTTTTGAAACCAAAACATCTATGAACATCCATGACGTCCGGAAAAGTAGTACTAGGAGGTAGTAGCGTGCCTTAGACGATTTGACTAGCTTTTAGGAGTCGGAAAATAATGAAAAATTACGGAAGGGTATCAAACATGTGTTTAAGTTGATTCATGGTAAAAAATACTTAGTACAAATCCATAAGGACCAACCAAGGTCCCTGAGGAGGACCCTTGAACGTTGGAGTTAACAGTGCCTGGGCAGTGAGTAACCACGAGATGCAATCGACAATCGGTGAGTGGATCGATGGGGCGTCATTGCTAATCATCGACCAACACTTAGAAAAATTAATGGATCCGTGGCCTGCACATGTCTCTTACAATAACTATGGATGTGCAGCACGGAAGATTGATGGTTCGTCGACTAACCAACGATTCGTCGATCATGGTCTCGTCGATGGGGCTTATAATTTCTGCACGTTTTTGAACTACGTTTAAATTAATTAATTAAGGGTTTGATTGGTTATTTAAGGAATAAGGAAATACTAATTAACTTAATTACCCCCCCCCCCACCTATATAAAGACCCCAACCCCATTACTCTAATTATATCTCTAAAAACAAAAGTATCTTCCTTCTCTCTTATTTCTCTCTCTATTGGAAGACACCGTTGAAGACAAGCTAGGGGAGGGATTTGGGGGACATAAAGGAACAATTTCACCATAAATTCTTAATCAAAAATTTAGATTGGAACTGATTTACCTTTCAGGCCTCTTTCCTCAAAGGGTTCCTTCAAATTATTTTCAAAAAAGTTGGGTTTTTATGTGTGTTCTTTTCCATCTCTCTAGTTTGTAGAAGATTACCCATAACCCTTAACGCTAGGTTTGATATTGATATGAATTAGGTTGAATTTTATTCAATTGACTTGGCTATTAGTATGAATTACTATTAGATGATGTTTTTGAATTAATCATGAACAAATTGGAGTGATTTGTAGTATTTCATACTAGTTCTTGAGAAGATGATCTACGTTGGGAAATGAATTGACTTAAGCCATGATTTAGTATTGAATTGTGATGTACTGATTCTTATAGCCTTGTTATCATGTTGATAATTGACTTATGATTATGCATACCCAAATTGGTATAAATTGAGGATTTATGGTAAGACCTTGATGATTAACTATGAAGGAGACTTGTCATGTCTTATGATCTCTACCCTTTACTTCAAATTGTTTTTAATTGTGATTAATTCATGATGTGGTATTTGTGTATGCCTTGTATTAGGATTTATAGGGTTGTATGATGTTGAATTGGAATGTCTTGATTATTATTGTGAGGTGTTAGTTTAAGATGTAAATGTTATAAGGAGGGTGAATGATTTACCAATGTTCCTTATCATGTTATGAAGATGTTAATGTGCTAACATCATCTATATGAATTGTAATAAAATTATTTGTACTCATGCAATTCTTATTGAGCTATTGATGATGATTATTATACAAGGGGTAGACCCTATGACCTAAACAAAGCTATGTAAAGGCTTAAAGACATTTAAAAAAGGGACTAGCTTAGCACCGAGTGAACTAGAGTGAGGAGTGTCCCTTCCCACATAGTGATGGTACGATAACTAAAGTACTCTTGAGACAGGAGACTACAATTCATGTAGCATAAAGAGGATCCTAACTGTTTCTCCCAATTCTTTAAATATGTTTCCCCCATAGGAATACTAGATAGGATCCACGTAGTGGCTATGTTTTCATTTTTTGATGCTACCTTGACAAGTAGTCCGCATTCCTTCGGTGTCGGGTTTTATGACACCGAATTCGACATTAGCTCATGTGGTTTATGTAAGTTAGGGAAAGATATTACCAAAAGGTAAAATAAACTATAGGACTTAACTCTAACTAAGATAATCTAAGGGGTCTAACTTAGTCTACGAAGTTCTATGGGACTCTACTTGAGTAGTACACTAGTTAGCCTTGACGGGAGTCTTAAGAGGATGTTATTATGTATGAGTATGCTTAGAATTCTATGTGACCTGTATAGGTTGAACTCACACATTGTTGGTACTACAAATTGATTAGTTTACTTATGAGTATGTACTGGTTTATATTGTTAAAGTAAGATGATATGTATACCTAAATGCTATGTTATGAGAAGTAGGATGCAAGTCATTATTCTTGTTGCATTACTTGATTAAGTAAGGTTATGGGGATTTACTTGGTCAATGCACTTGTTGTCATGAAAGGGGTTCATGGTTAATTGACTTGCTTTATCTATAATGAAATGTACTTATAATTATACTTATTGTGAATATGACTTGATGATAAAGATACTTGAGTATGTATCTACTTATATGATATGTATGGTTGACTTGACTAGACTTGATGTTGTAGTTCTTTTAATGTAAATGCCAATGACTTAATGGATATCCAATATTGATTGGTATGGTCTCGTTGAATGTGCATAAATTTTATAAATGAAAAATGCATACTTTACGAAATGTACCTTTTTCATAGCATGTTTTCATAGTATGTGTTCATATGGTCTCATACTTAGTACAAGTGGGGTACTAATTTCACTTCTTACCTTTCCCCAACATTTTAGGTTCCGGTCGTTAACGTGCTTTGAAGGCGACTAGAAGAAGGTTTGGATCAATTATTCATACAAGAAGGGTAGGTCCTCATTTTCCGAGGGTGATGTCACAATCTATCTTATGGAGTTTGCTTTATTGTTAACTACTACTGTTGTTCTTTCTTTCTATTTAGCACGAAACGTTATATAGTCCATGTGAGGCATTTTTTTGTGGATTGTTACGAACTTCTTACTATCTTAGTAGATGGTCATGAGATTAGACAACAATTATGACTATTATGGCTATGTTATATTTTATATGATTTTGTGCAATAAAAGTAAAAGGCTATGTAACCTAACGAAGGGTCTATGCATACTCGATATATATATGTTATGTGTTTGTAGAGGACCATGTAAACCTCTAAGTAGAAGTGATGAAAATCTATAATTTTTCTACTAAATTTGACATATGAATGTGATTATGTAAGGTAAGAGGCTAGTCTTAGTCCTCAAAGAGGATTACAATGCCTGTTACGTCTAGGGGATAAACACAGATGTGAGAACTATAGACTACAAACTAAAATTACATCATAAGAAACAAGGAAATATTCAACATTATAATAGAAGATTCCTAGCAAACATTGATTACACATTCATATAGGGTTCGTATAGGTAAGTCATTCTACAAGAATATTCTACATCACTTGTCATATAGACAACCTAACCCTAACATGATCATCACACATATACATATAACATCATCCCCATACCTAGATATACAACAAGTGTGGAAGTCTATACATATAACTCCACATAAAATGAAATGAACATTATATTAGAATTAAGGCTTAATCCTTCAACTTCCTAAACATGGAATCATCATATAAATTAATATTGTATCTAGTTCCTTGAATTCCATGATCATATCACATAAACATGTAAAAGAATATACACACCGCCACCATAAGTGGACCATATCAATAAACACAATTCAATATACATTTTAATCCATTTCGAGGAAATAGGTCAACTTACCAAATATCAAAGCTAATGATCACTCTTGAACAATTCCCAAAAATTAGTAATAAATTAACATAAAGGAATATATAATTAAACAATTCATTACAATCTAAACATAATCTAATAATCATATCATCAAAACCACAAGACCCACATTATAGGATAATTTGAGAAATTAGGAGGATTTTTGGGTCATCAAAATAATTTGAGTGAACTTCATATTAAAAGCAGTATATAATCATCAATTTATCATAAAAATTCTTTTGAAATCAATTTGAGAATGAACCCATGGTTAGATTGAAATTTTTGAATTTTGGTCTTTGAATCACATTTGAAATTCATTTATTGAACTCCTTAGATTAATGGATAAATAAGGATGAAGTATCACCATACCCTATTTATTTAACACACATGAGAAATTTGCAAAGAACCATGAAAATCCTGTCACTCGTTTGAATTTGAGTTTTCCCTCCAATGGAGGTTAGAGAGAATTTGCAGAAGATGAGAGTTTTGGTGTTTTGATTTTTCTTATTGGGTGTTGGTGTTTTTTATTGGTAAAGGGTTTAAACGGGTCCAAAAAACAATTCATAAATGTACCCCTAATTTACCAAAATACCCGATACATATTTGGAATTTTAGACATGTCAAACTCAACTTTCAACTTTCAGAATCATCGTCGGGGATCAAGTCCGTGACCCGAAGCTGTTCCCGCATGATATTTTTTTAATAACTTTCAGAGCAGTTGAATATGTGTTGTGTCTGCGATGAGGACAATTTTTTTGACCTATTGTGGACCATGTGCGCGAGGCGGACCTTTTTCACCATGGAACAAAAACTGATGCCTTGGGCAGCTTATCGGTTCAAGGTTGCGTCCCCCTTAAGGTTCCTTTGGTTGATTCTTGGGGAGTTTATTCTAAACATTTCCACCTCAAATACTCTCATATACATGTTAGGAACCTCTCACATCCATTTAAACTTCAAACAACACATAAAACCTTACAAGACACACTAAGACATACAAGCATGTTTCGAGGCAAAACTTTCAAACATCTTGGAGGTTCTTGGACGTTTGACCTCAATTAAGGACTTGATAAGATCATAAACAACATGTTAGGCCTTAATCCAACCTAGCTCATTTTGAGGGTCTATCATGTTTATGATGATTTTACGTTAAAACCTTAAAATTAACATAAATTAAACTATAAAAAATGATTCAAACGTTTTATAAAAAAACCTAAGAATAGATAACAAAATTGTAGAATTCACGTGTTTTATCATTTTTGATTTTGTGTTGGAAATGTCTAGACAAACATCCCCAATGACCATCCAAAGGTCCTTGAGGAAGGACCCTTCTCAAGAGCCAATGATTTCTAGACCTAGCCCCAAATGAATGAGGCAATAGATGGCTTGTGGTCCAGTCGACGCCCCATCAATTATTTTAGTAGGTCAACGTAAAAACCATCAAACGACCATGATAAGTAATACATAAGCGTACCTAGCAAGCATAGGTTAGACAAGGTTCACATGTCTTAAGGCGCGTGGAACAAGATACCAGGACCTAAGCACCAGCCAAGCCAACAAACATGGTGAATTGGTTGAGCAACGCAGGGTTGGTTCCTGCCATGTTTGGTCCCGGAACACTAGGATTCACCCGGGTGAGTATTAAACGGACTTAGAGGGTTAGTCCTAGGTTTTATGGGTTATAAGGACAAAAATATAATATTGGGGCTAGGGGTAGTATAGTAATTACCCTAGGTTGATATTAAATTAATTAAATAAGGTTTTTTATTAGTCAAAATGGATCAATGCTTGGTGGTCAAACCCGAGTTTGACCGGATCTCCACATTCAGGTTCGAGCCGAGTTAGAGGAACTTAAGGGGCGATTTAAATTATTTTAAATTAGACAAAAATCAGGAAGGGAATTATAGTAACTCAATTTGAAGGTTATAATATGATTTTATCATTTAAATTGTGTTGAATAAGTCAACAACAAACTCCGAAGGAAAGAGGCGCACAACTCCCTGTAGGAATGTACTCAATATGCACTTTTAATTCATTATATATCCAGAAAACATTTTCCAACTTTACCTTGCAGTTCAAAAACAAAAACATAAAATAATTATAGTGTTCCAAGAGTTCTCGGCATTCATACATCATAAACGAAAAGAAAAATTTGGAAGCCTAAGTGTTTTTAAAAAATTACGTAGAGAACTTCACTTGTGAACTAGAATCAAGGCTTGGAAGATAGGTTTGTGCATGGGATAGGACGTGTTTGTGGCTGGTTGTAAAAGCTCAAAGAGTTATGGTTTTTCTTCTCTCTTGGTCCCTTTCCCAAGAGTCCCCTAAGGCTCAGTTCAAATCAAATCTAATAACTAAGGTTATCCCCGATGCATGCCCCTGTCATTTAATTTCTATGAACGATTGATGCATGAGTTGGTATGCCTTATGGTAGATGATTTTAGTAATAATTCTTATTGTGTGAAATGTGTGGTCTCATACTTTTAATGATTTATTTATGTACGTCCTAATGTTGCATGTTACATGTGCACATGTATGCGATGTTTCACGGGTAAAGTGTAACATCACTTAAATAACAAAAGGAAGCCTTATGTATGATGTAACCCGAAAGAGGTACTACCATGAGTGTAAATTATAATAAACGCCACGTTAATGATATACGATGTAAGTTAATAGAAAGACGAAGAAATGAACATTCACGTAATGAGGTGAGTAATTATGTTAAACTATAATACTAATGAAAATGGTGACCACATGATAAGAGGCTAAGATGAATGGTGAGACAAGTCTCAACCAAATGTCACTAAAACGTCTTACTGAAGGGAGTGTTGAATATTAAGAGACAAGTCTCAATCACATTCTATATGTAAGTGCAAGGACAATTCACACTTAATACGTAAGGAAGAGATGAGAAATCATCAAATTATCTATGACTACCTCATTATAGAAGCATGACTCGATGATGTATGAGTTGAATGTAAATAGGAACTTTAAACTAACCACCGATAGGCTAGTTATGATTGCTGAGGCCTTCTTTCGGGAAGGGCGAAGGTTCATGTATTTATCATGAAGATGAGACTCTCCACCCAGGTGGGTATGGCTCTCCCAAAATCTCCTAGTCGTTGAATTATGTTGCATTTAAGGTTTTTAAGAATTGAATATTGATTGAATTTTTATGAATTTTGTGACTCTAATATAATTAACCTATGAACCCATGTATTTTATGAACCCTAGTTTTTGACTAGTTTATGGGTTACTTGATATTAACTTAATGCTTATGAATTCTAGTTTAGTCTTCTATGACCTATTTATTGGTGTAATAATTTCATTGAATTGATATCTAGATTGTATTAGATTGATGAATTTATAGTCAATTGACCTAATTTCATTGAGTATGATAGTTTTTACATTGAATTGATGTTCATAGACATTGGTAAGGGCCTTCTAGTATTGAATTGGATGGTTTAGCATTGTATTGAAGCGGTGAGGATTGAATGGTGGTATGTTTCCCTAATTCCATTTATTTTATGTTAGTTATACTTCAATTTTGTTGTGATTTGTATGGTCCAGTTATGGTGGTGGTGTTATGTGCTTTTCTTGCAATTGATGTGACCTTGTCGGCGTTGTTTTATGTAATAGGATGATGATGGACTTCTCGACAACTACTTGAAATATAATGATGATTTGTGTAGATTATTATGTGAATTGGGATAATGTCTATTTACATGATAAGTAATACTAACGGATATGTGTTCTTTTATTGATACTATATAAATGATCATGTTGGATTATGACTATGTCTTTTTGTAAATAGTCTTAGGGTTGATGCATGGTTAGAAACCTTTGAGTTATATGATGTACGAAGGAGAAAGTTCCTGAAGCCTTCATTATAAAATAATGCGTTGAAGTCCTAAATATATTAAAAAGGGTGTTAGATCCTAGAACCGAGTAAATATTACAAAAGATAGTGGGAGTTTAACATTAGTAATTCCGGCTTCTCATAAATAGAACCTTCACGTTTAGCAAGTTCGGGATCCCAACATAAATGTTGTCTTATGATATGGAAACCTCCACGTTAGAACATCAAGGTTTCTAGAAGCAATCTCCACTTTCAATAACTACGTGACCTCGTAGGGTATAGCTTGTGGATACCACATATATATCTATGTGTCACATTCGGGGAGCACCCCCTAAAAGTAACACAGCGTACTTGACCTCTCGAATGTTTTATACAAGCCCATAGTTATCATTGATATTATTGTTATAGGTAAATTTAGCAACAACTTTAAAACTTTTTTCACACATCATATGCTAGAAAATTACTCCATATATACATAAAAAAATATCATACATAGGTAAAGACTCTAGTCTCTTTTCGCCATCCTAGACTCAACATCATAAGAGTATTTTAGGGACACGACCCTTACAACATAATACATACGTATGTTGATACATAACAACACAATTTATAAGAGTTTACAATAAGTTATACATTAGGACATCCTTGGACTTAAAGATTCCTTTCCTTGAGCTTGACAATCATATATGAAGCTCCTTATCATGTAAAAATATCCCTTTAACATCCATATCCTACACTTTCTGTAAGAAGTAGAGAATAATGGAGTTAATACATGAATGCACTAAGTTTGGCAACCATGCAAAAACATGCATTTAAAAGGGACATTTTCTTGAAAATCATACGTCAGCCTTTTTGAGTAAATCATCATAAAACATTTATACAATTGAATTTATATCATTCACATACTTCATATAGATATATTCAAAGGCCAATATCATATAAGACCACACATAGAATTTAAGACATATTTGGGGTCACTTTATAGTGAGCTAGTTGTAATTTACATTGAGCATTTTCTTCTTTACAGTGAACTCCTTCTTTTAACTCTTTAACCTCCTAAGTAACTCTGTAGTGATACCTTGTGCAATGCATCACCTTAAGGACACAAGGAAACCATACATACATTATTAACAACTCACCGTATATCATGATAGAAGTATAGTACATCATAGAAACATTTAAGCCAATACCATAATAATACTACAGTATACTACATCAACTTGCACATATACTAACTTTACTTCACATCAATACATTATAACACCTTACTCATAGTCCTACTCTACGTCTACTAGTGCAGTGCATATGTGAAGCACCATAACCTCACACATACTTAGTAAACTATCACAAGACCAGAAGACTTAACGTTTTATTTCATACATCATCAAGTAAGTGAAGAAAACTTCATTAATGTCAATAGAAGACCTTTATATTATAGTCATTAGGACTAAAATAGTTCATATAAGAATAAGACAACATCATATAGAACCATACCATGAACATCTTCATGACAAGTATACATACACTACCATGCCATGTATAAAGACGTAACCATAATCATACTCCTTAGACCACCTTCCTAAAACTCCCTAAGGAGCCACTTGTGCAATGTCTAGGTAGGTTCATTACTTCTACCTATCCTAAGTAACCTCTCTTAGGTTATCCTAGTTAGGGTCTTAGTCATTTACTTTCATTATCCATTTTAGATTAGGCAAAATATATCCTTAACAGAAATTAAGGCCATGTGAGCCAAACATGGATTTCTGTGTCACCCCCTCAAACTAAAAGTGGGTATATTACTTGCCAAGGTAGGACATGAGTATCATTATAGCATATTAGTTGATATAAATAGCTAGATCCTATGGGGAAACATAGCTATCGAACTTTGAGGAATCATTGAAACATCAATTATATACCCTTGGGTTATGAGGCTATCCACCTCATGATGATTATGGTGACCTACCATCCTCCAATGGGAAGAGACACCCCTCACTTTAAGTTCACACTGTTCGAAGCTATATTCCCTTCATTAATATAGTTATTTACATTATTTTTTAAATATATAGGCTTTAGGAGATTCACTCCCCATATTCATAGCTCATAAGTTACAAATGAGAAGTCCTTTCATAAAACTATATATGTGAGAAATACTTTTACATGGACATAACATAAGTAAGGATCTATCTAGTTTAGGATACTGTTGAACATAACTTTCAATAGACCATGAGTTGACTAGATCATCATACATATGTGTATCTACATACAAGGGAGTGAACCTTTCACGTAACACCTTTAGACCACACTTGTTCATACTTTATGATACACTTAAATGTACTTCACTATGGAAGTACAAGCGGTCGTATCAAGTAAACAACCCAACTATTACGTTTTGGTCGATCCCACAAGGAAAATGATTTAGACTTAACTTTAATATAATATTACCTCTTTTTAGTCAAGTCCTTTTCAGAAACTAATAATTAAAGGGGAGGGGGTTTGTGAAACAAAAATGTTGTAATGTTAAGATATCTAACAAGTAGAAAGAGTAAATTATTGATGTTTACAATGTTATGACAGAAACTAGGGTGTAATTGTTCTTCATAGGTTCATAATTACATAACCCTATCTTATAACAATTCTTTCTTATGGTTTTGCATGCAAAGTGATATGTTATGTATCTCTAATTCCATGGTCCGTCATTTAGAGAATTTCACCCTCTACGTTCGTCCGTCTACGTGTGTTTAAATTACTAACCCTTACCTTTTACATCATATTAAGCATCATATTCAATGTTTGGATTAGTTATCACCTCGCACAAACCGAAAATAGCCTATTAGATAGTATACACTAAATGTATGTCGATAATTATTTTCATATAAATTATCCACTTGGTCAAGCAAATAGGAATATGATGACTTGTAAGACGTGCACTCGTTAAAAAGAACTCTAGACGAAACAATTATGGGTACATGCAATAACCTAGTCGAGAATTGTTAATTAGCTAGGTTTATATTGTCAATCACCCATGGTTTCCACAACCCTAGTTGTTGTTTTAGTTACCATGCTTAGAAGAATACAGTGCTTATTTGTTGAACAATAAATCATGTACCTATTTGACAAGTTTGAAGAAAATCCAGAAATTATACTTGAAACAACAAAATTCACTTGAGAATTGATTCCGGAAACATGAATTAATTGCCCATTTGCAAAAAGTAAAATCTCTAAGAACAAAAGTATGAAAAATATTAAAAGATCAAACACCAAAAATGAAGTTTTACACACTATTTATAAATAAATTGTCCTAAACTAAATTGAAAGCAATTAAGGAAAGTTTGTCCACAAAATGCAGCTTCGATCGACGACACCACAGACGGTCCGTCGATGGAACGATGAACAGTGGACATCCTTCGTCTGTCCACACTTAGATTTTTCTTCAGCCTTCAGTTTTGCATCATTTCTGATACAATTGACGGACCAACAGTACGGTCCATCGATTCATTTAAGGGAGGTCGATGCTTCTCGTTGCTCCATACTTAACTTTTTCATGAACACTGGGTACAAGGACATATCTCTAATATGATCAACAATTTTCCAGGACAGTCCGTTGATCAGTCGACGGAATGTCCATACTTTTTTAGTCCCACGCTAAGTCAGATTTCCCCTGGTTGGTTGAAAATTCAGTTGAAGATTAAAACCTACAGTCCATCAATGGATTCGTGAATCACTTCTGCACTGATTTCTGCACAAGCTTTTGCATTTTTATTTTGGGCAAGTTTCTAGTAAAACACAGATAAAACACATTAAATTACTACAAAAAGACCCTAGACACCAACTAAACTTAAGGAAAAAGCATTGAAAGTACCGTGAAACTACGCTACATCAACCCCCTCAACTTAAATTTGTTGTTTGTCCTAAAGCGACGCACTATGACTCAACACAATACCTGGTACAAAAGTATCCTCTTTTAAGCTCTCGCAATAATATGTCTATCAATCCCGATTTTTTTTACTGGTTTAGTGCATGCTTTTACTCTTAGGATCATCAAGCTTATTTATGTGGACAAGACCATTACACAGACTCACCATGCACCGACACCTCTACTCTCTTATCTCTCACCAAGGTACCAACTTTCCAATATTGCAACTAGTGCCGTCACTTTAAATGTTATCCCCTTTTTTCATACAGTGATAACAAATTTTAGTATAAGGGTCATTGTTCAACACTCACGGTCAGAACAAGTTCACACTTAGTTGATACTTGGCGCCATATGTTTGCCCTTATTTATACTGCTGACGGTAACCATATTAGACTATTAGGATCACGATAGGACTTTTTTGTCTTGTAACGTGGGCTCTGGGTCAGGGTTGATACACAGGGGTACATTTTAGTGACTTGTGGCCCTCCGTGATATTACGGCTAATCTTCTTACCTCTTTCATTGTAAATTATGACCTACTCTTCCTTTTCTTGTACTCTTTGCCTTGTTTTCTCCTTTCTTTATCCTTTTGTGGAAATGAATCTTACTTCTTTTTTTTAAATTACTTCTTTTATATTCTCTCTATGTTTTCTTTGATAATGGCTTCGACTGAATCAGTTTTCTTATTCATTCTTTCTTTTCTTTTTTTCACAGTAATGCTTTCATCCCCACTTTTCGGGACATTACTCATAATAGCCACCCTCAACTTATGACATTTCCATGAGTCGAGGTACACAATACCCAAGATGGGGTCAGAGCCAAGACGAGGTCAAATTCTGCATTGGCCACCCTAAACTTATGTTTTTGGACTAAGTTGAGGTGCACATGTCCAAGTAAGGACCAGGGCTAATACATTATACCCAGGGAAGATTAGTTGGGGTAAAAAGAAAGGTCCATTGTAAGCTCAAAATATTTGTATCAAAAAGGGATCATATTCATTTGGGCTAAAGATTGGCTAATTTTAACAAGGGCCTTTGATCCTTTTCTAAATGTCGAACACAAATTTCTTTTTGCAGGACTAACTGGGCAAGTTCTAGCTAGGTACCAACAGTGGAACAATAAACTTTCATCACACTCTCTTAACATCTCATTACCCTATAAAATTATCGGATGACTAGTGCGAGTATTAGATTGAGGGTCAGGCAATGGTGCATCACTATGTCCTTCTTAGAGTCCAAACATTCAACATTTATTAATCCTAATCATGCAAGCTT
The DNA here is from genome assembly GCF_001406875.1 of Solanum pennellii. Lineage (NCBI taxonomy): Eukaryota > Viridiplantae > Streptophyta > Magnoliopsida > Solanales > Solanaceae > Solanum > Solanum pennellii. The sequence goes on along the minus strand of NC_028648.1, from coordinate 26,350,565 downwards.
TCTCTTTAAAACGGGATAACATTCAAATTTAGCCATCATTCTTCAGATTTCACATAAATACTTTGTACAAGATACTACACGTGTCGGTTCAACAGTAAGATAACCAGATTCTTTGGGCAAAAGAACGCAGGCAAGAAAACCGCCAATAGAGGATCCATAGTTGGGATACTCAAACTCCAACCTCAAACTCACTTTCCATTAACCCCACCCCCAACAAAAATACATGAAATTGTCCCTAATGCGTAAGAAAACAAATCAAAGGTGGTAGGTGAAGAACACGTGATACGCATAGCAGCGAAGATCAACAAGATGAGGATTTTGGTTTCCCGGAACACGCTCCCTCAGTAGTAGGGCCACCATCAGTGGTTCCCATAGCAATATTATCTCCCTCTATGGTTTCTGCTCTCAATATCCTCCAATCTGGAGCTAGACGCCCCAATAGTTAACTCATGTGCTCTCATCTGCCGAGCCTCCTTATCAATCAATGAATCTTTCCTCGAAGAATCCATCTAAGTATGCTCCTTCATCCTAGACCGAGCATCCTCACTCTCTCTGCAACGGTACCTCTTGGAATGCTCAAGTGGCGGGGGCGGGGGTGCAGTAGTGGTATTGAACAGTGCAACAAGCACTATATCCTCTTCAAGCTTCGCAAGAGAGGCCTCAGGATAGGGTATCCTCACATCAAGGATAGCATAAACATTAGCCCGCAGACTCGCTACAGCCTCCTGAAGAGTCGTCAAATCAATGGTGGGGGCTTGGCATTCTAGGACTCTCAACTCAAGAGCATCAAGGTTATCGTGGACCGCCTGAAACATCCTCTCAGTGTGCTGAGCAACCTTCTTCTCAATCCGGTCCTCAAACTTTGCAATGGACTTCTGCCTCTAAGGCAGGATATACTGCAGCAAAGTGTCCATGTAGGCCTCTAACTTTTGGACCTTTGCAATTGGGACCACTACTTCCTGCGTGGGGTACAGCAGGAGGAAATAGGCGCCACACTCGTGCCAGGGGAAGACTCAGTGGGGGTAGCACAAGTAATCTCCGATGTAGCATGATCAACCCCTTTAGCTTGCTCTACTGTATCCTCCAAGTTCTCACCTAACGCAACACATCTACTCTGGGCCCACGTCGGGGTGTCTCCACATTCCCCTCATCCCAAATGAGATCGATATCAACTATCCTTGTAGGAATACAGAGGACATCTCTGTGTCAAATGTGCACATCTACATCCTTGCACAACTGGAAGATCATACATGGAAACGGGTAATAGGTAGAGGCCTTAAAATCCCTCTCATGGATGTCAGAGATAAGCAACCTAGAAAAATCAACATCAAACCCTTCTACGAAAGCTTCTACAAATAATGCCCTATCCGTGGTGAATATGCGATGACGGACTAAAATTTAGAAAAACATGGACGCAAATGTGAGGTTGGACTTCTTTATAAGGCCTCTGTTTTCCAAACTGAATCTTCTCCCTCATCGTCAATAGAGAGCCGTTGTGCAATGCATCACTTGGTGGACTCTCTCAAATCTCTACTCCGCTAAAAATGACCACCCTTCACCATTTGCCTGTGGTAGAAAAACTCAGGGGTGAGGGGGACCCTCGCGGCGTAAGTGTCTCTACCGTATAGGAACCGGCGGATGGAAGGACAAAATAGGTCCAGCAGGCAACCTCGAACGTGGAAATTTATGAGCGATGCATGTTTGGTGGGGTTAGACTGCCTGTCCAAAAGACCTCGTAGAGCTGCCACATAAGAGGCATATAATTCTCACACCATCTCCTCACTATAAGGCTTCAAACTCCTAGAGATCCACTGATGTCGGCTATGGGTAAACAAATCCTATACCGCAGTGACTGTGTATAGGCTCTCAATAAGAACCCGTCGCTCAACTGTTTGCAGTCATGACATCACCACATTTTCATTCTTCATCTTTGAATCCGTGTAAACCTGGTACTGACCATCTATGCACCACTGGTTGGGCTCATCAGCGACTGGTGCAGGGACCTCATGCTGTGATGCCGGAGAAGACTCCGAACTCTGGGACTCATCAAACGAGGCTAGGTGGGCAGGCACATCAAGGAGAGGGGCTCCTTCTGATAAAGAACTAGAGGTAGAGCCATCATTCGACCCTGTAGAGAGGTCCAAATAAAAACTGGATGCTTTCTCGAAGCTAGTTGCTCTTATAGAATCTGAGAAAGACCCATACGGTTTGCTGGTAAGTACGCTCCCCTCAACAGACTAGGAAGCAGTGACTACGCCGGGCGCCACCTTCTTTGGGGTGCCCCAAGTGACTCTAACTGGTTGTTGTGGGGTTTGGGTGCCTGAATGCACAATCAAATCAACAGCCGGGATGGTGCCACAGACTTGGACTGTCCCCTAGAATAAGCAATATCTGATTTGGGGGGCATTAGTTCCTGAAAAGATAGTTGCTAGTATCATTGTAATTAACCTACACACACAAAAGAGGCTAAACAAAATCTGGAAACACATGACATATGTTAGTGCAAAACTGCAGACTCAGAAGTTGGGCACCATCGATGGTACGTCGATGAAATGACGGTCCATCGATTTTGTCCCTCGATGGACACTTATCAAATTTCAGGAGTAAACTTTCCTCAGAACTCTCATATAGAAATGACGGGCATGGAGAATGTCCCGTCAATCAATCAACGGACTGTAGTCCACTTCCATCGTTGCATACTTAAAAAATTTCAGAATGTTTCATAGATCAGGGTTTCATTTAGGAACAACGGATGTGAAGAACGGCCCACCGATCAATCGAAGGATTGAAGTCTTCTTCCGTCGTCTAAGAGTTAATCAAATATAGGGTAAAGTTATTGACGGACCCCATTGACGGTCCGTCGATTGATCGACGGTTTGTAGACGGGGTCTCCTACAGTGGTCAGAGACATGTTTTTCAGACATTCTTTGCACCCCTCAAAGGAAAATTTTCAATAATTATACCAAGACACACAACATTCAATAACCATTAGCAAACAACTTCGTCATTACTAGGGCTTTGATTTTGCAAAATTTTAATACTAGATTCTAACAGACTATGAAGTCTTAAGTGAGAAAAATAATTAAACAAACAACAGGAAAAGTTCATTGAGATAGTTACACGTCCATCCTATGCACTTTCTATCATTCTAAGGAAAATATAACTTAATTTTGATAAGTTATAGAGGTAAAGTGGTTCGTAAAGTGAAGACCCACATAAAATCTATTTGACTTCTCAAGAAAATGAACGAGAATTCATTGAGGAGAGAGAATGACATTTGTGTACGCTGTAGAGGAGTGAATATGTGTGTGCAATTTGCAACTAATGACGTGCCCGCCTTCAAACACTAATCGGAAAACAGTTGAACTGGATGTTGAATTGGGGGAGTAGGCTGCTGGGAATTTTGGGTAGTGGAGGAAATAAGAAATCATAAAAGAATTTATAGTAATTGAATATGCGAGTGAATGGGGGAATAAAGGAATAAGGGGAGGGAAACAGTTTGGGGAGAATTTGAAAAGGTGTGGGATGGTAACTAAACGTGTATTTTCTTATATAGCCGTTGGGGTCGGGTCGGGTCACGGGTTTCATGAACTAAATATTCCCGTCGATGGACTGTAACATAGCCGACGGTCCGTCGAATGATCCGTATTTTGTGCCCTAAACTAAAATGGAAATTCAAAAGCATACCTGGGACCTACGAGACCACGATGGTCCATATATTAAATGACGGCCCATCGATTGATCTGTATATCAGTACAACAGACCAATTTACGCATAATTCTTGTTTTTGGTCCCCGCAGTTTTAGAACCCTTTAAGAAATTCTCTTTATGTTTTTTGACACTTTTTAGACACGGAACCTAAACTACTCTCTAGCAAAAATAATAAAAACTATAAAAGAAAATTACACATTACATTGAGTAAATCCAAACGAAATAGTTTAACTATTCCTACAAAGAAAACAAAAACCTATTGTTAGCTAGAGGATACACATTGGATTGCCTCCCAAGAAGTTCATGATTTAACGTCCCGGCACGATGCAAAACCCTTGATTACTCAGACTTGATCAAGGTAATATGCCTCAACATCTTCATGGACACTCTCCGCATGCCTAAGGTAGATCTTGATTCTCTGCCCGTTGACCGTGAACAATGCACCCTCCTTTTTTTCCAACTCAACTTCTCCATGTGAAAACACTTTAGTGATCAGAATGGACCAGTCCATTTGTACTTGAGTTTGCCCAGAATCAAGTGCACCCTACAGTTAAACAGTATCACTGAATCCCGAACTACAAATTTGCGCTTCTCAATCTTTTAGTCATGGTACTTCTTCATCATTTCTTTGTAGAGGGCTGAACTTTCAAATGCTTTTTCGCGAAACACATCAACCTCATTCAACCTATTAAGTCTCTGATCCACTTCTTTATCCCAATGCATCTTTAGTTTCTTTAGTGCCCACATAGCCTTGTGCTCTTACTCAACTAGCAAGAGACAAGCTTTCCCATATACAAGTTGGTATGGAGACATACCTATGGGAGTCTTGTATGATGTCCGGTAAGCCCACAAAGAATCATCAAGCCTCTTTAACCAATCAGTTCTATTAGCATTCACTGGTTTCGACAGGATTTGCTTGATTTCTCTGGTTGACACCTCAACTTGCCCACTAGTTTGCGGATGCTATGGAGTTGCTACATTGTGGCGAACCCCATATTACTCCTCACACCTTTTACAAAGATGGGTGGAGGAAGTATCTCTATCACTTCAACTTTGGCTCGATCAACCTCTATCGACTTCTCTGAGATGCGATGACCCAATACAATACACTGTTTCACCATGAAGTGACATTTCTCCCAATATAGCACAAGGTTGCAATCTTCAAATCTTTTGAGAACCTCGACCAATTGACTCAAACAATGCTCAAAAGAGTCACTAATTACTAGAAAAATCATCCATAAACACTTAAATAGTGTCTTGCACCATATCAGAGAATATCGACATCATTCATATCTGAAAAGTAGCCGGTGAATTAAACAACCTAAAAGGCATTCTCTTGAACACGAAAGTTCCATACGGGCAAGTAAAATGGGTTTTCTCTTGACCCTACGGTGCAATAGAGATTTTATGGTAACCCAAAAAACCACCAAGAAAACAATACCACTCTTTTTCTACAAACCTATCAAAGATATGATCCATGAAGGGCATAGGTAAATTTTCCTTATCAGTCCACACATTAAACTTCTGGTAATCCATACAAACTCTCCATCCGCTCACCGTCCTCATAGGAACAAGCTCATTCTTCTCATTAGGGACCACTGTCATTCCCCCCCTTTTGGGGACATACTTAAAAGAGCATATCCAACTACTATCTACTATGGGATATATGACTCCAACATCGAACCACTTAATAATATCCTTCTTCACTACCTCTTGCATAGGTGGGTTTAAACATCTTTTTATGTTCATTACTTGGCATATGATCGGGCATGAGTTGGATTTTTTGTAAACAAATATCTGGTGGAATCCCAATAATGTCTGTAATAGTCTAACCAATGGCTTGTTTGAACCTTCTTAAAAAATCAGCAAGACACTGTACTTTCTCCACATTCAAATATGATGCAATAATTACCAACACAGTATCATCTTTTCCAAATAATACGTACATCAGATTAGGTGGTAGAGCCTTATGCTCTAATTTTGGGGCCTCCTCAATAGATGATTTCTCTGGTGGGGAATCACGATTCTTCATATCTAACTCCAATATCTTTTGTTTGGACCACACCTCATCTACATAAATTGGACCACACCTCATCTTCATAAAGTACCGCAACCATTGACCCTTACTCCTTAATACCATTACTCTGAAAAGTCATGATCATTTGCGTTAGTTCCTCAACACCAAGGAGCTCTTTCATTTTTACCGCATACATACTCTCAACCCTTTAGGATATAGCACATACCGTTTTGTGCTCACCACTCTGTTTAATTGACAAACAAATGTTGAAAGTTGCCTTTTCATTGTTCAACCTAAACTTTATCTGCCTTTTTTCAATATCAAGTAATGGCCTATAAAGAATAATTCGCACCTTAAAATCTACCTCACAGTGAAGTATCACAAAATTGGCCAGAAATATAAATGACTCCCCTTCACTAACACATCGTGGAGTATCCCGATAGGCATCTTTACCATTCAATCGGCCATCACTAACCGAATCGTAGTAGGCTTTGGGTCACCCAAACCCAACTTGTTGTAAATAGAGAGAGGCATGAGATTTATGCTTGCACCCAGATCACATAGTGCTTTAGCAAAGTGTAACAACACGATGGAACATGGAACAATGAAAGCGCCCGAATTTTCTTTATTTTGCCCGAGAGACCTTGTATCAATAGCACTACAATGTTGCATCCGGTCATTATCCTCAAAACATACCAATCTTTTTTTAGTGACCATGTCTTTCATAAACATGGCATAACTGGGCATTTGTTTAAGAGTTTCTATCAAAGGGACATTAATGGAAAGTTATTTCAACAGAGTAATAAAACGCCAGTATTTACTATACTCAGTCTTCTTCACCAATCTTAGCGGGAATAGTGGTGGTGGTCTAGGAATGGGGGACACCTTATGAGGTATCTGTGCTTCTTTCACCAATTTTTTACCAACTCACCACTAACTTCAACTACCTCATCATCTCTTCTAACCTCATCTTCTATACCAGACGACATAGGTGGATCAGTGATTTGCTTACCCCCTTGCGTAGTGATAATCATGCAATGTCCATTATTTTTTTGGATTTTGTATAGTATTGCTAGGAAGAGTAACTGGTTGACGTGGGTTAACAGTAAAAGTATGAACATATATATTTACATGTGAAGTAATGTAAAATTATGTGTTCTTCGTATGTATGTTAGGAGATCATGTAGACTATGCCTATGTTCTTATATGTGTAGTCTTAGATGTTGATACCTGATTGTTCCTACTTGATTATATGAGCTGTGATTGTTATATTGATCATGCTATAGTAATGCATATCATGACAAAAAGATGAGCATTCCTTAGTGTCTAAAAGAATCATATTCTATATGTGATAAGGGAAAAGAATATTGTGTCTTGTTTGGTAGACCTGTGTCCCTTACTTGATATATGTATGAATGTTATGAGATAATTATATGTCTTTACTAGGTAGGCTTTGTTCACCCTTGTCATGTATGAATGAAAGATATGTAAGACCTTAGAGGATGTTAAGATGGTCATGTACGTGGTAAGATGGTTATGATACATGATTGTTCCTACTTGATTATATGATTATATGAGTTGTAATTGTTATATTGATCATGATATAGTAATGTATAGGATGACATAAAGATGATAAGGATCATTCATAAGTGTCTGAAAAAATCATATGCATATGTGATAAGGGAAAATAATATTTTGTCTTGTTTAGTAGACTTGTGTCCCATACTTGATATATGTATGAATTTTATGAGATTATGATACGTCTTTACTATGTAGGATTAGTGCACCCTTGTCATGTATGGATGAAAGATATGTAAGACCTTAGAGGAAGTTAAGAAGGTCATGTACGTGGTAAAGGTTATGTTATGATTGTTGAAGTTGAGAGCCGTAATTGTATCCTTCATGTAAAGGAATGGTGTACATAAGGTTGATTTTCTGGAATGGCATCATATCATCCTCAGGAAAGTCGTAATGAGCTATCTTAGTCGCCATTGAAATATAGCACTAGTGGACATGTGTAAGACCCCAAAATGAGTTTGGGTGTCTAGATCCTAACATGTTTTTATGAAGAATATAAGGTCCTAAAATGAATTATAATATTTTTTAGATTCATTGTGTAAAGTTTAAAGTGATTTGGAAGTCGAAGGTTAAGGGTCGACCAAAATATTCAAAGACTAGTCACCTGTGTGTCTTATTTGTCCATGCGTTTTTATATATTTTATTTCCTAAGATTATGAAGTTTTAAAATGACTTATAATAATTACTAAATATGATATATTTAGTTTTGAGAAGTTTGGAGGTCAAACGACAAAGAACATCCAAGGCGTTCAAAAGATAGCCTTTGTGATACTCAGTGTGTGTCTTGATGGGGACTAGCCTGTTTGTACAAGTTGCAGGTTTTGTTTTAGGTGAAACTTATGTGTAAGTTCTACCACTTTTTAAGGGTTATATTTACGTTAAAAACATCAGGGTACGAATTCTAAAGGGCCCCGCAAAAGGCCACACAAGAAGGGCCCAAGGTTGGTCGAGACATTGACTTTGCAGTGTCAATCGACGGACCAAACGACAGCCGATTGATAACCCAAAGGCCCATTGTTGAGGTATCGTAGATGTAAAATTAGATGTTCAGGTCCCAATAAAAAATTTGGCTAAGGACCAATCGACGGAAGGCAAAGGATGTCCAGTAGATTGACCATCGGCCAGTTGATAAGTTCGGTGGTGACCTGTAGCTACTATCGAGCGAACTGTTTTATTTAAGAGGTGAATGGGAAATTCAACCCACGACATAATATTATTCCAATAGGTTTATTTATTTATTTTTGGGTGTATATAATTCATAAAAAACGTGAAGAACCCATTCCAAAAACCTTTCCAATGAATTGAACTTTTCCCTCCAAAAAATATTCTCCCTAGAAATAACCATTGTTGGTGAAGCTCAAGAGGAGCTGTGAGATTGGATTTCCGTGGATGATTCATCATGTTTTAGTGGTTTACAAATATAAAAAGGTATGGTTACCCTTCATCTTTACGTAACCATTCACTTGGAGAGTTAATCTCAATGTTATCAAAGAAAGTTTCATGATCAAACCTCTTCTTCTTCTTCAATCTATCCATGGGTTCTTACTCAAAAGGTTTTTAATGGTTATATAATGATTAATTAATGTTTATTTATTGGTTTTAACGTGATTTTAATCCAATTGCATGATGAACCCATGTTCCTTCCCTAAATCTATTTACTCCCTGTGTAGGCTTTGTGATCATGGCTTGATAATGGTTGAATTGCGATTCTCTTACGTTGAATTGTCTATGTAAAGTTTTATTTACATTTATTAATGTTGAATTTATTATGAAGGGTCCATGTGGATAAGTATATGAAGTTATGAACATACTTAGCCATGTTTCCATGATTCACTGTAACATTGACCTTTTAATGATCTAAAATGGTAATCGATTATGTGATGGTTCGTGTAGCTACTAACTTTGGATAATAATTTGGTTGAATTGTTAGTATAAACATGTTATTATCAGACTAAATAAGGCTTGATATTAATTGATCTATGTGTTCTTAAGCTCTTAAGTAGTAACTTATAAACACTGTAACGTTGGTCTTTAATAATATAAAAGTGGATTTCGACTATGTTAATATGCTTAGATCTAATGCCTTATATTTATGATATTAATGAGTTGTGCGTATTAATTCTTGATGATAAAAGAAAATGAGTCTTGGCATTCATTGATCTAGGTTCTTTTCGTTTACAATTTGAATGTTGTAATGAGCATGATGAAATCTAAGTTCTTAGTTTGATGATGCATGACTGAGACGTGATTTATATGAATTTTAAAAAATTATATAGATTGGTATTATTGGTATATTATGGATGTTAGCCATGTTAATGAGAGTAAATCATGTTAGAAAGTAATGTAGGGCTCTCTACTTTCCAACACATTTGAGATGCCTTGTATTATATTATGTTATGATCTTGTAGCGATTTTTTCATGGTTTCTTCTATGATTAAAATACACATAGCTACTCCCCTATATCTGTGAATTGTTGATAAACAAGGTGTATTGATCAACGATGATTAAAGCATGAGAAGTTGGTAAGAATTCTTATATATTCTACTTTTCTATATTAATGTACTTGATGAAGACTTTTATGGCATTGTCTGGTATGGTCCACTTAAGGTGAGTAGTTTACTTATCGTCAATCTATATATGTGTTGACCAAAGCCTTGACGGAAAATTGATGAAAATATGAACATGTGCTCATGATGATACTATCAGAAGATCATGCCTACTTTTTTATTCAAGTTGAGATCTAGGTTTTATAGATATTGTACAAATGTTTGTATACATGATTGGGTAAAGTATAGGTCCTTCCATTGATGATTTAAAAGGGTTAATAATCATTTACCGATATACCCCTAAGTGAATGCATAAATACTACAGTTAGGAGTCTTAAGTGCAATATGAAGTTGGCTTTTCTCCTATATGAGTCTTATGTGCAATATGAAGTTGGCTTGTATCCTATCTTATTTTGTGTTTTGTGGTCTATGCTTGGAAAGAGTATTATGGTCTGAGAGGGTGGTTGGCTCAATGTGTTGTTTATTGCCATTATATGATCATGTTAACCAATGTACACACACACTCACTTTACATGCATGTTAAAGGTAGTATAGGTCAAGGTCTATAAATGAAAGGTAATTCTCATATTCACTAGTGTCTACTACTATGCACGTTAAGATTATATTTCTGAAAAGTATGATATGTGTTTTCCTCAGCTAGGCTGACTTGATTGGTGTACTAGTGTGGGCAAGGGTATGGCACTTTGCCTATGCATTGCACATGTGTACCTTGATAGGATTGTTTTAGTTTTTGTTTCTATATGTATGAATATGAATTCTTGAACATATGTAACTCAAGGTGTTATATGAAAGGTTTGCTCACAAATATATATACACACACACACGAATGATGATCTAGTCAATAGAGGAGCCTTGAAAGGTGTGCTTAAGTGCTTCTTAAACTAGATAGAGCTAATACATATGCTATTTCCATGTGAAAGGATCTTCTCACAAGTTTAGGTTGATGAACATTAGTCTATATCCTATGAGCTAAGCAAATGAGGGGATTAATCTCCTAAGCCTTTAGCCTTTATTTCATAAAGTAATGTTAATGAAGGCTTTTCAATAAATGGAACTTAGCATAGCACCAAATCAACTTGAATATGAGTGTGTGTCCCTTTCAACTGTGGGAAGGTAGGTCCCCATAAATATCATGAGGTGGATAACCATAATATCTCCATAGGCATAAATAGGGTTTCCATATGTGAATAACCATAATGCCCCATCTTTGCATAAAAAGGGTTTTCACATGAACCTCCAAGTTCCATAACAAAGCTTGAAACATAGGATCTAGCAATGTGATATCACATAGTATGCTAGCATGTGTTAATGTTCTACCTTTGCTAAGTAGGAATACCTTCCATTGGTATAAGGCTTTATATCAACAAATTCCATGTTTAGCCCCCTTGGTCATAGTGTCAGTTAAGGTTGTAGTTTTACTATGGTAAAATGGACAATGGAAGTAAATGAATGGTATCCTAACTAGGAGTACATAAGGGATGTTACTTAATATAGGTGGAAGTAATGAACCCATCTAGACGTTGCACTAGTAGCTTCATAGGATGTCTTAGGAAGGTGACCTAATATGTATGATTATGTTTATGTCCATATGCATGATTATGTAGTATTGGTCTTGTTTTTATGAAGATGTGCATGGTATGAATCTATATGATGTGGCACCATCCTTCTATGAACTATGTTGGTATAAATGACTATATGATGAAGGTCTTGTAATAACATGAATGAAGTTGCCTTTACTTACTTTTTGATGTATGAATTAAACGTTAAGGTTTGTGGTCTCATGAAGGGTTTACTAAGAATGTATGGGGTTATGGCGCTATATATGTTTATTTCACTAGTAGACTAAGATTGGGGTGATGAACATGGTCTAATAATGATGAATATGCAAAGAAGTAAATATATGTGTGACATGATGTAGCTTACTGTAATGTCCTATGGTTTTGAACTAAATGTGTCTTTGATAGATTGTACTTATAGGATGATATGTGTTGGCTTAGGTAGGTTATATGCATGTTTCCTCGTGGCCTTAAGGTGATGCATTGCACCAAGCATCACTAAAGGGTTACTTAGGATGTTAATGAACAAAAGAATAGATGGTTCACTGTTACTGGACAAAGAGCTTACTGTAATGTGCCTTACATATGCAATAAATTCTATATGTGATATTATGTGATGTTTGGCCATTAAATAAGTTTTTTTAAAGTATGTGAATGATATAAATGCGATGGTATAAAGTTTTTTATGAATATTTACTCGAAAAGGCATGAAATGTGATTTAAAGAAAATGTCCCTTTTAAGTGCATGTTTTTGCATGGTTTCCATACTTAGTACATTCTTGTATTAATCTTATGCTTCTCTACTTTCAACACCAAGTGTAGGTTATTCATACTTAAAGGATGTCTTGAATGGTGAAGACCTTGATATATGATTCCCAAGATCAATGAAAGGAATCCTTAAGTTCAAGGATCTCCTACTTAGGTATTTATTTTTAAGTGCTTAAATATTGTATAGTTATATAATTTGTCTTAAGGTTCGAGTCTGTAATGTACTCTAAAGTTGTTGAGTCTAAGATATAACAGAGACTTAGGGTCTAAATATGTATTATGACTTATATTTTGCATATATATGAAGTAATGTTTCTCGCATATGATGTGCTACGAAAAGTTTAAAATTTCGCTAAATTTAATATGTCAATGCGATGAATGATATTTATGGGCTTGTATAACACCTCTGAGAGGTCAAGTATGCCATGTTATGCCTAGGGGGTTCTCCCCGAATGCAAAAAATGTGGTATCAGAGCATGATTTTTAAAAGTGGTTTAGGGTCCAAGAAGTCTCATATTGCTACGTCTAGTAGAGTTTTGTACCATTGGAATTGAGTCGGGACCCATCAAGTGTTACGAGAGGCTATAGGATCATAGAGTTTCCCATCTTCATAATTCTCATATCGTGCCATAAAACATAACTCTATATGATCTCTCTCTTATGTTCTATTTTTCGGTGGTCTTTTTAGATGTGATTGCTTGGATGAGATTGTTCACTATGATTGAGGGAGGCAACGTGAGTTGAAATGCTTATCATGGTTTTATGGTTTGAATTAGTATTTGTGAAGGTTAATTTTTGCATGTTTTGATGATGTGATGCCATTTGTGGCTATATATGAAATTTTTGTGAGATAAAATATATTGAGAAATGTATGTCATAATAGGGTTAAAGCATGTTAGAAGTTATAATGGTAAAAATATTTCTTTTGGAATGATGTATTCCTCTATGGTTTTACATCACGATCGCCTTATGACATAATCCGAGCATAAAATGCTTTGTAACTACCTATAGAAGCATACTACCCTAAGAATATGTTCTTAAGGTGTTCAATGTTCCCCTTAGTATATATATGGTCCTTCATAACTTGCCTAGTGTTGATTGGACTCTTTGTTATAGACTTTATCGTAGGTGTGATGATAGTACGCTTGCCTTGATAATGTTTTGTATCTCATATTGTCATGTTTTTCAAAGCAATTGCCTAAAGATTGCATTTTTGGAATGTTGAGGCATGTTCACTATGAAGCTAGGCAGATCCTGTAATATTTTTAGGAAACGAACTAAATTTTTCTTTGATTGGAAATTGTTTAAATGTGAATAGAATTGATCCATATGAACATGATAGTGAATGTAGAGAGGAGAATTGCGATTTGGAATAAAGAATGAGAGTTTTATGGCATGATGAGGTTTAGATTTGTTTCTAACTTCTTCTTGTGGTGTGACTCCCTTGATGTTGTGGAATTGATGTTTCCCCTAGAATTGAGGGTAGTATTCTTGTCTTTGTAGGGTGATGATGTGTGTTTGATTGACATAGAAGTTGCCTTACATTAATGTTGATAGAAAAGAAACAGTTCTTAAGACTAAGTCTCCTATATTATTTCCCCTAATTATGTATAACCTTGGTATCCATTATATTGTATGAAAACCTTATGTGGAATGAGATGAACTAACCTGATAGTCGGGGATAAGTCGACTAGGTGATAAGGTTTCGAATACATGGTGATCCTATGTTAACTTACTACAAATCCTTCTAATGTTTATATAACTTTTAAGTGATAAATCTAAAGGTTGTTTAGTCAATATCCTCATAAGGTTGTGGTCTGTTGCTCTTAATTTTTCCCTAAGTGGGGGATGGTGATGTAGTAGTAAGGTTGTTAATATTTTCTACCTTGTCCTTCCACTATACTTGACCTTGAAAATAATGAACTCTTAGTAAGCTTGTTCATGAATAAGGGTTTCACATAAAGTATGAATTTCATGAACTTTAAATGTTTGATATGTGTTGATTGACATAAACTTAAAGATTTTGTAAAGATTCCAAAGTGTATGAAAGAAAAGTTTTGATAAAATCTGTCTTCTCATGTTAAATTGCATCTTGATATGCTAGTCGTGCATTTGACATCATCAGATAAGATAAGAAACATGGTAATAGTCACTTGTGAGGTGAAATGTTTAGCCTTATTAATAAAAATTGAGTGTCATTAAAATGAAAAGCGTAGAATCTCTTGAAAACTATGCGACTTGTATGATTTGGAATGCATAAATGTAGGCTCATTATTGAAAAGTGAAAGCATGCTTAGCTAAGTGATCATGTGTGTGCCTATGATTTGTGTGCTTCTTCCCAAATTATGCTTACTGTGAAGGTGAGTACTATGTCAGAAATTGCAATTATGTGAATTTTCTTCTTATTTATTGTGATGTACGTGGTATGACTTACCATTTAGACATTACTAGGAAAAATACATAATCATATCTTTGTTCAACAGTTTAAAATTTCTCATTTAAGAGGAAAATGGACCTTGTAATTTTCTTAGGTGTGAACTCATGATACATGTTAGTGTGTTGAGGAAAAGGACATTCCTACATGGACACTACTAAGCATGGTATGGTTGAGTATGACCTTCATGGAACTAAGTCTAACTAATGAAGATCTTTTTGATTGAATTAAATCAAGTGTATGTGCATTGAAGTATAAGTGAGTAAATTTCTTCTTGAGTGTTGTTGAAAATCTATCTAAGTGTTACTTAGAGAATAGTTGTAACATAAGATCTTAATGAATTGAAGTAAAATGACCATGTTATGATTAGGAGTAGGATGTTCCTACTACGAATATGATAAGAGACATTGTGTTTGATGCATTAAACAGTGAGTGAGTAATGGATTTGCTTGCTTGTGTTCATAGATTGCAAAAATTATTTGATGATGTTATAAATGTTATGAACTGCTCTATGATGCATTGAAATCCCTATTGTGATTAAAGAGCCCTAAGTGTCATTCGACAACGAATATTCCCAAGTGGAGGATATTGTAAGACCCCAAAATAAGATAGGGTATCTATAGCCTAAAATGTTTTTATTAAGGTTCTAAGGTACTAAAATGACATAATATGGTTTAGAGACTGTGTAAAGTATTAGGTGATTTGGAAGTCGAACGTCAAGGGACGACCGAACTGTTCGACTATTAGGAACCTTTGTGTCTCATGTGTTCATGCATTTTTATATGTTGTATGTAATGATCTAATGAAGTTATAAAAAGATGGTAAGAATGATATATGGAGTTTTAAGAAGTTTGGAAGTGAAATTACCAAGAACATCCAAGACATTCGAAAGATAGCCCTTTACACGCTCAATGTGTGTCTTGATGGGGCCTAGCCTCTTATGACGAGTTTCACGTGTTTTTTGGGTAAAACTTATGTGGAAGGTCTAAAGCTTATTTAGGGTTGTATTTACGTTGGAAACATTCAGGTACGATTTATAAAGGGCCCGCAAAAGGGCCCACAAGAAGGACCCAAGGTTTGTCCAGACACTACCTTGGCAGTGTCAATCGGCTGACAAAACGACGGCCAATTGGTCAACCAACGGACCGTTGGTGAGGTCTAGTTGATGAAATTTTATCTTGGGAAGGTCTTAACCAAAAATTTGTCTAAGGAAAAATAAATGGAAGACAAAGGACGTCCAGTCGATTGACCAACGGATAGTCGATGGTGGCCTGTAGCTACTGGTTAGCCGACTGTTCTATTTAAGGGCTGAATGGAATATTAACCACACGTCCTAACCTGATTCTAGTAGATTTGTTTAGTTACTTTTGGTTGTATATATGTTATGAAAAACGTGAAGAACCCTTTGCACATTCTTTCCCACGAATTGAACCTTTCCCTCAAAAAATATTCTCCCTAGAAATCACCATTGTTTGTGAAGCTCAAGAACAGCTTGGAGCTTGTATTTACATGGATGAATCATCAATTTTTACAGGTTTTAAACTATAAAAAGGTATGGTGATCCTTCATCTCTATGTTACTTTTCAATTTGTGAGTTAATCCCAATGTTTTCAAAGAAATTTCAGGATCAAACCTCTTCTTCTTCAATCTATCCATGGGTTCTTTCTGAAAATATTTTTAATGATTTAATAATGATTAATTGATTTTATTGTATTGTATTGAAAATAATTTTAATCCAATTGCATGATGAACCCATGTTCCTTCCATAAATTAATTTAGTCCTCGCATGGGCTTTGTGATCATGGCTTGTTAATCATTGAATTGCGATTCTCTTACATTGAATTGTCTCTATCTAATGTTATTTACATGAAATGATTTGAGTTGATGAATAAGGTTCCACGGGGATCAATATATGAAGTTCAGAACCTACTTAGCCTTTTTTCCATGATTCACGATAAAATTGATCATTTAATGATCTAAACATGAAATCGATTATGGGATGGTTCTTGTAGATGCTGCCTTTGGCTAATAATTTGGTTGAATTTGTGTATATAAACGTGGTATAATCTAATTAAAGAATGTTTGATATTAATTGATCTATTGTTCTTAAGCTATTAATTAGTAACTTGTGATCACTATAACATTGGTCTTTAATTACATAACAGTGCATTTCGAGTATGTAAATATGCTTAGGTATAATGCCTTATATTTATGATAATAATTATTTGTGGATATTAATTATTGATGTTCAAATAAAAGTAGTCTTGCCATGCATTCATCTAGGTTGTTATAGTTTACAATTTTAATGTTGTAATGAACATGATGAAATCTAAGTTCAAGGTTTGTTGATGCATGACTTGACCGTGATTTATATGACTTTAAACTACTGCTTCAGAATGGTATTATTGGTATATTATCGATGTTAGCCATGGTAATGTTAGTAGAGCATGTTACCGAGTGATGTAAGACACTCTACTCTCCCATACATATGAGATGACTTGTATTATATTATAGTATGATCTTGTAGCGATTTGTACATGGTTTCCTCTATGATTAAAGTACATATAGCTACTTCCCTATATCTTTGAATTTTTGATAAACAAGGTGTATTGATCAATGATGATCAAAGGATGAGAAATTGGTAAGAAGGCTTATCTCCTCTACTTTTCTATATTAATGTAGTTGACGAAGCCTTGTATGGAATTGTGTGATATTGTCCACTTATTGTGGCGGTGTTTACTTTATTGTCAATATATATATATATATGTGTGTGTTTACCATGGCCATGAAGGCAAATTGATGTTAATATGAACATGTGCTTATGATGATACTATGAAAAGATTATGCCTACTTTCCTATTCTAGTTGTGATCTAGATTGTATGGCTACTATACATGCATGGGAATATATGTAACGTTAAAGTATTGCTGCTGCCATTGATGAGTAAAAAGGGTTAATAAACCCTTACCTATGTACCCCAATGTGAGAACATGAATAGTACAAGTTAGGAGTCTTGAGTGCAATATGATGTTGGCTTCTCTCCTATGTTATTGTGCGTTGTGTGGTCTATGCTTGGAAAGAGTAATATGGTTTAATCGGGTGGCTTCCTCTATATGTTGTTGATAGCCATTTTGTGATCATGTTGACCAATGTACACAAACATTCACTTTACTTGCATGTTACACGTAGTATAGGTCATTGTGTCGAAATAAAACGTAATTCTCATAATCACCAGTGTCTACGACTGTGCATGTTAAGATTATGTTTATGGAAGTATCATATGTGTTTTCCTTATCTAGGATGACTTTATAGGTGTAATAGTATGTGCAAGGGTATGGGACTTTTCCTTTACATTACACATGTGTACCTTGATAGGATAGTTCTAGTTTTGGTTTCTATGTATATGAATATGAATATATGAACATGTGTTACGTAAGGTGTTATGTGAAAGGTTTTCTCACATATATGTATACACGCACACATGAATGATGATCTAGTCAATAGAAGAACCCTCAAAGGTGTGGTCAAGTGCATCCTATACAAGATAATGCTAATAATATGATATGTCCATGTGAAAGGATCTTCCCACGTGATTTAGGTTGATGAGCTTTCATCTATTACCTGTGAGCTAAGCATATGAGGGGATTAATCTCCTAAGGCTATATTTCATAAATAAATGTTAATAAAGGGTTTTTATCACCGAGTGAACTTGAATATGAGTGTGTGTCCCTTTCAATTGTGCGAATGTAGGTCACCATAAATCTCATGAGGTGGATAATCACAATGCCTCAATAAGCATAAATAGGGTTTCAATAAGTAAATAACCATAATGCCCTATATTGGCATAAAAAGGGTTTTCTCATGTACCTCAAAGATCCATAACTATGCTTGCAACATAGGATCTAGCAATGTGATATCACTTAGTATGCTAACACGAGGTAATGTTCCACCTTGATAAGGTAGGAACACCTTCCATTGATGTAAGGCTCTACAACACCAAATTCCATGTTAAGCACCCCTGATCTTAATGTCGGTTAAGGTTATAGATCTCTAAAGTAAAATGGACAATGGAAGTAAATGAACCGGATCGTAAATAGGAGGACTTAAGAAAGGTTACTTAGTAAAGGTGGAAGTAATAAACCAATCTTGACATTGCACAATTTGCTCCTTAGGAAGTCCTAGGAAGGTGACCTAATATGTATGATTATGTTTATGTCCATATGCTGACTTTGTAGTATTGGTCTACTTTTTATTAAGATGTTCATGGTATGAATCTATATGATGTGCTCATATCCTTCTATGATTTATGTTTGTCTAAATTACTAGATGATGAAGGTCTTATATTAACATGAATGAAGTTGCCTTCACTTACTTGTTGATGTATTAATTGAATGTCAAGGTTTGTGGTCTCGTGAAGGGTTTACTAAGAATGTATGGGGTTATGGGGCTCTATGTGTTCATTAGGCTAGAAGACTAAGATCGGGGTCATGAACAGTGTCTAATAATGATGAATATCCAAAGAAGTAAATATATGTGTGACTTGATGTTGCTTACTGTAATATCCTAAGGTTTTGACCTAAATATGTCTCTGATAGATTGTACTTATATGATGATATGTGTTGTCTTAGGTAGGTTTTATGTATTTTTCCTTGTGGCCTTAAGGTGATGCATTGCACAAAGTATTACTAAAAGGTTAATTGCGAATTTAATGAACAAAAGAGAAAATGGTTCACTGTTAAAGGGAAACGAGCTTACTGTAATGTGCCTTAAAAATGCAATAAATTGTTTATGTGATCTTATGTTATGTTTGCACTTTGAATTTGTTTATATGAAGTATGTGAATGATATAAATCCTACTGTATAAAGGTTTTATGAACATTTACTAAAAAATACAGAATTATGATTTTCAGAAAATGTCCCTTTTAAATGCATGTTTTTGAATTGTTGCCATACTTAGTGTATTCTTATACTAAACCCAGTCTTCTCTACTTTTTACACAAAGGTTAGGTTATGGATGCTTAAAGGATGTCTTGAATGGTGAAGAGATTCATAGATGATTCCCAAGATCAATGAAAGGAATCCTTAAGTTCAAGGATCTCCTACTTATGTCTTTATTGTGAAGTGTTCAAATATTGTATAGTTATGTAGTGTTTCTTAAGGGCCAAGTCCGTAATGTATTCCAATGTTGTTTAGTCTAAGATGTCAAAGAGAACTTGGGTCTAAATATGTGTTATGACTTATATTTTATATATATATGAAGTGATGTTTCTATCATATGATGTTCTACAAAATGTTTTAAATTTTTCTGGTAAATTAACTATGTCAATGCGATGAATAATAACTATGGGCTTGTATAAGACCTCCGAGAGGTCAAGTACACTATCTTATGTCTAGGGGGGTCTCCCCGGATGTGAAAACCTCTTTGGTAGGGTGAATGTGATTTAGTTATGAACTAGATATGGAACATTTTCATGTGATCCTTTAATGTCAATTACTCTATGACAACCAAGGCTAGCACCGAGTGATTATGTTATTCGAAGTAGCTCTACATGAGAATGTGAATACATTAAAATATACCTCTACTTGAGAATGAGACTACAGTGCATAGAAGACCTTCATATTCCTTAACCATGTGCCTCCCTGGGATGTGTCCTAGTTCTACCCTTTGCAAGTAGAACACCTTCATCAGTGTAGATTAGAGATCAAGATTCCATGTATAGCTATCATGGTCTATGAACGTTATTGCCTATTCTCATCATATATGGGATACCTACTAGCATTAGAGAAGTTCTATGAAGTTTAGGTATTGGTATAGGACGCTATCTAGACATTTCACAATAGGGTTTGAAGGCGTAGTTACAGTCCTTAGGTCTTATCTAAGACCATTACTTGAATGTACTGTATATGATGAATGAGTCTTATATGAAGTAACGAATGTAATGACTTAAGTTAAGAATGTATGTTTAAATGAGTAACTACTTATCTAGAGTAGTTAAGGGTTGTCTAGTTAAGGCATGAAGGGGGCACAGTAATGGTCATTTGGTATCTTACCTAGATGAGTCTTAAGAATGACTCTAATTAGGGAAGATGATTGTTTATGTGTAATGATCCAAACTTAGTATGTCTTAAGGATTATTTAGGGTAGTTTTGAAGAAGTCAATCATGGACAATATCTTCTTAATCTACTTAAGTACGTCTATGGATAACCTTTGACAAGGAAATGTCATACTTTCTCTATGTTGATATGTTTGATGTCTTGAAGTGTGTATCTGACTCATTATAATTAGTCACTAGTATAATTTAGGCATGTTTATGGAGGTTGTACGGGCGATCACTCTTTGTTTTGCTTAAGTGAGTCTTAGAATAGCTTTAAGTAGGATGATTACATACTAGAAGATGTTTATGGTGAAGATAAGAAACATCACTATACAGTGAATCGAGTTACTGTAAAGTGACTATGAAATTATCATATTTAGTTTATTGTTATCTTTTGTGTTTCTAAGTTGTTAAATGATTTTCTTATGATTTTAGTATGATGTTTTAATCGAAATTCATGAAAAGCATGTTATTTATTAAATGTCCATTTTTAATGGTTTTTGCATGAGTTCCATTCTTAGTATATCTAATGTGCTAACCCCCTTTTTTTTTTTTTTACTATAGTGTAAGGAATTAGAAATCTCATTGTGCCATGGAGAATGGATATGTTTCTAAGGCTTGAAGATGAAGTATTGGCGAGTCATCATAGGTTTGAGGACAATATCTAGATGGCCCTTATGTAATATTCTTTATTTTATTATCTTGTATGGGATTAGTCTCAAGTGTTATATACTCTAAAATTTATATTGTTCAAGCAGACGTTTTAAAGATTAATGTTTTCAATGAAAGTCTTTCCGTTGTGTAATGTTTATGAAAGAGTTCTTTGTGTGCGAAGAAAGTTTAAAATTCTTACCTATTTTAGTATGTTTATTATGCAATGAATGATATGAGAGGCTTATATGAGACTTCTTGAAGTCTCATTTTCCGTGTCACGACACAAGGATACTCTAACTTCTTGGGTGTACTTGCACGTCGTGAAAAAGTTAGTATTAGAGCATAAGGTTTGGGGAGTGTCTCAGTTGTCTCATGAACCACATCTTGTAGAGTCTTTCTTATTATGTGAAGCGCGCCACATTATAAATAGGAGGCTATTGGGTGCTTGGAAAAGATTCATTTCTTCAGTCATTTAATCATGCCTAAGAGCGTTGTATATGGTGTCTTTCCCTTGTTTCGCTTAAGTGTTTGTCCCTTGAGGGTTAAATTATGAAGTTTGGGTTGAGGGAGAGAAAGGATGAGATGTGACTTTTTAGATGAGTTGTGATAGAAGGTGATTTTGACCTTAGGATTGGTTATCTTTTGAAGGGATGTTAAGTTTGAAAGAATGGTAAGATATATTCTTAGAGAATGTGAAAGAATTTTTGTTTAGATAGTTTGAAGTTGTTTAATACCCCTACAATAGGAACGGAGGTGATCAGATTTGAAAGAGTAAAGGTGATATCTCTTAGTAAGAGTGAAATAGTGGTTAGATGATGACATCTTTGAGAATATTTAGTTTTCATGAGGTAGTCCTACGTAAAAAAGTATTAGCAAGGTTAAAGGTGCCTTGAGGGAGGTCCTAGATGTGTACATTATGTTGACCTTGAAATGGGTTTCTCCTAAGTGAGGGAGTATGGTGAAGAGTATGGTTGTTGCGACTCAAGTACCCTTAACATTTTATTATGTGTTTATTCAACCCTAAAACAAAGAGTTCTTGGTAACTTGAACTTGTAGTAGTCTTTTCTTGAATGGGAGTTCAAAATATTCTCCATATGATATGCATGTTTTGATTGATGTTTTGTTAAATGAGAAAGTCAGTTTTCTTTCATGGTTTCTTCCTCATGATTCATGTGCATGTAGTGTACGTTGCTAATCTTTTGATATAGCTGAAGGTTGAGCATGCCTACGTGGTTATATAAGAAACATTTATTTAGCATTTGTAAGGAATTTCTTATGTGTTGTATTGTTAGATTATTTTACTGTAAGTATGTGTTCTTTCTATGTATGTTAGGAGATCATGAAGACTATGCCTATGTTCTTATATTTGTAGTCTTAGATGTTGATACATGATTGTTTCTTCTTGACTATATGAGTTGTGATGGTTATATTGATGATGATATAGTAATGTATAGGATGACATAAATATGATAAGGGTCATTCCTATGTTTTTAAAAGAATGATATGATATATGTGATAAGGGAAAAGAATGTTGTGTCTTGTTTGCTAGACTTGTGTCCCTTACTTTATATATGCATGAATGTTTTGAGATTATGATATGTCTTGACTAGGTAGGCTTAGTGCACCCTTGTAATGTATGAATGAAATATATGTGAGACCTTAGAGGATATTAAAAATGTCATGCACACGGTAAAGGTTCTGTTATGAATGTTGAAGTTAAGAGTCGTAATGGTATCCTTCATGTAAAGGAATGGTGGACTTAGGTTTTATTGGCTGGAAAGAAGTCATATCATCCATAAGAATGTCAGAAATAGCTATCTTAGTCTCCATTGAAAGGTAGCCCTAGTGGAACACTTTGGTAGCGCGAATGTGATTGGGTAATGAACTAGATAAGGAACCTTTTCATGTAATCCTTAAATGTCAATTACTCTTTGAGAACTAAAGCTAGCACCGAGTGATTCTGTTGTAGGAAGTAGCTCTACTTGAGAATGAGACTAGAGTACAATGTGCCTCTACTTGAGAATGAGACTAGAGTGTATAAAATCCCTTCATATTCCTTAAC
Organism: Solanum pennellii; assembly: GCF_001406875.1. NCBI lineage: Eukaryota > Viridiplantae > Streptophyta > Magnoliopsida > Solanales > Solanaceae > Solanum > Solanum pennellii. The sequence continues at coordinate 26,327,123 of NC_028648.1, read as the reverse complement.
CATGTGCCTACATGGGATGTGTCCTAATTTTACTCTTGGCTATTAGAACACCCTCATCGGAGTAGGTTAGAACTGTGGATTCCATTTCTATCTATCATGGTCTATGTCGGTTATTACCTATTCTAAACATATGGGATACCTACAAGAATTAGATGAGTTTAATGAAGTGTAGGTGGTGGTATGGGACTCTATCTAGACATTTCACAATAGGCTTTGAAGGTGTTAGTTGGAGTCCCTAGGTCATATCCCAGACCATTACTTTAATGTCCTTTATGTGATCAATGAGTCTTAAATAAACTAATGAATGTAATTACTTATGCTTAGAAAGTATGTTTAAATGAATAAGTACTTTTCTAGAGTAGCTAAAGGTTTTTTAGTTAAGGCATGAAGGAGGCATAGGAATGGTCACTTCGTAACTTACCTAGATGAGTCTTAAGAATGACTCTAGTTAGGGAAGATGATTGTTTATATGGACATGATCAAAACATAGGAAGTCTTATGGATTATTTGGGTAGTCTTGAAGAAGTCAATCGTGGAGGTTATGTTCTTGATCTACTTACGTAAGTCTTTTGATAGCCTTTGATGGGGAAATGTAATATTATATATATGTTGACATCTTTGATGTCTTGAAGTGTGTATGTGACTCATTGTAAGTAGACTTAAGTATCATTTAGGCATGCTTAAGGAGGTTGTATGGGCAATATCTCTTTGTGTTTCTTAAGTGAGTTATAGGAATGCTTTAATTGGGGCAATCTCTCTTTGTGTTTCTTAAGTGAGTTATAGGAATGCTTTAATTGGGATGGTTACATACTAGAAGATGTCAAAGGTGAAGATAAGCAACTTAACTGTACAGTGAAGGGAGTTACTGTAAAGTGAGTCTAAATTAATGATATTTGGTGTAATTTATCTTATGTGTTTCTAAGTTGTTAAATGTGGTTCTTATGATTATAGTATGATGTTTTAATCAAAATTCAAGAAAAGCATGTTATTTAATGAATGTCCCTTTTTCATGGCGTCCATACTTAGTACATCTAATGTGCTAACCTCTTTTTTCCTTTTTTGACTACAGTATCGGGAATTGGAAGTCTTGATGTGCAATGGAGGATGGATAGGTTTCTAAGGATTGAATATGATGTATTGGTGAGTCCTCATAGATTCGAGGACAATATCCACATGTCCCTAATGTAATAGTCTTTATTTTATTGTCTTGTATGGGATTAGTCCCAAGTGTTGTATACTCTAAAGTTTAGATGGTTCAAGTAGATGATGTCAAGATTTAATGTTTTAAATGAAAGTCATATGATTGTGCAATGTTTATGAAAGAGTTCTTAGTTTATGAAAAAAGATTTTAATTCTTAGTATTTACTATGCAATGAATCATACGAGAGGCTTATATGAGACTTCTTGAAGTCTCAATTACCGTGTGACGAAACAAGGATGCTCTAAGTTTTAGGGTGTACTTGTGGTTCATGACACTAAAATTTCACCATAGGATACAAGGACAGATTAAAAATTATAATAGAAGACTCCTACCATAATTTTATTACACATTCATACAAGGTTCATATCGGTAGAGTTCATGCGACAAGAATATTCTTCATCACTAGACATATTGTAACACCCCAAAAATCAAAGACGTGTTCTAGAGCCTAAGATAGGTGTCATAAGGTATATACACATTTTTATGGTATAATTTAATGGATATAAGTCGTTTAGGAAGTCTACTAACCAAAACATCCAAGAACGTCCATGACGTCCGAAAACTAGTTTAAGGAGGTAGCAGTGTGCCTTAGCCTATTTGACTAGTTTTTAGAAGTCAAGAATTCATAAAATATTGTGGAAGGGTTTCTAAAATTTGTTGAAGTTGATTAATGGTTGAAACATCTAGATAAAACCCCCCAACGACCAACCGAGGTCCCTTGAGGAGGCCCCTTGCAGGTTGGAGTCAAATGCTGGTTGGGCAGTATGCACCCACAAAAGACAAGCGACAAAACATGTGTGGACCGACGAGGCGTTGTAACGACCTGTTTAGTCGTTTTGAGCAGCAGATTTTATTTCTGGAAAAACTGGCTGAGACGACGGATCCCACGACGGACCGTCATGGGCACGACGGACCGTCGAGGGGGTCTCGTCCCAAGACACTTAGAATTCTGAAATTTGGGTACTGAAATCGACTCTCTGAACTTCGTAACGGAATGGCAGGACGGACCGTCGTGGGCACGACGGATCGTCACAGACCCTTTAGTGGAATTGAGTCTCTGAACTCTGTGATGGAGCAGCAGGACAGAACGTTGCAGGCGCGACGGGCCGTCACAGACTGCGTAATCCCAGGCTGGGTCGGATTTCTGCTTA
>NC_028648.1:26157434-26317225 GCF_001406875.1 Solanum pennellii | reverse complement strand
GAATAATAGATGTTGAATTTTAGAAGTTATTGAATTGATTTTTATTAATGAGTTTAAGTCTTCCGCATTACTTTATGTTGATATTTAATTGAAATGTTAAGGTTTAGATTGGTTGGTTCGCTCACATAGGAGGGTAAGTGTGGGTGCCAGTCGCGGCTCGATTTTGGGTCGTGACAGGCGTTGATGCCATACTTCCACAAACACTTACACAAATCCCTTAAGAACCTTTTTTGACAGTTATCTAAACTCATCAACAGATGAGAAGCATGGAAGGGGGCAAGGGCCGTCAACTCAAGCTAGACCATTGGTCGAGGTCTTGTCTATGAGGACCTGATTTTCTACACATTTTGATTTGGTTTAAATTAATTAACTAAGGTGTTAGGTAATTATTTAGGGGATTAAAAATCCTAATTAAGGTAATTGACTTAAAATATAAAGACCCCAACCTCATTAGACTAATCACAACTCACGAAACAAAACTCTCTTCCTTCTCTCTTCTTTCTCTCTCTAGTAAAGAACATCATTGAAGACCAAGCTAAGGAAGGTTTTAAGGGCTACAAAGTGTAAATTTTCAACATAAATCTTCATCAATTAACAAGATATGGGGTTTTAATTCGACTTTGAGACCTCTCTCCTCAAAGGGTTCTATCAAATTGATTTGCGAAAATTGAGTTTTCAAATGGATTTCATCCAATCTCAAAATTGATGTTAGGAATTGATTTTTTTATGATTTATTTTTCATATTATGAATATATTAACATGTATTCTAAATCAATTATTTTATTTCTTGATGGATTGGTCTAGTTAATGGAAGATGACCTATTCCTCTTAACCCTAGGTTATTATCTTGAGATGAATTATATTGTATTAGTTCGATTTATTTGTTGAGTTACTACCTGATGATGTTGTTATAATAATAATGAATGAATTAGGGTTAAGTGTAATCCTATCATGCTAATTCTTCAGAAGTTGAACTAGGTTATAAAGTATGTTATGCATTAACCTAAGTATCTTGTCTTAAGCTATGATCTAGTTTTGAATTTTGATGTAGTAATTCTTCTAGACATGTTATTATGTTGTTCATTGAATTATGATGATGATATACCCTTATTGGGTTGAACTAAGGCTTGATAATAAGACCTCGATGATGAATTTTGAAGGAGACTGGGTAAGTCTTGTGATCCCTATCCTTTACTTAAAATTATGGTTAATTGTGATTAAGTCATGATGTTGTATTGAAGTATGTCTTGTATTTGGATCGATGGGATGGTATGATGTTAAATTGAAATGTCTTGACTATGCTTTTTTTAGGTGTTGGCTTAAGATGTAAATGTTATGAGGATGGTGAATGATTTATCAATGTTCCCTATCATTATATGAGAATGTAAATGTGCTAACCTCACCTATATGAATTGTAATGGAAGGACAATACTAATGTAGTTCTTATTGATCTATGATGATGATTATTTTATACAAGGATTAGAGCCTATCACCAACAATAAGTTATGATGATTAATAAAGACATTAAAGACATTTATAGAGGGACTTTAGCTCAGCACCTAGTAAACTTGACAATGTCAGTTGATGGCTTTCCATAGAGGAAGATCCATCCTATAGTTCCACATGTGGTGTTGACTCCCCAATGAGTGATACTCATCCAATGGATTCCCATTAGAGGAGTCTCCAATCGCTAAATGGTAGGTAGAGGGATTATACCAATCTATTAGTGTTTGAACTATGTTTTACCCATAGGAATACAAGCTAGTGGATCCACCTAGAATGCGACGTTTATGTTTGGTTTTACTTTGGCCGGAACCTTCCTTTAGTGCATGGTTTTACAACACCAGATTTCACAGTTATATCTTGTGGTCTATGTAGTTTAAAAAAATTGTTCCCTAAAATAAAATGAAATAATGAAGTACAAACTAACTAAGGTGACCTGAGAGGTTCACTTAGCCTGGGTAGGGATATGGGACTCTACATATGCATTGCACTAGTTTTCCTTAAAGGGAACTTTAGGAGGTTGTTTCTATGTATGAATATGTCTAAACGGTACATGATATATGACGAACTTGCCCATTGTTGATACTACATGTTGATTGGTGTCACTTCTGAATTTATGTTGGTCTATATTGTTGAAGTATGATACTATGTGATATAAAATGTTATGATATGTGAAGTAGGATGTTTTTTTTCAGGATTCTTGTTGGGTTACTGGATTGAGTAAGGTTATGGGGATTTGCTTGGTTATTGCACATGTTGACTTTATTGTGGTTCATGGGTAATTGTCTTGCTTTATTTATGATGAAATGTATTCGTATTCATTCTTGTTAATATTATGACTTGATTATAGAGTTACATTAATATATATTCAATTATATGCTATGCATGTAGATTCAACAAGGCATGGTGTTATTCTTGTGATGCACATGCCTATGATTTATTGAATATGCCTAAGTGATTTGGTATGGTCTTGTTGAATGTTTTCTATGTAAATTGCATATCTTTATGAAATGTCCCTTTTCTTAGAATGATTTCAAAATATGTGTACATATGGTCTCATAATTAGTAGAAGTGGTGTACTAACCCCATTTCTTCATTTTCCACAACATTTTAGGTTCTTGTCGTTGAAGTGCTTTTGAAGACGACTTGAAGAAGACTTGGATCTCTTGACAATCCAAGCATGGTAGGTCCTCATATTCCTAAGGCAATAAAACTATCTAGCTAATTGAGTTGTTTTGAGTTTCAGACTTCTCTATTCCTTTCTTTTCTGTTTAGTATGGAACATTGTAAAGCCCATGTGAGGCATTTATACTTTGATGCATGGGTTATGCCCAAGTTATTACACTATTACGAGATGGTTCTGAGATGAGATGACTACTATGACTATGTTATGATCTATATATAATTTTGTGGCATAAGAGTAGAAGACTATGTAATCTTCCTATACGAAGGGTCTATCTATACTAGATTTATATATATAATATGTGTATGTAGAGGTCTATGTAAACCACTGAGTAGAAGTAATGAAAAGTTCTAAATTTTTTGCTAAATTTGACATATGATTGTAATGATGTAAGTTAAGAGCCTAGTGATCTTGGTCTTCTAAATGGAAGACGATGCCGGTTACGTCTAGGCGGTATTCCTGGATGTGACACATATAGACCACCTAACCCTAACATGATCATCACACATATACATGTAACATTATCCCAAACAAAACTATACAACTAGTGTGGAAGGCTATACAACTAACTCCATATAGCATGAATTGAAACATGGAATCATCATATAAATTCATCTTTTAACTAATGCCTTCAAGGAGATTATCACATCACATCAACATGTACAAGAATATAAACACCGCCATTATAAGTTGACCATACCAATCACAACATTTTTGAAGTCTAATTAACATAAAATAAAGGGAATTAGGGAAGTGTATCGCCACTCCATCCTCAACACTTCAATCCAATGCTAAACCATCCCATTCAATATCAAAAGGCCTTTACCAATGGCCATGCACATCAATTCATGTAAAAACTATCATATTCAACGAAACTAGGTCAATTCAGTATAGATTCATCAATCTATGAAAACCTAGATATCAATTCAATGCTATTATTACATCAATAAATATGCCACAGAAAACTAGACTAGAATTTATAATAGTTAAGTCAAAATATCAAATAACCCATAAAGTAATCAAAGTCTAGGGTTTATCAATTACATTGGTTCATAGGTTAATTATATTAAAATTATAAAATTAGACCAATTCAATCCATTTTAAATGGTTAAATACCATTAATGTAAGAACCCCTGGATAGATCATGAAATTGGACAATTCATCTTTGAAAACTAGAAAACATCATCAAAAGTTGTGTCCTTGATGAATAGAGTTTCAGGATAGAAAGCCATACCTCAATAAAGCTAATTCTTCAATTAGATGGGGAACCTCCACTTAATTATATAATCATAGCCTTTCACTGAGTTTTGGCTCCAACGGAGTTTTAGTGAACTTCTAAGGGATTATGGGTTTAGATTTTTAATAATGACATCTTCTAAGTGTTTTAGGCTAATAAAAATATTTAAAATACCAAAAGACCCTTTATTAACCACCGTTTCTCTTATTTGGAAGTGGGGTGCATTTAAAATTCACCCCTTAACTTATAGTGAAACTACGGGTAGGAAAAAGTACCATCGATATTTGGCAGTCGACGGACAATTTGTCCACAAACGGACTGTGCTGTCCTTCATCGTTTTGTTCAGAGACTTGAATTTCAGTCCCCCCCGACCTGGTTAAAACAACCTAGGATCTGATAAGGGTCCTTCCTAAAAGAACCTTGATGGTCCTTGGGGATGTTATCCCAGACGTTTCGAACCGAAACATGCTCATATACGAGTTTATGACCCGTCACATGAATTTAATCCAAAACTAACACATAAAACCCGATGAAAATTGCATAGACACACAAGGTCATTTCAAGGCAAACCCTTTGAACGTCACGGACGTTCTTGGTCGTTTGAACTCCAAACTTAACAAAACATGAAACACTGCCTATATACACCATAATAAATAATATAATGAAATTATAACCTCATGAATCACAAACATACACATCGAACCACATATGAGGAACATAGGTGACTTTGTCATCTAACGTCTTAGTCGTCCCTTGACGTTTTACTTCCAATGCACCAAAAAACTTAGACACTGCCCCAATACAACGTTAAAGACCATTTTAGGACCTTAGACCATCATAAAAAACAAATTATTATCTAGTTCACCTAAGTCATTTTCGGGTTCTTATATAACATTGAATCTATCCAATTCATAGTAATGAATAAAATGTGTCTGTACATTGGTAAACATGATCACATAACATATATAACATAAAATTGAGTAATCTACCCTCTAAAGATCGCAACACATGTAGAACATTCTTCATGTCTCAAGTCATACACACATATAGACTATTAAGGACAATTATTACCCTTCGAAAATCCAAGACGTGTCTTAAAGCCTATATGAAGTATCATGAGGTCTATACATTTTTTTAAAGACTATAATAATTAATATAGGTAATTTACGAAGTTTAGAAACAAAAACTTCTATGAACATCCATGACATTCGGAAAAGTAGTGGTAGGAGCTAGTAGTGTGCCTTAGCCGATTCGAATAGCTTTTAGGTGACGGAAAATGATGAAATTGGTGGAAGGGTATCTAACATGTGTTTAAGTTTATTCTTGGTCGAAAATCCTGAGTACAAATCCCTAAGGACAAACCAAGGTCCCTTGAGGAGGATCCTTGAACGTTGTAGTTAATACTGCCTGGGCAGTGTGTAACCACGAGATGTAATCAACGATCGGTGAGTGGATCGACGGGGTGTCATTGCCAACCGTAGACCAACAATAAGAAAAATTGATGGATCCCTTTCTTTCACAAGTCTCCTACAAGAATCATGGATGTGAAGCACGGAAGAGGGCTTGTTCGTAGACTAACCAACGATTTGTCGATCGTGGTCTCGTCAATGGGGCTAATAATTATGGTACGTTTTTAACTATGTTTAATTAATTAATTAAGGGGTTGAGTGGTTATTTAAGGATTAAGGGAATACTAATTAACTTAATTAACCCCCCATATAATGACCTTAACCCCATTAGTCTAATTATAATTTTCAAACCAAAAGTCTCTTCCTTCACTCTTATTTATCTCTCTATTGGATGACACCATTGAAGACATGATAGGGGAGGGATTTGGTGGATATAAAGGAAAAATTTCACCATAAATTCTTAATCAAACATTGAGATGGGATCTAATTCACCTTTCAGGCCTGTTTCCTCAAAGGGTTCCTTCAAAGTATTTTCAAAATTTTGGTTTTTATGTGGGTTCTTTTCCATCTCTCTAGTTTATAGAAGATGACCCCTAACCCTTAACCCTAGGTTTGATATTGATATGAATTATGTTGTATATGATTCAATTGACTTGGTTATTGTTTGGATTACTATTAGATGATGTTTTTTTGCATTAATCGTAAACAAATTGGAGTGATTTGTAGTCTTTCATGCTAGTTCTTGAGAAAATGATCTAGGTTAAGAAGTGAATTGACTTAAGCTATGATCCAGTATTGAATTGAGATGTAGTGATTCTTCTAGCCTTGTTATCATGTTGATAATGACTTATGATTATGTATACCCAAATTGGGATAAATTAAGGGTTTATGGTAAGACCTTGATGATGAACTATGAAGGAGACTTGTTAAGTCTTATGATCTCTAGCCTTTACTTCAAATTGTGGTTAATTGTGAATAATTTATGATGTTATATTTGAGTATGCCTTGTATTAGGATTGATATGGTTGTATAATGTTGAATTTAAATGTCTTGAGTATGAATGTGAGGTAATAGCTTAAGATATAAATTTTATACGGTTGGTAAATGATTTACCAATGTGCCTTATCATGTTATGAAGATGTAATGTTCTAACCTCACCTATTTAAATTGTAATACAATGATTTATACTCATGCAATTGTTATTGAGCTATTGATGATGATTATTTTACAAGTGGTAGACCCAATGACCTAAAAAAACATATCATTGATAATAAAGGCTTAAAGACATGTCAAAAAGGAAGTCTAGCTTAGCACCGAGTGAACTACAGTGAGGAGTGTCCCTTCCCACATAAGTAAGGTACGATAGCTAAAGTACTATTGAGATTGGAGATTACAATCCATGTAGCCTAAAGAGGGTCCGAACTATATCTCCCAATTCTCTAAATATGTTGCCCCCATAGGAATACTAGATAGGATCCACGTAGTGACTATTTTTTCATGTTTTGTTACTACCTTGACAAGTAGTCCGTTTTCCTTCAGTGTCGGGTTTTATGACACCGGATTCCACATTAACTCATCTGGTCTATGTCAGTTGGGATAAGATATTCCCAAAAGGTAAAATGAACTATAGGATTTAACTCTAACTAACATAATATAAGGGGTGTAACTTAGTCTAGGAAGGGCTATGGAACTCTGCCTAAGCATTCCACTAGTTAGCATTGAGGGGAGTCTTAGGAGGATGTTCTTATGTATGAATATGCTTAGAATTCTATATGACATGTATATGTTGAACTCTCACATTATTGATACTATAAGTTGATTAGTTCACTTATGAGTATGTATTTGTTTATATTGTTGAAGTAAGATTATATGTATACATAAATGCTATGTTATGACATGTAGGATGAAAGTCATGATTCTTGTTGGGTTACTTGATTAAGGTTATGGGGATTTACTTGGTCGTTGCACTTGTTGTCATGATAGGGGTTCATCGTTAATTGTCTTGCTTTATCTATAATGAAATAAACTAATATTTATGCTTATTGTGAATATGACTAGATGATAAAGTTATGTATGTATCTACTTATATGATATGTATGGTTGACTTGACTAGACTTGATGTTGTAGTTCTTGTAATGTAAATGTCTATGACATAATTTATATCAAATATTCAATTTCATGGTCTCTTTGAATGGGCATAAAGTTTATAAATGAAAAATGCATACTTTACGAAATGTCCCCTTTTCATTGCATTTTTTTATATTATGTGTTCATATAGTATCATATTTAGTACAAGTGGTGTACTAACTCCACTTCTTCTTTTTCCCCAACATTTTAGGTTCCGGTCGTTAACGTGCTTTGAAGGCGACTTGAAAAAGGTTTGGATCACTTATTCATACAAGTAGGGTAGGTCCTCATTTTCCGAGGTTGATGCTACTATCTAGCTTATGGAGTTTGATTTCTAGTTAACAACTACTATTATTCTTTCTTTCCATTTAGTATGAAACGTTGTATAGCCCATGTGAGGCATTTTTACCTTATGTGTGGGTTATTCCGAAGTTCTTACAATCTTAGTAGATGGTTATGAGATTAGACAACTATTATGACTATTATGGCTATGTAATATTTTATATTATTATGTGCAATAAAAGTATTAGGCTATATAACCTAACGGAGGGTCTATGTATATTCAATATATTATGTAATGTGTATGTAGAGGAGTATGTAAATCTCCAAGTAGAACTAATGAGAAACTTGAAATTTTTGCTAAATTTGAGTAAGAGTGTAGTCTTACTCCTCAAAGAGGATGACGATGCATGTTACGTCTAGGGTTAAACACAGATGTGAGAACTATAGACTACACACTCAAATTACATCATAAGAAACAAGGTAATATTCAGCATTATAATAGAAGATTCCTAGAAAACTTTGATTACACATTCATAAAGGGTTCGTATAGGTAGGGGTCATGCTACAAGAATATTCTACATCATTAGTAATATAGAGAACCTAACCCTAAAATGATCATCACACATATAGATATAACATCATCTGCATACATAGCTATATGACTAGTCTAGAAGTCTAGACATATAACTCCGCATAAATTGAATGGAAACATCATATTAGAATCAAGGCTAAATTCCTCAACTTCTTAAAGATGGAATGATCATATAAATTCATCTTCTATCTAATGCCTTCAAGGCCATGATCATATAACATAAACATGTACAAGGAAATAGGTCACCATAAGTGGACCATATCAATAAACACAATTCAATATACATTTTAAGCCATTTCGAGGAAATAGGTCAACTTACCAAATGTCCAAGATGATAATCATCTTTATTAATTACCAACATTTAATAATCAATTAACATAAAGGAATATAGAATTAAACAATTCATTACAATTTAAACATAATCTAATAATCATATCATCAAAATCACAAGACCCATTTTAAAGGTTAATTTTAGAAATTAGGAGGATTATGGTTTCATAATAAAAATTTGAGTAAAATTCATATTAAAACAGTATATAATCATCAACTTATCTTAAAACTGCTTTTGAAATCAATTTGAGAATGAACCTATGGCTAGATTGAACTTTGAAATTTTGGTCTTTGAATCACTTCTGAAATTCATTGATTGACCTCCATAGATTAATGGATAAATAAGGATGAATGACCACCATAACCTATTTATTGAAAACCCATGAGAAATTTGCGAAGAAACCATGAAAATCATGTCCCTCCATTGAATTTGAGTTTTCCCTCCAATGGAGGTTTGAGAGAATTTGGAGAAGATGATAGTTTTGTGGTTTTCATTTTTCTTATTGGGTGTTGGGGTTTTTTATTCTGAAAAGGTTTAAGATGGTCCTAAAAAATTAATAAACGTCCCCCTAATATAACAAAATACCCCATACATATTTGGAATTTTAGACATGTCAAACTCAACTCTCGGAATCTTCGTTGGCGAACAAGTTTGTGACCTGACGCTGTTCCCGCATGATATTTTTTAAAGCAACTTCCAGAGCAGTTGAATTTGTGTTGCGACTGGGACAAAATTTTTGACCTATGGTCGACCAAGTCCGCGACGTTACCTATTTCACCATGGAACAAAATCTGATGCCTTTGGCAGATAATCGGTCAAAGGTTGCGTCCTCCTAAAGTACCCTTTGGTTGATACTTGGGGAGTTTATTCTGGATATTTCCACCTCTAATACTATAGTATAAATGTTAGGATCCTCTCCCATAAATTTCAACTTCAAACAACTTAAAAAACCTTACAAGGCACACTAAGACACACAAGCACGTTTCGATGCAAAACTTTCAAACGTCTTAGGGGTTCTTGGACGTTTGACATCAAAACTCCTCAAACACATTTAAAACTGGACACACTTCCTTTGATAACTAATTGGTCAATTAAGGACTTAATAAGATCATAAAAAACATGTTAGGCTCTAATCCATCCTAGCTCATTTTTAGGGTCTAACATGTTTATGATGATTTTAGGTTAAAACCTTAAAATAACATCAATTGAACAGTAAACAATTATTCAAAACATTCTATGAAAGAACTCGAGACTAGATAACAAAAATGTAAAATTCATGTTTTTGATCATCTTAGATAAATAATTGGAATTTACTCCACGAAGAAAAGACATTCGAGGATTAAAACTATACCTTAATTGTGATAAAAATCCCACAATATTGATGGAGTAAAGTTGAGAGTATCAATCTTCTTCGTTGGAGCTTCAAAGATTCAAAAATGAATGTTTTGGAGAGATAAATGGAGAGGTCTTGTTTTGAGTTTAGAGTTTTGTTTTGATTGGTAAATTTTGCAGTATAAAAAGACTCAGTAACCGTCAATAAGTCATAAAAATTACCTAAAATACCCCTGCATTTATTAGACATTTCAAAAAACTCAAATTTGAGTTAAAAACTATGCGACCAAATCTTGAAGTTTAGTGCGCATCACGGAGGCACTTTAAAATGTGGTTTCTAGAAAATTCTGAGACAAAATTATTCGTGACAACCCAGTGCCGCAGTGCATGAACTTTTCACTCCCAGTGCCAGCAGCGCGGCAGCTTGGTAGTCCCATGTTTGGGTCTTTTCTGGGAACCCTTTGGCTTGTACTCGGAGAATCGTTCTTGGATGTTTTAACCCTTTTCATGAAAAAATAAGCATCGAAACCATACGTACTCAATGTCACCATAAAAACAACCCCCAAAACATCACTACAAACACTACGACACACTAGTTAAACTTTGACAGCCAACTAATCTAATACTTTAGACACTTACTCAACACCAAATTATAAAACTATTTAGGACCTTAGAACCTCATGAAAAACATGTTAGTCTCTAGCTTCTCCTATGTCGTTTTAGAGGTATTACACATTCATTTATGGAGTCCTTTCAATTTTTTTTATTAATATTGTTCTAAGTCACAAATCATATCTTTCAATATAGCCATGGGTTCATTATCCACAATATTTCAAAAGCATTCTGAGGATGAATGTAAGATCCCGAAAATGACCTAGGTGAACTAGAACATAACTTATTTTTCATGATAGTGTAAGGTGCTAAAGGTCTATAAGGTGGTATTGAGGCAGTGTCTACGAGTTTAGGTTCATTGGAATTCAAACATCAAGGGACGACTAAGACATTTGAGGACTAAGTCACCTATGTGCCTCATATGTGGTTTTATGTGTTTATTTCTGAATCATGAGGTTATAAGATTTTTTTATTAGGTTTTATGGTGTAATAGGCATTGTGTAAAGTTTCGTGATGTTTGGAGGTCGAATGTCCAAGAACGTTCATAACGGTCAAAAGGTTTGCCTTGAAACGACCTAGTGTCTATGCATGTTTCGTCAAGTTTTACGTATTTGTTTTGGATGAAATTCATCTGAGAGTTCCTAAACTCGCGTATGAGCATTTTTGTGTTTGAAACTTCTAGACAAACATCCCCAAGGACAAACCAAAGGTCCTTGAGGAAGGACCCTTCTCAAGAGCCAAGGCTGCATAGAGTTGGCCCCAAACGACTGTGGCAATAGACTGCTCGTGGTCCAGTCGATCAACGTAACAACCCTAAAATGACTATGCTAAGTAAGACATAAGTGTACCTAGCATGCATAGGTTAGACAAAGTTCACATGGCTTAATGCGCGTGGAACCAGACACCTGGACCTATGAACCACCTAAGCCAACAAACATGGTGAATTTGTTGAGCTAGGCAGGGTTGGTTCCAGCCATGTTAAACGGACTTAGAGGGTTAGTCCTAGGTTTTAAGGGTTCTAAGGGTAAAAAGGTAATTTCGAGGGTAGGGGTTGTATAGTAATTACCCTAGGTTGATATATAATTAATTAAATAGGGTTTTTGATTAGTAAAAACTTGTCAAAGCTTGGTGGTAAAACTCGACTTTCAACGGATCTCCACACTCGGGTTCGAGCCGAGTGGGATGCTCTAAAGGGGCGATTTAAATGATTCTAAATTAGACAAAAATCAGGAGGGGCATTATAGTAACTTAATATGTAAATTATAATCTGATTTAATTATTTATATTGTTTTTTTATAAGTCAACAACAAACTCCGAAGGAAAGCGGCGTATGACTCCCACTAGTAGTGTACTCAATTTGCACTATTAATTTATTTTATATACACAAAATGTTTTTCAACTACTTGCAATTCAAAAAACTAATAGATAAAATAAGTCTTATGTTCTATGAGTTCTCGGCATTCATCCATCAAAAATGTAAAGAAATTTTTTTACGTCTAAGTGTTATTAAGAAATCTCGTAAAGAACTTCACTTGTGAAAGAGAATCAAGGCTGGGAAGAGAGGTTTGTGCATGGGTTAGGAAGTGTTTGTTGCTGGTTGTCAAAGCGGAAAAAGGTATGTGTTTTCTTCTCTCTTGGTCCCTTTCAAAAGAGTCCCTATGGCTGAGTCCAAATCCAATATAATAATTAAGGTTGTCGTCGTTGGATGCCCCTGTCATTAGATCCTTTGAACGATTGATGCATGCGTTTGTATGACTTCCTTTAGATGATTTTAGGACTTATTCTGATTGTGTGAAATGTGTGTTCTGGGACTGTTAATTATTTTGTTATGTACGTCCTAATGTTGAATGTTACATGTTCACAGGTATGTTGTTTACCGTGATATTATTGTTACGGTCTACTTGAAGAAGTTTTAAATTATGTATTACGTAATGTTGTGTGTTTAACATGCAAAAAGAAACTTGATGTTAATGAAAAGTTAATGAAAGTTATGATCTAAAATTAAATAATAATGCCAAATTAAAATGAGTTTAGATTGTCGGTCATGTACATCAATGCCCAATGAAATTGTACGGATATATGGACGTAAGTTTAGGCTAATGTATTGGTTAAAGTGGATATAAAAATTGAAACCAAATTGTCTAGAATAAAGTGTAAGAAGAATGAACTTGACCACCTCATTCTAATTAGAGAAGACTCGGCTAAATTCGAATAAAGAAAATGCTACACAATAGAATTGAACCCGAGACCTCAAGGTTCTACCACTAGATGAAGAGGTCTTGAGTATATTAAAAAGAAAATAATGTTGGGTGTAGGATGGGAATCAAACCCGACCTCAAGGGCATATGTGTGAGATACATAAGTCCCACATATAATAATAAGAAAATATACTGCCCAAGGGATTCCAACATTGATCCCTTTGACCGAAAATTGTGAGACACATAAGTCTTACATATAATAAAAATAAAATGCATAAACAAAGGATCGAACGTGGTTTTTCTTGGGCGAATGTGTTAAGGCACATAAGTCGCACACACACACATATAATGAAAATAGATCAAGAGAATACATACTGCCCAAGGGATTCAAACACGAGTAAGGTCTAAGATCACTTAAATCACGAAATCAAGCCTTTTGATGATTTAACCCGAAAGGGGTACTACCATTAGTGTAAAGTATAATAAAGGCCATGTGCATGGCATACAATGTAAGTTAATAGCAAGACAAAGAAATGAAATTCACATAATGAGGTGAGTAATTTTGTTAATCTATGATGCTAATGAAAATGGTGACAACATGATAAGAGGCTAAGATGAATGGTGAGAAAAGTATCATCCAAGCCTAAGCAAAGATCACTAATAGTTCTGACCTAAGGGAGTGTTGAATATTAAGAGACAAGTCTCAATAACATTCTATATGGAAGTGTTGGGACAATTTAAACTTAATACGTAAGAAGAGATGAGAAATCATCTAATGAGCTATGACTACCTCATGCTAGAAGCAAGATTCGATGATGTATGAGTTGAATATAAATAGGAACTGTGAACGAACCACGGATAGGCTAGTTATGAGTGTTGATGCCTTCTTTCGGGAAGGGCAAAAGTTCATGTAATTTTCATGAAGATGAGACTGTCCAAAAAGGTGGTGGGTATGGGTCTCCCTAAATCTCCTAGTCTTTGAACAATGTTGCATTTAAGGTTTTTATGAATTGAATATTGATTGAATTGTTATGACTTTGGTGATTATAACTTAATTAACCTATGAACTGATGTAATTGATGAACCCTTGCTTTACTAGTTTATAGGTTACTTGATATTCACTTAATGCTTATGAATTCTAGTTTAGTTTTCTATGACTTATTCATTGATGTAATAATTGCGTTGAATTGATGTCTAGGTTGTATTAGATTGTTGAATCTATAGTGAATTGACCTAGTTTCATTGAGTATGATAGTTTTTACATTGAATTGATGTTCATGGACATTGGTAAGGGCCTTCTTGTATTGAATAGGATGGTTTAGCATTGTATTGAACTGTTGTGGATTTAATGGTGGTACATTTCCCTAATTTCATTTATTTTATGTCAATTATATTCAATTATTTTGTTATTGGTATGGTCCAGTTATGGTGGTTGTTTTATGTGCTTTACTTGCAATTGATGTAACCTTGTCGGCGTTATTTTATGTAATAGGATGATCATGGCCTTTTCGGAAACTACTTGAAGTATTATGATGATTTGTGTAGTTTATTATGTGAATTTGGATAATGTCTATTTACATGATAAGTAATAAAAAAAGTATGTGTTCTTCTATTGATGCTATTTAGTTGATCATGTTAGATTATGACTATGTCTTTTTGTGGATAGTCTTAGGAATGATGCATTGTTAGAATCCTTTGAGTTATATGATAAATGGAGGACAAACATCCAAAAGCCTTCATTATAAAATAATGCGTTAAAGTCATTAATATATTTAAAAAGGTGTTAGATCCTAGAACCGAGTAAACATGACAAATGAGAGTGGGAGTTTCACATTAGTATGTCCGGCTTCTCATAAACAGAACCTTCACGTTTAGCAAGTTCGGGTTCCCAACATAGATGTTGTCTCATGATATGGAAACCTCCACCTTATAATATCAAGGTTTCTAGAAGCAATCTCCCTGTTCCATAACTACATGACCATGGAGGTTATAGCTTGTGGATACCACATATATAGCTATTTGTCAAATTCGGGGAGCACCCCATCGAAGTAACATGGCGTACTTCACCTCTCGTATGTTATATACAATCCCATAGTGATCATTCATCGTATTGTCAAAGGTAAATTTAGCAAGAAATTTTAAACTTTGTTCACACATCATATCCTAAAACATTATTCCATATATACATAAAAAATATAATCATACATAGGTAAAGACTCTAGTGTATTTTCTCCATCCTAGACTCAACATCATAAGAGTACCTTAGGGATGCGACCCTTACAACATAATACATAAGTATACTAATACATAACAACACAATTTATAGGAGCTTACAATTTGTTATACATTAGGACATCCTTGGACTTAAACATTCCTTACCTTGAGGTTGGCAATCATATATGAAGCTCCTTATCATGTAAAAACATCCCTTTACATCCATAACCTACACTTTGTGTAAAAAGTAGAGAATAATGGAGTTAGCATGAATACACTATGTTTGGCAACCATACACAAACATGCATTTAAAAGGGACATTTTCTTGAAATTGATACGTCAACCTTTTTGAGTAAATCTTCTTAATACATTTATACAATTGAATTTATATCATTTACATACTGCATATAGAGATATTCAAAGGCCAAATATCATATAAGACCACACATAGAATTTAAGCCATATTTGGGGTCACTTTATAATGAGTTAGTTCTACTTTACACTGAGCATTTCCTTCTTTACAATGAACTCCTTGTTTTAACTCTTTAACCTCCTAAGTAACCCTCTAGTGATACTTGGTGCAATGCCTCACCTTAATGACACAAGGAAACCATGACTACATTCTTTACAAGTCATCGTATATAATGATAGAAGTATATTACATCATAGACATTTAAGCCAATACTATAACAATATTACAGTAAACTACATCAACTTGCACATATGCTAACTTCACTTAACATCAATGCTATTGTAAGACCTTAGTCATAGTCCTACTCTATGTCTACTAGTGCAATGAATATGTGAAGCCCCATAACCTCACACGTAATTCGTAAACCTATCACAAGACCACAAGCCTTAATATTCTATTACGTAAATTAACAAGTAAGTGAAGACAACTTCATTCATGTCAATACAAGACCTTCTTTTTATAGTCATTAAGACAGACATTGTGCTAATAAGAATAAGACCACATCATATAGACCCATACCATGTACATCTTCATAACAAGTAGACAAACAATACCATCTCACGCATAAAGACATAACCATAACCATACTCCTTATTTCACCTTCCTAGAACTCCCTAAGGAGCCACTATTGCAATGTCTAGGTGATTTCATTACTTTCACCTATACGAAGTAACCTCCCTTAGGTCATCATAGTTAGGGTCATAGTAATTTACTTCCACTGTCCAGTTTACTTTTGGGAAACTATAGCCTTAACCGACAATAAAACCATGTGAGCCAAACATGGAATTTTGTGTCATCCCCTCACACCTAAAGAGGGTATCTTACATGCCAAGGTAAGAAATGAGTTTCAAGCTAGCATATTAGATTATATCACTTGCTAGATCCTCTGGGTAAATATAGTTATGGAACTTGGAGGCATCATGGAAACATCAACTCTATGACCTTGGGCTATGAGGCTATCCACCTCGTGGGGATTATTGTGACCTACCTTCCTCCAATGAAAAGGGACACCCCTCAATTCAAGATCACTCCGTGCTAAGATAAATTCCCTTTACTAAAAGCCTTTATTACATTACTTTAGAAAACATAGGCATTAGGAGATTCACTCCCCATATGCTTAACTCATAGGTTACAGATTATAAGTCCTTTCATCAACCTATATCATGTGAGAAAACAATTCACAGACACATAACATAAGTAACCATGTATCTAGTTTATGATAATATTAAGGTCACCTTTCAAGAGCCTCTCAATTGACTAGATCATCATACATGTGTGTGCGCACATACATATGATCAAAACTTTCGTATAACACATTTAGACCACACATGTTCATACTTTGTTTCATTCCTGCATAAGTATGCAAGTGTAACAATATGAGCCATGCTTTCATATACACATATTTAGACACTTGGTATAATCATATTTCATCATACCACATACTTCACATTATAGCATATAAGACATGTTAATAACATACTTATGCATTTATATCCATGTACATAAGAGACAAAACCTAGGAACTATTCTATCAAGGTACACATGTGCAATGCATAGAGAAGGTCTCATACCCTTGCACATAATAGTACGCCTATAAAGTCAGCGTAGTTAAGAAAAACATATCATACTTCAATAGAAATAAGCTTAACATGCATACTAGTAGACACTAGTGAATTTCAAAACAACATTTCATTAGACACTATGATCCTATACTACTTGTAAGCATGCATGTAAAGTGAGGGTGTGTGTACATTGGTTAATATGATCACATAACAGTTATCAATAACACATTGTGGAAGGCACCCTCTTAGGACCGCAATCCAAAACCAACCATAGACCACAAAACTCATAATAGCATAGGAGACAAGACAACTTGATATTACACTTAAGACTCCTAACTTTTGCTATTCATGCATTCACATAGGGGTAAATTGATATGGAGCATCATTACATAATGTTTAATTAATCTCAATACCTAAACATAACCCTAAAATAATCATTCTCATTCTCATAGCAATTGTAACATAACATAGATTCAGAACTAAAGTAGAACACTAGGCACAAGTTACACATAAGGTCATCATCATAACCACGCATTCATATATTCATAAATTTGCCTTCAAGGACATGGTCAACACATATAATGAAAATAAAGTAAACAACACCACCATAAGTTTACCATATCATACAATGCCATACAAGGCTTCATCAATAGTAATACATAGAAGTAGAAAATTAAAAGAGTAGAGCAATTCTTACCAATCCTTTAGCCTTTGGTCATCATTAAACATTACTAATCTATCATCAAAAATTTAAGTCTAAGGAAGAACCTTAAGTACAATAATCATATATGAAGTCATGCATAAGCTACTACAAGCCCATGCTACAAACTAGTACAAACACATCACTAACATACTAGAAGGTATAAGGGCATAGACCATTAACCAATTTCAGTTACATGGATCATAAATCCTATTCAATCTATAGTATCAATCTAGGGCAGTGTCTAAATATACACTTCACATAATTAATCATGCTTAAATCCCCAAAAGATCAAGATAGCAACATAGGAATTAAACTATCAATTCAATAGAGAGTAGAGAAAATAGGGAATGATACTAATTCCCTAAAGCCTTGATCATCAATAATATTTTAACAATAATTTACATGATAGGCAGTATCTAAGTCAATCATTAATCAACAGGAATCATGCTTCATGTAACCTAAAATCGTGATCACATCACATACATACTATTATCAATCGATAGACTAGGGGAACCTAGATCAATTCATACCAATCCTTCATTACTTTGATCATATGAGATTTATACTCACAATTCAATCATGATTTTAAACTCAGAAAGTATCTACAATCATCATACGACAATTGAATTCAACATTCATACCTCATAAAGGCAATGTTACAATGATCACATAGAAACATAGGCTAGTCATGTTCAAATTTTCATACATTGATCAAATTGTATCATTCATTAACAAATAATCAGTAATTTACTTAAATAACATTATATATAAGCAATTCAACGTAATAGAATAATAAATCCACCAATAACAAGCCATAATCACAATGCCCATGCAAGGGCTAAGTCGATTTTGGGAAGGGACATGGGTTGACAGTTCAATTGGATTGTTTTTCACGTTAAAAACAATACATTTTCGTCAATTCATCATGATTAAGCCTTTGAAAAAGTTTTGAGAAGGAACCCATGGCCAGATTGAAAGATTGAAAGTTTGATCATAAAATCTCTTTGAAAAAATTGAGTTTGACTCTCTAGATGGAAGGGTAACTAGAGATAAAGGATCACTATACCTTAATGTGTAATAAAAACTCTAAAAACTTGATGATGAATCCATAGAAATTAAAGCTCAATGATGTTCTTGAGGTTTTCCTTCAATGGAGGTTCTAGAGAGAATATTTTTGGAGGGAAAGTCTAATTTATGTAGAAGGTAATGGGAAGGGGTTGATTACATTTTTGATCACTTAAACACACCAAAAAATAACAAAATAAACATAGTATGGTATGTTTAGGACATGGGGTGAATTTTTCATTCACCCCTTAAATAAAACAGTCGCTAGACAGAAGTTGCTGGCCACAATCGATGCCCAGTAGGTCCATCGACGGGCCATCTATTGCTTCAGTTGATTAGGTCTTCGACTATTCTTTGGCTGAGTCTTAGCCACGATAATATATAATCAATGAATTCATCTCCAACGGGCCGTTTGTCAAAAAATGGGGCGTCGTCTGGTTCAGTCGATTAACACTGCCAAGCCAATGTCTCGATAACCTTTTGGTCCGTCTTATGGGCCTTTTTGAGGGGCCCTTTGAAGTCGTACCCAAACGTTTAAAACTTGAATGTATACCTTAACATGTTTTAGAACTTCTATTCAAGTTTTACCCAAAATAAACACATACAGCACATCCAAACATGCAAGGCACACTCAAGACGAACATCAACGTCTCAAGGGGTAACTTTTGAACGTCATGGACATTCTTGGACGTTTCACCTCCAAACCTAATGAAACTAAATACACTGCCTATAAACAAATTTTTTAATAATATAAGGACATCATAAGATCATTAAACATACATAATCTCATAAAGACCCTTAGGTTACTAGTCTTCGAAAGTCCTTGTCGTCCCTTGATGTTTGACTTCCAAATGACTTCAAATCGCCCAAGCATACTTTAAAGCATTGTATTAAAATGTAAATAATATTATATTCAAACATGAGGCCTTACACACCCTATCTCATTTTGGGGTTCTTAGAGTAACCCCCACATAGGAACATTCATCCTCAAATGACACTTGAAAACATTAATCAAAACAAGGAATTCAATCACCCATAGATAATATCACAAAAGTCATAACATAATCATATAGAAGTTAATGCAGCAATCATACAAGGAACACACTTCAAAAAATTTAGCACTCAATGCATACAAGCGAGAAAAACTTTTATTCGATCACTATTTAATGTATCAAAAACATAGGCTCTTATCATGTTCATAGGAGGAAAATCCTTATCCTAATCATGATATGGTCATTATACTTTATTTTATTTAAAATCTCATCATGTAAGCACACATACTCAGATTCAAACAATACTTTAAAGTCATTTAAGCACTCATACTGTAATGCACATAGACATGAGATAATTAGATTGACAATGGGTTCTTATTAGTTGGAACTAGTTCTGAGGGTCATACTCAACTTTACCTTGTTTAGTTGTGTCCATGGAGGAATTTCCTTATCCTCAAAAAACTTATATGTCGCATGAGTTCTTACCCAAGCAAATACTCAAAGGTCATCTTCACTATAACATGAGAACTTCACAACTATTAAACCAAGGCATGCTTATGTTTTCTTCTTAGTGAACTTTAAATGGTTGGTAACACAACCACATCACAACAAATAGGAAGTCAATTCACAAAATGTCAATTAACGTACAAAATTGGATTTACAGTAAGTATTATTTGGGGAAAATAACATAGATCATAGGCACTCACAAGGACATTGTCTAATCATGCCTTCACCTTTCAAAAGTGAGGCTACAATAATGCTTTCCAAATCATAAAAGTCACATAGTTTTCAAGAAACTCATCATTTTCATTTTAAGGAGACTCAAATTTTTCATTAGAAGGCTTAAGCATTACACATTAAGACTGACTTCAAAGTGTCTTCTTACCTGATGTCATGAAGTGAAATGTGTAACTAGCATGTCAAGATGCACAAACAATCAACATGAGAAAACCATGAAGTTAATCAAAAATTTCTTTTCAAGTACTTCAAAATAATCTTAAGATAGTATTAATCATGGCATACCAAATATTTGAAGGTCATGCAATTCACATTTTAGAAGAGAATTTTATTATGAACAAGCTTAGTAAATGTTATTACATTCAAGATCAATTAAGAATAGAAGGACAAGGTAGAAATATCTACAACCTTACCACTTATGGTATACCCAATAAAGAGAACCTTAACCAAAACTTTAGAGGATCTTAACTTAACACCCTTCATTTTCATCACTTAAAAGTGATTACCACTTTAAAAGGAATCACAGTAAGTCTACCAAGGCATTCTAACCATTATCATCAATGCAAATTATCCCCAATCATTAATATAGGTCATAGTACCCAACCACATATGGTTTTCGACAATACAATAGTCACCAAGGTCATAAAAAATTCTGGAAATATAATTGAGAAGACTGAACCATAGGGACTCTTCCCTTTCATTCAATCTTACAGTAAGGTAACTTTTTGGTCAATCAAACTCACATCATCACCCTAGTAGGACAACATCCTAATATTGCTTCTAAGACAAAGCCTATACATAGAATTCAATCCATGTAAAACAATCATGAAGGTCACACATGTCAACAATGGAAACATTTGAACCATTTAAACACATACACATAGGAAACATACATCTTTACCATTTAACATATTCCAAAAGTATTTCAAGTTTAACCATTATCATAAGACTATCATCATGAAAGGTCATATAGTAGAAAACCATTCCAAAAGAAACTCATTTAAACCACAACAACTTCAAAGATTCTTTTACTATATCATGATATATAATTTCCAACATAACATTCTATTTCACATAGGTCTCATATATAGCAATAAGGGACATCATATAAACATATCATTATAAAATTCACCTTCACACATAGTCATGAAACCATAAAACCAAGATAAGCATCAAATCTCACCTTTTCTCCTCAAGCATAATCTCATCCAAGCAATCACATCTAAAAGACCACAGGACAAGAAAGAATAAGAGTGAGATATTATAGAGTTTAGTTCTACACATGACATGAGAATACTGAAGAAGGGAAACTAAATCGTCCTATAGCCTCTCACTCAAATATGTGTCGTGGTTCACACCGAAAATCGAGACACTACTAGATGTGGCAATATGAGACTTTTGGAACCTATAACCACTTTCATAAACCTCATGCTCTGATACCACGGCTGTAACATCCGGAGAGTACCCCTCAGAAGTAATATGGCTTACTTGACCTCTCGGAGATCTTATACAAGCTCATAGTTATCATTCATCTCATTTTTAAAGGTATATTTGTCTGAAAATTTTAAACATTCGTAGCACTTCCTATGCTAGAACAATACTTCATATATATATATATATATATATATATATATATATATATAAAATATCATCATACATAGTTGAATACTCTAGTCTCTTTTTGCCATCGTTGGCTGAATATGATAAGAGTACTTTACGAACACAACTCGTACAACAAAATACATAAGTATATTTAAACATAACTATACAATTTATAATGCTTTAAAGTAAGCTATACATTAGGAAATTGTTGGACTTAAGGATTCATTTCCTTGACCTTGGGGATTATATATAAAGCTCCTTATCATGTAAACATATCCCTTAAGAATCCATAACCTGCACTTTGTGTAAAAAGTAGAAAGAATGGAGTTAGTACAAGAATGCAGTAAGTACAGTAAACATGCAAAAACATGCATTTAAAAGGGACATTTTCTTGAAAATCATACTTTATGACTTTTTGAGTAAATCTTCCTAAAACCTTTATACTATTGGATATATATCATTTACATAACTTATATAGACATATTCAAAAGAACTATATCATATACGATCAAACGTAGCCATATTTTTGTCACTTTACAGTGAGCTAGTTCTAGTTTACATTGAGCATTTTCTTCCTTACAGTGAACTCCTTCTTTTAATACTTTATCCTCCCAAGTAACCTTCTAATTATACTTGGTTCAATGCATCATCTTAAGGCCACAAGGAAACCATGCATACATTCTTTACAAGTCATGATGTATCATCATAGAAGTATAGTACATGATACACACATTTAAGCCAATACCATAACAATATTACAGTAAACTACATCCACTTGCACATATACTAACTTCACTTCACATCACATCAATTCATATGTGAAGCACCATGACCTCACTTATACTTAGTAAACCTATCACAAGAGCAGAAGCCTTAACATTTTTTGATATATCAAAAAGTAAGTGAAGACAACTTCATTCATGTCATTACAAGACCTTCATCATATAGTCATTAGGACAAAAATAGTTCATATAAGAATAAGCTACATCATATGGACCCAAATCATGAACATCTTCATTACAAGTAGACAAACACTACCATGCCATGTATAAAGACGTAACCATAATCATACTCCTTAGATCACCTCCCTAGAACTCCCTAAGGATACACTTGTGCAATGTCTACGTAGATTCATTACTTCTACCAATCCTATGTAACCTACCTTAGGTAATCCTAGTTAGGGTCTTAGCCATTTACTTCCATTATCAATTTTACATTAGGAAAAATATAGCCTTAATCGACAATAAGGCCATGTGAGCCAAACATGGAATTTTGTGTAATCCCCTCACACTAAAAGAGTGTAAATTAATTGCCAAGGTAGGACATGAGTATCATTCTAACATATTAGATGATATAACTTGCTAGATCCTATGGGGAAACATATCTATGGAACTTGGAGGTATCATTGAAACATCAATTTTATACCCTTGGTTTATGAGGCTATCCACCTCATGATGATTATGGTGATCTACCATCCTCCAATGGGAATGGACACCCCTCTCTTTAAGTTCCCTTGGTTCTAAACTATGTTCCCTTTCTTAATAGACTTTTTTACATTAATTTATATAATATAGGCTTTAGGAGATTCACTCCCCATATTCATCGCTCATAGGTTATAAATGAGAAGTCCTTTCATAAAGCTATACTTTAAAGAGCCCATGTATTGAGGAGATCATCATACATATGCGTATGTACATACAAGGGAGTGAACCTTTCACGTAACACCTTTACACTAAACATGTTCATACTTTATGATACACTCAAAATATACATCACTAAGGAAGTACAAGCGGCCGTATCAAGTTTACAACCCAACTATTAGGTAGGGGTCGACCCCACGAGGAAAATAATTTTGACTTAACTTTAATGTACGATTACCTCAATTGAGTCAAGTACTTTTCGAAAACTAATACTTAAAGGGGGGTTTCTTGAAACAAAACTGTTGTCATGTTATGATATCTAACAAGTAGCAGGAGTAAATTGTTGATGTTTATCAAGTTATGAGTGAAACTAGGGTGTAAGTGTTCCACATAGGTTCATAATTCCATAACAGTAGCTTATAACAATTCTTACTTAAGGTTTTCCATACAAAGTGATAACATATGTATCTCTAAATCCTTGGTCCGTCATTTAGAGAATTTCACCCTGTACGTTGGCCCGTCTACGTGTGTTTAAATTACTAACCCTTATATTTTACCTCATATTAAGCATCATATTCGATGTTTGGCATTATTATCACCTGGCACCAACTGAAAATAGTCTATTAGATAGTATCCACTAAATGAATGTAAATAATTATTTTCCTATTAACTATCCGCTTGGTCAGGCAAATAGCAATATGATGACCTGTAAGACTTGCACTCGTTAAAAGGAACTCTTGCTGAAAGAATTATGGGTACATGCAATAACCTAGTCGAGAATTGTTAATTAGCTAGGTTTATTTTGTTAATCACCCATGGTTCCCACAACCCTAGTTGTGGATTTATATACCCATGCTTTGAAGAACAGAATTCCTATTTGTTGAATAATAAATAATAAACCTATTTGACAAGTTTGAAGAAAACCCAGAAATTATACTTGAAACAACAATATTGACTTGAGAATCGATTCGTGAAACTTGAATTAATTGCCCAGTTGCAAAAAGTAAAATCTCCAAGAATAAAAGGATGAAAAATAATAAAAGATCCAACCCCAAAAATTAAGTTTTACACCCTATTTATAAACACATTGTCCTAAAATATAATGAAACTAATTAAGGAATGTTTGTCCAAAAAATGCGGCTTCAAACGACGATCCCACAAACGGTCCGTCCACGAATCTACGGACCGTGGACTGCCTCTGTCGGTCCACACTTAGCTTTCTCTTCAGCCTTCACTTATGCATGTTCTCTGATCCAATCGACGGACCAACAGCACGGTCCATCGATTTACATAAGGGAGGTCGATGCTTCTCGTCGCTCCATACTTAGCTTTTCATCAACACTGGGTACATGGCATATCTCTAATCTGATAGACAATTTTCCAGGACGGTCCGTTGATCAGTCGACGGACTGTCCATCCTTTCCTAGACCCACACTTAGTCAGATTTCCCCGGGTTGATTCTAAAATATTGAAAATTCAGTCGACGATTACAACCTACGATCCGTCGATGGGGCGACAGGCCGTCGATGGCTTCGTGGATCACTTCTTCACTGATTTCTTCACAACCCTATGCATTTCTATTTTGGGCAACTTTCCTGCAAAACTCAGATAAAACACATTAAAATTTCTACAAAAAGATCCTATATGCACACTAAACATAAGGAAATAACATTGAATGTACAGTGAAACTACTCTATATCAACACACTCAACTTAAATTTTTTTTTGTCCTCAAGCGAAACACTATGACCCAACACAATACCTTGTACAAAAGTATCCTCTTTTAAGAATTCGCAATAATATAGCTATCAATCCCTATTTTTTGTACTGGTTTAGTGCATGCTTTAACTCTTAGGCTCACTAAGCTTATTCATGTGGAAAATACTATGACACAGACTCACCACGCACAGAAACCTCTACTATTTTGTCTCCCACCAAGGTACCAACTTTCCAATATTGCAACTAGTGGCCTCACATCAAATTCAAAATTTATCCTCCTTTTTGACATAGTGATTTAAAATTTTAGTATAAGGATCTTTATTCAACACCCACGGTCAGAACAACTTCACACGTAGTTGATACTTGGCGCCATAGGCTTGCCCTTATTTTCAGTGCTGAAGGTCACCATATTAGACTCTTAGTATCACGATAGGAAATTTTTGGCTTGTAACGTGGGTTCTGGGTCAGTGTTGATACACATGGGTACATTTTATTGACTTGTGTCCGTCCTTGATATTATAGCTTAGCGTATGACCTCTTTCATTGTAAATTATACCCTACTCTTCCTTTTCTTGTACTCTTTGCCTTGTTTTCTCCGTTGTTTCTCCTTTTTCGTGAAATAAATCTTACTTCTTTTTCCATTCTTTTTCTGGAGTATATTTTTTATGTTTATCAAGTTATGAGTGAAACTAGGGTGTAAGTGTTCCACATAGGTTCATAATTCCATAACTTTAGCTTATAACAATTCTTACTTAAGGTTTTGCATAAAAAGTGATAACTTATGTATCTCTAAATCCATGGTCCATCATTTAGAGAATTTCACCCTGTACATTGGCCCGTCTACGTGTGTTTAAATTACTAACCCTTATATTTTACCTCATATTATGCATCATATTCGATGTTTGGCATTGTTATCACCTCGCACCAACTGAAAATAGTCTATTAGATAGTATCCACTAAATGAATGTCGATAATTATTTTCCTATTAACTATCCGCTTGGTCAGGCAAATAGCTATATGATGACTTGTAAGACTTGCACTCGTTAAAAGGAACTCTAGATGACAGAATTGTGGGTACATGCAATAACCTAGTCGAGAATTGTTAATTAGCTAGGTTTATTTTGTTAATCACCCATGGTTCCCACAACCCTAGTTGTGGATTTAGATACCCATGCTTTGAAGAACAAAATTCCTATTTGTTGAACAATAAATAATAAACCTATTTTACTAGTTTGAAGAAAACCTAGAAATTATACTTGAAACAACAATATTGACTTGAGAATCGATTCGTGAATCTTGAATTAATTGCCCAGTTGCAAAAAGTAAAATCTCCAAGAATAAAAGGATGAAAAATAATAAAAGATCCAACCCCAAAAATGAAGTTTTACACCCTATTTATAAACACATTATCCTAAAATATAATGAAACTAATTAAGGAATGTTTGTCCAAAAAACGCGGCTTCAAACGACGAACCCACAAACGGTCCGTCGACGAATCAACGGACCGTTGACTGCCTCTGTCGGTCTACACTTAGCTTTTTCTTCACCCTTCACGTTTGCATGTTCTCTGATCCAATCGACGGACAAACATCACGGTCCATCGATTTACTTAAGGGAGGTCGATGCTTCTCGTCGCTTCATACTTAGCTTTTCATCAACACTGGGTACATGGCATATCTCTAATCTGATAGACAATTTTTTAGGACGGTCCGTTGATCAGTCGACGGACAGTCCATCCTTTCCTAGACCTACACTTAGTCAGATTTCCCCGGGTTGATTCTAAAATATTGAAGATTCAGTCGACGATTACAACCTACGGTCCGTCGATGGGACGACAGGCAGTCGATGGCTTCGTGGATCACTTCTTCACTGATTTCTTCACAACCCTATGCATTTCTTTTTTGGGCAACTTTCCTGCAAAACTCAGATAAAACACATTAAAATTTACTACAAAAAGACCCTATATACACACTAAACATAAGGAAATAACATTGAATGTACAGTAAAACTACTCTACATCAACACACTCAACTTAAATTTTTTTTTGTCCTCAAGCGAAGCACTATGACTCAACAAAATACCTTGTACAAAAGTATCCTCTTTTAAGTATTCGCAATAATATAGCTATCAATCCCTATTTTTTGTACTGGTTTAGTGCATGCTTTTACTCTTAGGCTCACTAAGCATATTCATGTGGAAAATAGTATGACACAGATTCACCACGCACATACACCTCTACTCTTTTATCTCTCACCAAGGTACCAACTTTCCAATATTGCAACTAGTGGCCTCACTTCAAATTCAAAAGTTATCCTCCTTTTTGACATAGTGATTTAAAATTTTAGTATAAGGATCTTTATTCAACACCCACGGTCAGAACAACTTCACACCTAGTTGATACATGGTGCCATAGGCTTACCCTTATTTTCAGTGCTGAAGGTCACCATATTAGACTCTTAGTATCACGATATGAATTTTTTGGCTTGTAACGTGGGCTCTGGGTTAGTGTTGATACACATGGGTACATTTTATTGACTTGTGGCCCTCCTTGATATTATGGTTTAGCGCCTTACCTCTTTCATTGTAAATTATACCCTACTCTTCCTTTTCTTGTACTCTTTGCCTTGTTTTCTCCGTTGTTTCTCCTTTTTCTGGAAATGAATCTTACTTCTTTTACCTAATTACTTCTTTAATATTCTCTCTTTTTTTTCTTTTATAGTTGCTTTGACTGATTCAGTTTTCTTATTCACTCTTTCTTTCTTTTTTTCACAGTAATCCTTTCATCCCCACTTTTCGGGACATTACTCATTATAGCCACCCTCAACTTATGGCTTTTCCATGACTCGAGGTACACAATACCCAAGATGGGGTCAGAGCCAAGACCAGGTCAAATTGTGCACTAGCCACCTCAACTCATGCTTTTGGCCTAAGTTGAGGTGCACATGTCGAAGGAAGGACCATGGCCAATACATTATACCCCGGGAAGATTAGTTGGGGTAGAAAAGAAATGTCCATTGTAAGATAAAAATATTTGTATCAAAAAGGGATCA
Organism: Solanum pennellii; assembly: GCF_001406875.1. Lineage (NCBI taxonomy): Eukaryota > Viridiplantae > Streptophyta > Magnoliopsida > Solanales > Solanaceae > Solanum > Solanum pennellii. Next base: position 26,288,663 of record NC_028648.1, on the reverse strand, counting down.
ATTTCATTAAGGGTAAAGATTGGCTTATTTAAACAAGGCCCTTTCATACTTTTCTAAATGTCTAACACAGATTTCTTTTTGCAGGACTAACAGGGCAAGTTCTAGCTAGGTACCAACAGTGGAACAATCAACTTTCCTGACACTCTCTTTACACCTCATTACCCTATCATATTATCGGACGCCAAGTTCGAGTATTAGATTGAGGGTCATGCAATGGTTCATCTCTATGTCCTTCTTAGAGACCACACATTCAACATTTATTAATCCTAATCATGCAAGCGTTCTCTTTAAAATGGGATCTCAACCATATTTAGGCATCATGCTTTAGATTTAACATTAGTACTTTCTACAAGATACTACACATGGCGGTTCAAAGGTAAAATAACCAGATTCTTTGGGCAAAAGAACACAGGCAAGAAAACCGCCAAGAGAGGATCTTAAATTGGGCTACTCAGACTTCACCCTAGCATCACTTTCCATTTACCCCACCCCAAACAAAAATGCATGAAATTGTCCCTAATGCATAAGAAAACAAATCAAAGGTGTAAGGTGAAGCAAACCTGATGTGCATAAAACCAAAGATCAAAAAGCCAACGGGTTTGGTATCCCGGAAACCTATCCCTCAGTAGTAGGGCTACCATCAAAGGTGCTTATAGCAATATAAGCACTCTAAGTGGTTCTCCTATCAATATACTCCAATGTGGAGATAGACGCCCCAATAGTTAACTCACGAGCTCTCATCTGTTGATCCTGCTTATCAATAACCGAATCTCTCCTCGAAGCATCCATCCAAGTAAGCTCTTTCGTCCTAGCCCAAGCATCCTCACTTTGGAACGCTCACATGGTTGGGGCGGGGGTGCAGTAGTGGTAGTGAATAGTGCAACAAGTACTGTATCCTACGCAAGCTCCGCAAGTGAGGCCTCAAGCTCGGGTACGCTCACATCAAGGATAGCATAAACATTAGCCCGCAGACTCGCCACAGCCTCTTGAAGAATTATCAAATCAATGTTGGGGGCTGGACATTCTAGGACTCTCAAATCAAGAGCATCAAGGCCCTGGTGGACCGCCTGAATCCTCCTCTCAGTCTTCTAAGCTACCTTCTTATCAATCAAGTCGTCAGCATTTGCAATGGACTTCTGCATCCAAAGCATGATATAGTGTAGAAATGTGTCCATCTAAGCCTCTAACTTTTGGACCCTAAAAATTGGGACCAGTGCTGCTGGAGGTGGGGTAGACCGGGAGGAACAAGATTCCAAACTTGTGCCAGGGGCAAACTCGGCGGGGGTAGAACCAGTAGGCTGCGATGTAGCATGATCATCCCCTTCCGCTTGATCTATCGTATCCTTGAAGTTCTGACATAGCGGCTGCACATCTACTCTGGGCCCAAGTCATGGTGTCGCCACATTCGCCTCATCCCGAATAAGACCAATATCAACTGTCCTGGTAGGAGTACAGAGAACATCTCTGTGCCAAATGTGCACTTATACATCCCTGCACAGCTGGAAGATCTTACATGGAAATGGGTAAGTGGTAGAGGCCTTAAAATCCCTCTCATGTATGACAGAGATCAGCAACCTAGCAAAATCAACCTCAAACCGGTTTATAAAAGCTTCTACAAATACTACCCTATCCCAAGTTAGATTATTATCTGCATCCGTGAAGCATATGCGGTGACGGACTAAAAGTGAGGAAAACATGGACGCAAATGTGAGGTTGGACTTTTTTATAAGGCCTTTATTGTCCAAAACCAAATATGCTCCCTCACCATCAATAGAGAGCCGTTGTGCAATCCAACACTTCGTGGACACTCTCAAATATCTACTCTGCTAAAATGACCACCCTTTACCATGTCCCAACGGTTTTCAAACTCAGGGGTTAGGCGTACCTTTGCGGCATCAGTTTCTGTACCACATAGGGAAACGGCGGATGGCAGGACAAAATATGTCCACCCGGCAACCTGGAACATCGAGATTTGTGAGCGATGACTGTTTGGTGGGGTTAGACTACCTGTCAAAAATACCTCATAGAGACACCACATAAGAGGCGTATAATTCTCACACATCTCCTCATTGTAAGTCCCCACACTCCTAGCCATCCACAGAAGTCGGCGATGGGTAAACAAATCCTATACCGCATGGAGTGTGTGGAGGCTCTTTGTTAGAACCTGTCGCTCAACTTTCAACAGTCGAGACATCACCACCTTTTAATTCAGCATCATTGAATCCCTATAAACTTGGTAGTGACCATCTACGCACCACCCGTTGGGCTCATCAGCAACTGGTACGGGAACCTCATGCTGGGATGCCGGAGTAGACTCCGAACTCTGGTCTGAATCGAACGTGGCATCGTGGGCAGGCACATCTAGTAGAGGGGCTCCCTGTGATAGAGAACTAGAGACAGAGGGCTCACTCGACCCTGTACAGAGGGCCGACTAAGAACTGGATGCCTCCTTGAAGATAGATGCTCCCTCAGAATCTGAGAAAGACCCACACGGTGTGCTGGTAAGTATGCGCCCCTCATCATACTAGGAAGGAGTGACCACGTCGGGCGCCACCTTCTTTGTGGTGCCCCGAGTGACTCTAGCAGGTTGTTGCCAGATTTGGGTGCCTGAGAGCACATAATCAGGATCACGCTCATCATTGCCAAGCCAATCAAATGTCAAGATGGTGCCATGGACTTGGACTGTCCCTTAGAATAGACAAAATCTTGTTTTTGGGGCATTAGTACATGAATAGAGAGTTGCTAGTTTCATTGAAATTAACATACACATAAAAAAGAAGAAAATGGAAATCTAGAAACACAGGACATATGTTAGTGAAACACTGCAGACTCAAGAGATGGGGGTGCAAACAGTCTCATTGAACTTTTCATGTTGTTTGTTTTGTTGTTTTTCTGACTTAGGGCTTGATAGTCTATTAGAATCTAGGATCGAAATTTACAAAATCAAAGCCCTAGTAATGATGAAGTTGTTTGTTGATGGCTATTGAATGTTGTGTGTCTTTGTATATGCTTGAAATTATTTATTTGAGGGGTGCAAAGAAAGTCACAAAAGCATCTCTCTAACCACTATACGAGACCCCATCTATGGACCGTCGGTCGATCGACGGACCGTCAATGTCGTCCTTCAATAATTGAGCCATATATAAACTTAGCTCTGGGACGACAGAAGTGTACTTCAGTCCGTCGATTGATCGACTCCTTGATGAAACGTTGATCTGTGAAGCATTCTAAAATTTTCTAGTATCTGCCGATGGAAGTGGACTACGGTCCGTCGATTGATTGATGGGCCATTCTGCATGTCCGTCATTTATAACTGATTGTTCTAAGGAAAATAGAACTTAATTTAGATAAGTTACAGAGGTAAAGTTGTCCGTAAAGTCAAGACCTAAACACAATCTATTCGGCTTCTCAAGCAAATGACCGAGAATTCATTGAGGATAGAGAATGACATACCTGTACTCTGTAGTGGAGTGAATGTGTGTTGAAATTTTCAACAATAACTGACGTGCCTGTCGTAAAACACCGACCGAAAAAAAGTTGAACATGATGGGGAATTAGGGCAGTAGGGTGCTTGGAATTTTGGGTAGTGGAGGTAATAAGAAATCATAAAAGAATTTAGAGTAAATGAATATGGGAGTGAATGAGGGAATAAGTAAATAAGGGGAGGGAAACGGTTGGGGGAGATTTGAAAAGGTGTGGGACGATAACTGAAAGGGTATTTGTAATATAGCCGGCGAGGTCGGGTCTAGACACGGGTTTTATGAACTAAACATTCCCGTCGTTGGGCCGTAACTCAGCTGACGGTCTTTCGACTGATCCGTATATTGTTCCCTAACATAGAATTAAATTCAAAAGCATACATTGGACCTACGAGACCACGACGGTCTATAGATTAAATAATGGCCCGTCGATTGATCCGTAGATCAGTGCACCAGAGCAATTTCTGCAAAATTCTTGTTTTTGGTCCCTTCATATTTAGAACCCTTTAAGAAATTATTTTTATGTTTTTTGTAAAATTTTTAGATACGGAGCCTAAACTACTCTCTAGCCAAAAAAAATAAGAATTATAGAAGAAAATTACACATTACATTGAGTTAATCCAAAACGAAACAAAATAATTCAATTATTCCTACAAATAAAAAAAAATATATTGTTAGCTAGAGGAAACACATTGGGTTGCCTCCCAAGAAGAGCTTGATTTAACATCCCCGCACGACGCCAAACCCTTGATTACTCAGACTTCATCAATGTAATATGCCTCAACCATTTCATGGGCACTCTTTGCATGCGCAAGGTAGATCTTGATTCTCTGCCCGTTGACCGTGAACCTTGCACCCTTCTTTTTTTCCAACTCAACTTCTTCATGTGGGAACACTTTAGTGATAACGAATGGACCAGTCCATTTGTACTTGAGTTTTTCCTGAAGCAAGCGCAGCCTATAGTTAAACAGAATCACCGAATCCCTAACTACAAATTCGCGCTCCTCAATCTTTTGGTCATGGTACTTCTTCATCTTTTCTTTTTAGAGGGATGAACTTTCATATGCTTTTATTCAAAACAAATCAACCTCGTTCAAACCATTAAGTCTCTCATACACTGCTTAATCCCAATGCATCTTCAGTTTCTTCATCACCCACATAGTCTAGTCCTCTAACTAAACCGGCAAGAAACAAGCTTTCCCATATACAAGTGTATATGGAGATATAACAATGGGAGTTTTTTATGCAGTACAGTAAGCGCACAGAGCATCATCAAGCCTTCTCGACCAATCCGTTCTATTAGCCTTCACTGTTTTTGACAGGTCTTGCTTGATTTCTCTGGTTGACACCTCAACTTGCCCAATAGTTTGCTGATGGTATGGAGTTGCTACATTGTGGCGAACCCCATATTTCTCCTCACACCTTTTACAAAGATGGGAGGAGGATGTATCTCTATCACCTCAACTTTGGCTCGATCAACCTCTATACCCTCCTATGAGATGGGATGACCCAATACAATACACTCTTTCACCATGAAGTGACATTTCTCCCAAGTTAGCACGAGGTTGCAATCTTCAAACCTTTTGAGAAACTCGACCAAGTGACTCAAACAACACTCAAAAGAGTCACCAACAACTAAAAAAATCATCTATAAACACCTCAATAGTGTGTTGCACCATATCGGAGAATATCGACATCATACATCTCTGGAAAGTAGTCGGTGAATTAAACAACCTAAAAGGCATCCTCTTGAACTCGAAAGTTCCATATGGGAAAGTAAAAGGGTCTTGATCTTCCGATGCAATAGATATTTATTTGTAACCCAAATAACCATCAAGAAAACAATGCCACTCTTTTGCTACAAGCCTGTCTAACATATGATCCATGAAGGTCATAGGAAAATTGTCCTTCTCAGTCCATGCATTCAACTTTCGGTAATCCATACAAACTCTCCATCTGGTCACCGGCCTCATTGGACCATGCTCATTCTTCTCATTAGGGACCACTTTCATACCCCCTTTTTCGAGCACGCACTTAATAGAGCATACCCAACTACTATCTGTTATGGGATATATGACTCCGACATCCAACCCCTTAATAATATCCTTCTTCACTACCTCTTGTATATGTATTTAACCATCTTTCATGTTCAATACTTGGATTATGATCGGGCATGAGTTGGATTTTTGGTAGACAAATACCCGGTGGAATCCCAATAATGTCTGCAATAGTCTAACCAATGTCTTGTTTGAACCTTTTTTGAAATTAAAATAGACAGTATACTTGCTTCACATTCAAATTTGATACAATAATTACCAACAAAGTATCATCTTTTCCCAAGAATACGTACCTCAAATTAGGTGGTAGATCCTTAAGCTCTAATTTTGGGACCTCCTCAATAGATGATTTTGGTGGTGGGGAATCGAGATCCTTCATATCTAACTCCAATATCTTTGGTTTGAACCACACGTCATCTTGATCAAGAGGCAACCAATGACCCATAATCCTCAATACCATCACTGTCAAAATTGATGATCACTGCCGTTGTTTCGTGAACACCAAGGAGCTCTTTGAATTTTACCTCTGACATACTCTCAACCCTGTAAGATATAGCAGATACAGTTTGTTGATCACCACTCGTCTTAATGGACAAAAAAATGAAAGTTGCTTCTTCATTGTTCAACCAAAACTTTATCTACACATTTTCAATGTCAAGGAATGGCCTCCCAGAATAATAGGCACCTCAAAATCCACCTCACAGTCAAGAATCACAAAATCGAATGGAAATATAAATGACTCCCCCTTCACTAACACATCATTGAGTATCCCAATAGGCCTCTTCACCTTTCAATCTGCTATCAGTAACCCTATCATAGTAGGCTTTGGGTCACCCTAACCCAACTTCTTGTAAATAAAAAGAGGCATGAGATTTATTCTTGCACCCAGATAACATAGTGCTTTAGCAAAGTGTAACAATTCGATGGTACATGGAATAGTGAAAGAACACAGATCTTCTTTCTTTTTTCCAGTGGAGACCTTGTATCCACAGCACTACAATGTTGCATCTGGTCATTATCCTCAAAACATACAAATCTCTTCTTAGTAACAATGTTTGTCATAAACATTGCATAACTGGGAATTTGTTCAAGAGTTCTATCAAAGGGACATTGATGGAAAGTTGTTTCAACATAGTCATAAAACTCAATTATTTACTATCCTCGGTCTTTTTCACCAATCTTTGCGGGAATAGTGGTGGTGGTTTAAAAAAGGGGGTAACCTTATGGGGTATCTCTGCATCTTTCACGGACTTTTCTACCAACTCACCACGAACTTCAACTATCTCATCATCTCTTCTAACCTCATCTTCTACGCCAGACGACATAGGTGGATTAATGGTTTTCTTAGCCCCTCGAGTAGTGACAGCCATGCAATGTCCATTATTTTTTGGATTTTTGATAGTATTGCTAGGATGAGTAACTGTTTGACGTGGGCTCATAGTAGAAGAAAATCGGGCCATTTGCAACTCAAGATGCTTGAATGAGATTGCATGTGCATCAACCTTTTGCCCAATAATAGCCAAATCACCTATCAAATCCTTGGCGTGCTCATCATTACCATCAAACCTCCTCATATTTTTTCAACATGTCCTTAACTCGAGCCATGCTACCTTCACCATCGCAAGAAGCAACTTCCAGATTTTGAGGTGGAACATAGGGTCCACTCTGGTCATTTTTGTTACTATAGTTACCCCATTTTTCGCGGTTCTAACTTCCATCTCGAACATAATGACCCTCTCGGTTGTCATTCCCATAGCTCCAACCTAATTTCCTTGACCCTGGCGCTAATTTTCCTGATTGGAGCCTTGGGCGTTCGGTCGGAAACCCCCCGTCTTCTTATTCAATGCATTAAAATTCTCTTCATAGAAGAAGTCATCTGTTGGCGGTGGTTCTTTTTTCAAATAATTAACCGCATTCACTTTCTCTGCACCTAGTGACATGTGTAAATACCAACCCAAGCTCAGTCCTCATTTGACCCATCTCTTCACGAATCTCATCTACAGCCGGGGTGTGTATAGCTTGGACTGCAAAGGTGTTACTCCCAATGTACGACTTCCTAGTACTCCAAGCTGCCTTATTCTTTGGGCAAATTTCTCCAAATTTTCCACGATCTCTGCATATGTGCACTCATCATAAGAACCACCCGCAATGGAATCAAGTACTACCTTATTATTATCATCTTTCCCCAAATAAAAGTACTCTCTCAATGACTCATTATCAATGCGGTTGTTTTGGACACTTCACACAAATGAGGTGAACCTATCCCATGTGTTACTTACCGACTACCTAGGCAATGCCACAAAGTTTTTCACTCTTTCTTTGTGGTTTAGCTTTTTAGGCATCGGGTAATAACGTGCTAGGAACGCATCCCTAAGCTACTCCTAAGTATAGATCGAATTTTAGGGCCACTAAGTAATCAAAATTGCGGCCTCTCCCATCATTGAGAAAGGGAACACCGTTAATCCAATGACATCCATGTCAAAGTCTGGCCTCCCTACACAAATCTTACACATCGACCTCAGTTTGGCGATGTGAGCATCCGGATCCTCAGATGTTATCCCAAAAAACAAACCTCTAGCGGTGAGCATTTGCATTAAGCTACTAGTTACCATGAATGTACGACCCTGTGGTAGAGGAGGTTCGACAAGAGGCCCATCCAAAACGGTGATCTTAACATTGCCCCTATAGTACTCTTAAGGATGTGGGGTGGGAGGTTGCCTCCTCATAGCACCATCACTAGAGTTCTATACAATCACTTGGCTTTGAGCATCAACAGGAGGAGCAAGTTGACGGTTGATCCCATCACCAAGATTAGCAGGACTGTGTGGAACTTTCATTGTGTGGAGTGTACGACTATGTTCTTGATCAAATGAAAGTATTGGTTCTCCTCGACTCCGTGTACTTGGCATACACTAGAGCTCGACCTGAAAGCCAAAAAAAAAGAAAAAAACTAAAAGTAGGAAATTATTGACTAAAATTCAAATAATTTCTATTAAAGTTAATGTAAAATCCACTTTCCCCGACAGAGGCGCCAAAATTTGATACGCTAAAATTATACTTCCCTAAAGAAGTATAAGCGGTGGTGTCAAGTAAAGAACCCAACTATTAGGGATGGGTCGACCCCATGAAAAAAATGACCTAGAGTTAACTTTAATGTAAGATTACCTCTGTTTAGTCAAGCCCTTTCCGAAAACTAATAAATAAGGGGTGGAGGGGGTTTGTGAAACAAAAATGTTGTAATATTATGATATCTAACAAGGAGCAAGAGTAAATTGTCGATGTTTATAATGTTATGAGAGAAACTAGGGTGTAAGTGTTCACCATAGGTACATAATGGCATAAAGCTAGCTTATAACAACTTTTTCTTATGGTTTTGCATGCAAAGTTATGAGTTATGTATCATTAAATTCTTGGTCCGTCATTTAGAGAAATTTACCATGTACGTTGGTCCTGCTACGTGTGTTTAAATTACTAACCCTTACATTTTAACTCATATTAATAATCACTAGCCTATAAGATAGTATCCACTAAATCTATGTCGATAATTCTTATTCTATTAAATATAACCTTAGCCCAAAAATGGTAATATGGAAAGTTCTAACGTGTGCACTCGTTGAGAAAACTTCTAGACGAAAGCATTATTGGTATATGCAATAACCTAGACGAGAAATTTTAATTATGTAAGTTTATTTTGTTAATATCCAATAGTTCCCACAACCGTAGTTGTGGATTTAGTTACCCATGCTTAAAAGAACACAATTCATAATTTTTGAAGAATAAATCATGAACTTACATTGATAAGTTTGAACAATATGCATAAATTTTTCTTGAAACAACAAAATTCACTTGAGAATCTATTCAGAAAACCGTAATTAATTGCCCACTTAGAAAAAGTCAAATCCCAAGAACAAAAGTATGAAAAAAAATAAAAGATCATACCCCGAAAATGAGATTTTATTTCCTATTAATAAAGACATTGTCCTAAAATAAAAGGAAAGCAATTAAGGTAAGTTTATCTAGAAAACGCGGCTTCAATCAACGACCTCACAGACGGTCCGTCAATGAAATGAAGGACCTTCGACTGCCTCTGTCGGTCAACACTTATCTTCTTATTCAACCTTAACTTTTGCATCTTCTCTAATCCAATCGATTGACAAACAACACTGTCCGTCAATTCACTTATGGGCTGTCGATGCATCTCGTTGCTCCATACTTTGCTTTTCTTCAACACTAGTTACTGGGACATATCTGTGATCTGATCATTCATTTTCCAGGATGGTCCATAAATCGTTCTGTAGTCCCACAGTTAGTTAGATTTCCATGGGTTGCTTCAAGAAGCTCGAACCTTCAGCCGCCAATTACCACATACGGTCCATCGATGACTTCGTGGATCACTTCTGCACTGATTTCTTCACAACCTTCTGCATTTCCGTTTTGGACAACATTCCTGAAAAAGACAGATAAAACACATTAAAATTACAATAAAAAGTCCCCAGACACACACTAAACATAAGTAAAAACATTGAAAGTACCGTGACACGACAGTACATCACCTCACTTAATTCATGCATAAGTGTATATGAGACATGCTCTCATACTAACACATTTAGAAACTAGATATTATCATACTTCAACATACTACATACTTCACATAAAAGCATATAAGACATGTTCATAACATACTCATGTATTTATATCCATATATATTAGATACCTAACCTAGGAACTATCCTATCAACGTACACATGTGTAATGCATAAACAAGGTCCCATACCCTTGCCCATACTATTACGGTTATTAAGTCATCCTAATTAAGGAAACACATATAATACTTTCATAGACATATGCTTAACACGTATAGTAGTAGACACTAGTGAATATGAGAACAACTTTTCATTATACACTATTAGACTATAGTACTTTTAAGCATGCATGTAGAGTGAGGGTGCGTGTACATTGGTCAATATGATCATATAATGGCTATCAATAACACATTTGGGCATCCACCCTCTAAGGATAACAATCCACAACCAAGAATACACCACACAACAAATAATAGCATAGGAGACAAGCCAAATTCATATTACACTCAAGACTCCTAACTTTTGTGATTCATGAATTCAAATAGGGGAACATACGTAGGGAACATCATTCCTTAATATATAATTCATGGAAGCACCTAAACATAACCCTAACATAATCATTCTCATGTTCATAACTATAGTAACATAACCTAGATTATCAACAATAATACAAGACTAGACACAAGTTAAACATTAGGGGTACATACGTAGGTAGTATCATTCTTAATATTTATTAATGGCAGCACCTACACATAACCCTAACATAATCATTCTCAAGCACATAAAAATTGTAACATAACCTAGATTTACAACTAGAGTAGAAAAGTATCACAATGTACACATAAGGTGATAATCATTGCCACATATTCATATATTCATAAATTTTTCTTCAAGGCCATGGTCAACACATATGTAATAACAATAAATTAATCACGGCCACCATATGTGGACCATACCACAGAATGTTATACAAGGCTTCATCAACAATAGTATAGAGAATTATAGAAGTAAAATAGTAGAGAAAGTCATACAAATACTTTAGCCTTAGTTCATAATTGGACCATGACTACTCATTCATCATTAATTTAAGTATAAACAGTTCAAGTATAAGGCAGTAACTAAAGTATAATTGTAAAAGTTCGAAAATCCAAAACGTGTTCTAGAGCCTAACACAAGTGTCTTAAGGTGTAGACATTATTGCAAGGTACATTTTGATTTATATAAGTCATTTGGAAAGTGTAGAAACCAAAACATTCAAGAACGTCCATGATGTTCGGAAACTAGTTCAATGAGTCGCTTTCGTATATTAGCGTATTTGACTATCTTTTAGAAGTCGAAAAATGATGAAAATTGATGTAAGGGTGTCTAACATATGTCTAAGTTTATTCATGGTCGAAACGTATGGGTACATAACCTCAACGAAAAACCAAGGTCCCTTGAGGAGGACCCTTGCATTTTTGGGTGAAGGACTGCCTATGCAGTGTGTACTCACGAAGAGAATCAACGGGGTGTTTGTGGATCAACGGTGCCTAGATGCCATATCCTGACCAATACTTATCCAATTTAGCTAATGGTTCATTTCGAGTAGTATCTTAACTTACCTACGGATGTGCAGCACAGAAAGAGACAGGGGTAGTCAACTCACTGACAGGCCGTTTGTCGAGCTCTCGTCTATGAGGGCCTAATTTTCTACACGTTTTAAGTTTGTTCCAATTAATTAAATTAGGGGTTAGGTCGTTAGTTTGGGGTTAAGGGAAGCCTATTTAAGTGTATTAAAACCACGTATAGAGATCCCAACCGCACAAATTTAATATAATATTTCATCACTCACAAAACAAAACATTGTTCCTTCTCTCTTCTTTCTCTCTCTAGTGAAGAACTCCTCTGAAGACCAATCTAAGAGAGGTTTTAATGGATGAAAAGATCCAAGATTTACCATAAATATTCATCAATTAGCAATGTATCGTATCTCTCTCACCTTTGAGACATCGATCCTGAAAGGGTTCCATAAAATTGATTTCCAAAGTTGAGTTTTCTAGTGGGTTTTATCCAATCTCGAAAATGATGTTATGAATTCATTTGTTTATGATTTATTTTGAATATAATTATTTTATATTTATTATAACTTAATTATATTATATTTTTATGGTTTGGTCTAGTTTGTAGAAAGTGACCTCTACCCCTTAAACCTAGGTGATGATCTTCCTATGAATGATATTGTATTGGTGCAATTGACATGGTTCTTTGTTGAATTACTACTAGATGATGCTCTTATACTAATCATGTATGAGTTAGGGTGATTTATATTCCTTTCATTCTAGTTATTAAGAATTGATCTAGGCTATGAAGTATATTGTTAGTTTGACCTAAGTATCTTTTCTTAATCTATGAACTAGTAATGAATTATGATATCGTGATACTTTTAGCCTTGTTATAATGTTGGTCGTTGAATAATGATGATGTTATACGTTAATTGGGTTGAATTAAGGGTTTATGGTAAGACGTTTACGATGGATTATAAAGGATACTTGGTAAGTCTTGTGAGCCCTATCCTTTACTTCAAATGGTAGTTAACTATGATTAAGTCATCATATTGGAGAATGCCTTGTACAGGATTGATAGGGTGGTATGATGTTGAATTGAAATGTCTTGACTATGTTTTGTGAGGTGTTAGCTAGGATGTTAATATTATATGGATGATGAATGATTTACCGATGTGCCTTATCATGATATGAAATTGTAAATATGCTATTCACCTATAAGAATTCTAACGAACGGATTATACTTAAGAAATTCTTGTTGAGCTATGATAATGATGAAGATGATGATGATGATTATACAAGGGCTAGACCCTATTACCTACAATAATCTATGATAATAAAGAAAGTCATTGAAGACATTTCAAAAAGGGACTCTAGCTTAGCAGCTAGTGAACTAGAGTGAGGAGTGTCCCTTCCCACATATGGAAGGAAGGATCACTAATGTACTATTATAATTAAAGACTATAATCATGTAGCATAAAGGGATTCCCACCTATATAAACTAGTTGTTTAACTATGTAGCCCCCATAGGAATCCTAGATAGTGGATCCATGTAGTTGCTATGTTCATGTTCTGGTACTACCTTGGTTATTAGTCCGACTTCTTTCTATGTAGGATTCCATGACACCAAATTCCACATTAGCTCATGTGGTCTATGTCGGTTAGGGAAAGATGTTCCCAAAAGGTAAAAAGAATTAAAGGAATGAACTCTGATTAGGATAACCTAATGGGCTTAGATAGTCTAGGTAGGGGTATGGGACTCTACCTAAACATTGCACTAGCTAGCCTTGAAGGGTGTCTTTGAAGGATTTTCATACGTATGAATATGCTTATAATGGTACATGAGATGTAAATGATGACCTTGCACATTGTTGATACTATATGGTGATTAGTTTCACTTATGAATATGTTGGTCTACATTGTTAAGTAAGATGATTTGTACTCTTAAACTCTATGCCATGTGAAGTAGGCGGTTGGTCATGATTCTTGTTGGGTTACTTGATTGAGTAAACTAATGGGGTTTTGCTTGGTCATTGCACTTGTTGACTTGATAAGGGTTCATGGGTAATTGTCCTTCTTTGGTTATGATGAATGTACTCTTATTCATGCTTGAGGTCATTTATGACTTTATGATATAGTTACTTGACTATGTATTCAATTACATGATATGCATGTTGACTTGACTAGTTTTGATGTTATTGGTGTTGTTATGTACATGCCTATGACTAAATGAATATTCCTACGTCAATTGATATATTTTTGTTTAATGTACATAAGGGTTTTCAAAGTAAATTGCATGCTTATTGAAATGTCCCTTTTCTAAGCATTATTTGAAAGTATGTGTGGATATGGTTTCATACTTAGTACAAGTGGTGTACTAACCCCCTTTCTTCCTTTTCACCAACATTTTAGGTTCTGTTCGTTGAAGTGCTTTCGGAGACGACATTGAAGAAGACATGGATTTCTTAATCATCAAACAACGGTAAGTCCTCACATTCTGAGGGCGATGCCACTATCAAGCCTATGATATTGTTTAGTGTTCAACAATATTATGTTCTCTATTTTTTCATTTGGATATAAAACGTTGTATGATCTATATGTGGTCTTTTTTCATTGATGTATGGGCTAGTCCCAATTTGATATACTCTTATTAGACGATTATAAGATGATACGACTATTTTAAGACTATGTTATGTTTTATACACTTATGTGTAATAAAAGCAGAAGACTAAGTAATATCCCTATACGAAGGGTCTGTTTATTCTCGATATGTATATACTATGTGCATGTAGAGATCTATTTAAACCTTCAAGTAATGTAATGAAATGTTTTAAATATTTCCGTTAAATTTGACCTATGAATGTAATTATGTAAGCTACGAGGCTAGTCTTCGTCCTCAAAGAGAACGTGATGACAATTAAGTCTAGGGGGTATTCTCGAATGTGACAACAATAATCATATATGAAGTCATGAATAAGCTACTACAAGGCCATGCTACAAACCAGTACAACACATCACTAACATACTAGAAGGTAAAAGAATATAGACCATTAAACAATATCACTTGCATTGATCATAAATCATATTTCATCAATAGTTTCAATCTAGGTCAGTAGTTAATTTTGAACTTAACATAACGAAATCATGCTTAAATCCCTACAATATCAAGATACCAACATAGGCATTAAAGTATCAATTCAATAGAGACTAGAGAAAATAGGCCATGCTACTAATTCCCTGAATCCTTGATCATCAATAATATTTTAACAATAAGATACATGTTAGGCAGTAGATAAATCGATCATTACTCAAAAGGAATCATGCTTTATCTAACCTAAAATCAAGATCATTACATACATAGTATTATTAATCGATAGACTAGAAGAACTTAGATCAATTCATACCAATTTTTCTTTAATTTGATCATACGAGATTTATAGTCACAATTCAACCATGATATTAACCTAAGTCAGTAGCTACAATTATCAAAACATAATCGAATTCCACATACATACCTTATAAAGGCGATGTTACATTGATTACATAAAGGCATAGGATAGTCATGTTCAAATCTTCATACATTTATCCAATTGGATCATTATTCAACAAATCATCAGCAATAAACCTAAATAACAGTGGACATAATAAATTTAACTTAATAGAATCACATATCCACCAATAACAAGCCACAATCACAATGCTCATGTCAGCGGTAAATTGAGTTTTGGAAGGAACATGGGTTAAAAATGCAATTGGATTTTTTTTTTACGTTAAAACCAAAAAATTATCATCAATTAATCATCATGAATCATTTAAAACGTATTGACAAAGATCAATGGCTAGATTGAAAGATTGAATGTTTGATCATGAAATCTTTTGAAAACTTTCAGATTAACTATCTAGATGGAAGGGTAACTAGAGATGAAGGATCACCATAATTTAATTTGTAATAAAACCTCTAAAACATGATGAAGAATACATGGTAATACAAGGTACAAGATGTTCTTGAGCTTCACCTTCAATGGAGTCTCTAGAGAGAATATTTTTTGAGGGAATGTCTAATTTGTGTAGAAGGGATTGGAAATGGGTTGATCACGTTTTTGATGACTTAAATACAAAAAAAAAAACAGGAACAAAATAAATCTATTAGGGTCAGTTTAGGATGTGGGATGAATTTCCCATTCACCCCTTAAATAAAACTAGACACTACGCAGCAGTTCAGGCCACCATCAACGGCCAACATCGATGCGTAGTAGGTCCATCGACGGGCTGTCTTTAGCTTCAGTATATTGGGTCATGGGATTTTCTTTAGCTGAGCCTTATCCAGTATAAGTGAGCATCGACTACTTCACCCCCAACGGCCGTTTGTTAACAAACGGGGTGTCATTTGGTTCAGTCCATTGACACTACCAAGGCACTTCTCAACAACTTTGTGTCCTTCTTGTGGGACCCACATTAAGTAATACTCGAGCGTTTCGAACGTTAATATATGCCATAACATGTTTTAGACTTTTCATGCAAGTTTCACCAAAAATGAACACGTAAAAATACATCCAAACATGCAAGGCACACTCAATACACACACCTGAACGTCTCAAGGGCTAACTTTAAAATATATTAGACGTTCTTGGATGTTTGAACTCCAAGACTCTTGAAACTCAATACACTGACTATAAAAATCATTTTAAATCATATAAGGACATCACAATATCATGACACACACATAATCACAAAAACACATAAGGCCCCTTAGGTGACTAGTCGTCGAACGTCTTGGTTGTCCCTTTACATTTGACTTCCAAATGACTTCAAATCACTCATAATACATTAAAGAAGTTTATGAACATTCTAACAATGATGTAGTCACAAATTAGGATCTATACAACCTAACTCATTTTTTGGAGTCTTACAATATGTATGATTGTCTATACCTTACACAAGTGTTAACCCTCTCTTTTCGGTATGGGAGTTTAACACCGGATTCCATGTAGCTCACATGGTTTATGTCATTTATGGATATTTATACCAAAGTAAGAAATTAAATAAGATACGATTATGGAATCTAATCACAACTCCTTGAGGAGATTACATAGTATAGGTAGGACAATGGACCCTACCCATGTATTGCACTACTGAACTCCAAGAAACGATAAGATGAGTCATTTTATGAAAGTAAGACTTATTTATATGTATATAAGAATTGGATATATGTATGCTTAAGTGATTTTGTTATGTTAAGACATAAATTATGCTTATGTCTGTTAATTGAATTTATGGATTCTAAATGGGTTTACATAGTATATATGGTGATATGGGACTCCATGTGTACATTGCACAAGTAAGATTATGAAGGGTTTGTGAGGGTGGTTACTTATTAGATGAACTAAATAGTTATGACTAAGGTTGTAGTAAAGTAAAGAGTCCTTATATGATGATATGATGTATGTGACCTTAAGTATGATATGACTAATCTAAGGTAACTTCTTAGGAATACTGTGTATGAGTTGTATTCTGGGATACTACTTATACATTGCACTAGTGTACTTAGGGATTGTCTTAGATAGTGGTGCTTATGTGAAACTTGTGTTCATGATGTATCTAAGACTTGTAAACATATGTGGTTTTATTTATGAAGCATATCTATGAAGGACTATTTTAAGGTTACCTAAAGGTGATCGATTGTACAAAGTACACCTGAGGGTTACTTAAGGAATGACGTAAGATAAAAGAGAGTTCATGTAAATATAATATGCCTCAATGTATGATAAATGGCTTCCTATGCTATTATGAGTAATATCCGTGTCAATATGATGTAAGTGAACTATATTGAGCTTATATGTACCTATGTTCATGAGGTTCACTAAAAATATATGTTGCATGATTTCAAATGAAATGTCCTCTTTAAATGCATGTTTTTTCATGGTTGCAATACTTAGTGCACTCGTGATCTATTACCATTCTTCTTCATCTTTTTACACAAAATGTAGGTGGTGATTTCTAGAGGATGTCTCCTAATTAAAGAGCTTTGATATATCTGCCATGTTCAAAAAGAGGGATCCTTATGATTGAAGGATTTCTTTGTATCAAGTTTTTGATCAATTTATATAATAGCTTAGATATTATTTTATGTTGTTAAGGGTCGTGTCCCTATTCTATTATATTGAGTTGTGTCTTGACATGAAAAAGAGAATTAGAGTCTTACTATATATTATAAGGTTTATATATATGTATATACACACACACAAACACACACGCACGCGCGCGCGCGCGCACACACACACACACACACACACACATATATATATATAAACTAATGTTCTAGCTTTTGTCACGATTATGTAATAAAAGATGTATAATAGCTTTTGTTAGACCCGTGAGAGGTCGACGACGCCGTGTTGCGATCTAAGAGTACTCTAACTACTAGGGTGTACTTTGGGTCGGTATATTTATGGTTAGTAAACACGTTAACATGCACACCATACCAGTGTTGTCTCCATATTTTCAAGGAAAAAACTACAATCGCTAACTGAAGATCATGAGTTGGATAATTCTACTCATGAAAATTTATTTACCTAGAGGCATAAGCTATCACTTTGCCATGCATCATGAGTACACATCCCAGTATTACTCGGGAAGCATCACAATACACTATAAAGAATTCATTACCCTGCGGTAAAGTATACATTGGAGCGAAGGTAAGCTTATCTTTTAACTCTTAAAATCCTTTTTCTCAAGCTTCCAACTACTAAAACTTCACCTTATTTGGGTAAAAGATGTCAAAGGAGATAAAATGGATGAAAATCCCTCAACAATGCTTCAATAGTACCCGGCTAGACCCAAATAGTTTCTTATATAGGTGGGAGTCAAAGGTCTTGTACCACTTCGAAAATCCAAGACGTGTTCTAGAGTCTAACATAAGTGTGAAAAGGTTTAGACACATTTTTAAGGTCCATTTTAATGAATATAATTTATATAGGAAGTCTAGAAACGAAAACATCCAAGAACGTCCATGACGTCAGAAAACTAGTTTAAGGAGGTGCTAGCGTGGCTTAGCCTATTTGACTAGATTTCAGGAGTCGGAAAATGATGAAAATAAGTGGAAGGGTGTGTAACATGTATTAGAGTAAATTAATTGTTGAAAATTCTAGAGACGGCTCCTCAAGGACTAACCAAGGGCCCTTGAAGAGGACCCTTGCATTTTGGGCTCAAAGGACTGCCCAAACCAGTGTACATAGACGGGTGCCATCAATAGGGTTGTGTCAATCGACGGGGCGTCGATGACCACCGTCGATGGTCATATAGAAAAAATCGTGGAAGAGTCATTTTGAAAAGTCTTTCAACTAACAAAAGGATGTGCAACAAGAAAGGGGGGACAGGTTGACGATTGACCCACGATACGTTGATCGTATTGTCATCTGTTGAGACTGGTTTTCACTGCACATTTTCACCATAAGTTAATGAATTAATTGGCTTATATAGGAAGTTAATTAGTGTTATGGGAGGTCTAATTAAGTTGGTTAACCACCTATTTACATTCATAACCTAATTAAGACTATCTAAAACTCTCATAACTCACAAACACAAAAACTCTCTTCCTTCTCTATTCTTTCTCACTGTAGTGATAACTCACAAACCCAAAATTTTCTTCCTTCTCTCTTCTTTCTCACTCTAGTGATAACTCAAAAACCAAAAACTCTCTTCCTTCTCTTATCATTCTCACTCTAATGAAGATCTCCATTGAAGACCAAGCAAGCGGAGGGTTTAAGGGCTGCAAAGAGTAAGGTTTCACCATCAATCTTCATCAATTCGTAAGATACAGGATATCTTTCACCTTTGAGACCTCTTTAATCAAAGGGTTCCATCAAATTGATTTCTTAAATAGTTAGGTTTTCAATTGGGTTTCGTCCAATCTAAAAATTGATGTGATGAATTGATCTGTTTATGATTTATTTTGGATATTATGAATAGATTAACATGTATTCTAACATAATTATTACATATATTTATGAATTGGTCTAGATTATAGAAGATGACATTTACCCCTTAACCTTAGGTTGTGAGTTTAATATGAATTGTGTAATGTTGATTCAATTGACTTGTTCATTGGTTGGATTACTACTAGATGATGGTATTGTATGAATCATGAATAAATTAGGGTGAATTATAGTCCTATCGTGATATTTCTTGAGTAATTGAATTAGATTATGACTTTTATCTATGTCTCTTGTCTTAAGCTATGAACTAGCATTCAATTATGAAGTAATGATTCTTGTTGCCTTGTTATCATGTTAGTCATTGAATTTTGATGATGTTATACCCTATTTGGGTTGAATGAAGGAGAGTTGGTAAATCTTGTGATTAATTATGAAGGAGACTTGGTTAGTCTTGTGATCCCTATCCTTTACTCAAAATTATGATTAATTATGATAAGTCATAATGGGTGGTATGATGTTGAATTCAAATGTCTTGACTATAGTTTGTGATGTTTTGCTATGATGTAAACGTTATAAGGACAGTGAGAGATTTACCAATGTGCCTTATTATGAAGTGATATGTAAATGTGCTAACCTCACTTATATGAATTGTAATGAAAGAATTATACTCGTGCAGCTCTTACTTGGCTATGATGATTATGATTTTTCTATAGGGTTTAGACCCTATTACCTACACTAAGTTATGATGATTAGTAAAGATATTAAAGACATTTCAAAAAGGGACTCTAGCTTAGCACCGAGTGAACTATAATGAGGAGTGTTTCTTTCCAAATAGGGAAGCACGATCACTAACTACTCTTGAGATTGGAGACTATATTGCATGTAGTATAAGGAGGGTCCAAACTATATCTCTTAGTTCTTAATCTATGTTTCCCCCATAGAAATACTAGCTAGTGGATCCACGTAGTTGCTATGTTCATTTTTTGGTTCTACCTTGGAAAGTAGTCCACCTTTTTTTTGGGTGTAGGTTTCCATGACACCGTATTCCACATTATCTTATGTTTTCTATGTTATTTAGGGAAAGATGTTCCCAAAAACATAAAAATGCAATTAAAAATATGAACTCTAACTAAGATAACCTAAGGGGTTTAGCTTAGTCTAGGTAGGTTTTTGGTACTCTACCCCAACATTGCAATAGTTAGCCTTGAGGGAAGTCTTAGGAGTATGTTGTTACGTATGAATATGTTTATGATATTGTACATATGTATATGATGAACTTGCACATTTTTGATAATATATGTTGATTTTTTTTAAGTTATGAACATGTGTTGGTCTATATTTTTATGGTATGATGATATGTACTCTTAAATGCCTCGATATGTGAAGTGGGGTGTTCATCATGGTTCTTGTTGGGTCACTTTATTTAGTATTATTATGTGTCTTTGCTTGGTCATTGCACTAGTTGAATTGGTAGGGGTTAATGGGTAATGTTCTTGCTTTGGTTATGATTAATGTATTATTATTCATGCTTGTTGAAGTTATAATTTAATGATTAGGGTGGCCTTGATTATATATGCAAGTATGTTGATATATTCATTAATTTGACTATGCTTTGTATTGTTGGTCTTGTGGTGTACATACCTATGACTTAAGGAATATGTGTTTTTGACTGGTATGGTCTTCTTGAATGTGCATATGGTTTTCAAAAGGGTAAAGAACCATGTTTTTAAGAAAGGTCCCTTTGTAGCATGATTTGATAATATTTGTGCATAAGGTCTCATACTTAGTACAAGTGGTGCACTAACCCCATTTGTTCCTTTTCCCCAACATTTTAGGTTTTGGTGTTGAAGGTTTTTTAAGACGACTTCGAGGAAGACTTGGAGTTTTTGATCATCGAAGTTGTGTCGGTCCTCACATTCTGAGGACAATACCACTATCAAGCCTATAATGTTGTTTTTAGTATTAAGACTCTTATGTTCTTACCTTTTTGTTTGGATACTAAACATTGTTTGACCTATATGTGGTTTTATTGTATTGATGTATGGGCTAGGCCCAATTTTATATATTCGTATTAGAATATTATGAGACGAGACTACTATTTTGAGACTATGTTATATTCTAAATTTCTGTGTGCAATAAAAGTGAAAGACTAATTAATCTTTCTATACAAAGGGTATATGTGTTCTCAATATATATATGCTATGTGTATGTAGAGGTCTATGTAAACCTCCAAGTAGAAGTGATGAAAAGTTTTAATTTTCCTCTAAATTTGAACTATGAATGTAATGATATAAGCTTAGAGGTTAATCTTAGTCCTCAAAGAGGATTACGACGCTATTTACGTCTAGGGGGTATTCCCAAATGTGAAAAGTCTAGGCCAATTTCTGATTGTATCCGTCTTCTTCGGATCAACCTTTTCACCCTCACCAGAGATGACATGTGGCAGAAAAGCAACCGACCTCAACCAAAATTTAGACTTGCCAAGTTTGGAATAAAATTGGTGTTCCTTGAGGATTTTCAAGGCCAACCACAAGCGAATGTGATGTTTATTTTCATTATTGGAGTATATCAAAATATCATCAATGAACAAAATTATAAATGGTTTGAGGTAATATCGGAAAAGTCTATTCATTAGGTCCATAAACGCAGCCAAGGCATTAGTTAACCCAAAATACATCACTAGGAATTCATAGTGAGCATAACTAGTTTGAAAAGTTTCTTTGAGAACATCTTCACCTCTCACCCTATGTTAGTGATATTCTGATCATAAGTCAATCTTGGAAAAGTTGTTAGAACATTGGAGTTGATCAAATAAATCATCAATCAGAGTGAGAAGATACCTGTTCTTTATGGTGAACTTATTAAGTTTTCGATAATCAATGCACATTCTAAGTGACCCATCCTTCTTCTTCACAAATATTACCGGAGCACCCCGTGGAGAAATACTATGTTGAATGAAACGCTTGTCTATTAAATTTTTGAGTTGGAGCTTCAACTTTTTCAATTCGGCCGGAGCCATCTGATATGAACGAATTGAAAGGTAACTAGTATCCGGTAAAAAGTCAATGCCAAAGTCAATTTCCCATTCGGGAGGAACTCGTGGAAGGTCATTAGGAAAAACCTATGGGAATTCCCCAACTAAATGGACTGAACTCAATTGAACGACTTTCACATTCTAGATCATTAACCCTCACTACATGGTATATACAACCCTTGACTATCTTCTTACAAGCCTTCAAGCAAGAAATGATTTGACCCGTTGGCATAAAATTTCCCCCATTGCACTCTAAAATTGGTTCGTTTGGGAATTGAAACTTCACTACTGTCGTTCTACAATCTATGGAAACAAAACAAGAATGAAGCCAATCCATACCCAAGATGATATGAAAATAAAACATGTCAAGTCCTACCAAATCAACAAGAGTAACTTTATAGACTCTCTATGAAATTACAGAGTCACCAATTGGGGTATAAACCGAAAAGGGTTCCATCAAAACATTGGAAAGTACATAAAAATTCGTAGATACCAAAGGTGTAACAAAAGAAAGGGTGGCAGCTGGATCAAGAAAAACATAAACATTAGCAGAGAAGACTTGTAATATACATGTCACAACATCGGGAGAGCTCTCTTGTAAAACCCTAGCTTTGAGTGCATAACATGGTTCCTTTTTGGATCTTCAGAGGTCATACCGCTTGATTGAGCTTGGCTACTCCCCTTTCTTTGACTCCTCACATTAGGACAATCTTTCACCATATGTCCACCTTTACCACAACCATTAAAACTATTAGTTTAAACACGGAATTCACCCACATGTTTTTTACTAAACTTACCAAAAGTTGGTCTTTCTCTTGGTGGATAAACATTTTTACCCTTTTGGGGTTTAAGATTAGACACCCTATCATTACTAGTCTTGGAGACATTTGAAGGAAATTTGTTTGAAAATCTCCTCTTGAACTTAGGCTTGTCTTGAATCGCAACCACTTTCAAAAGACTTTACCTTTTTAGCTTCCTATTTCGCTTCCTTAGATGACTCTCCACTACTTGTTTTTCATGAATCATAAACATATAAATATCCATATTTTCATAAAGCATAGCTGCACGACATTCTTTTTCAAGATCTTCGGACATGCCCGTTACATAACGGCTCATTTCATCCCCAGTATTGGAAACCAAAGAGAAAGAATATTTGGAAAACATAATGAACTCTAAGGAGTATTCCTTAACACTCATACTAATTGAAGAAGTTTGATGAACTCATCTATCTGGCTTCCCTTTGCGCAATTGGGAATAATCTACCGAGAAAGGCCTTTTTGAAAACCTCACAAGTCACGGAACCCCTCCTAAAGACCTACTATCCTTTCACTGATTGTACATGTCTTAGCCACGTCCTTGAGTTGATATGCAGCAAGCTCAGCCTTTTATGTAGTACTCACCCCCATAGCTAACAAGATATTATACACCTCATCAATGAAATCTTTGGGATCTTCATTAAATTTTTATACAAGGAAAATTGAAGGATTTATCCTTGTAATATCCCTCAAATGGCTAGCCATAGTACTATCATGTTGGTTATCTCGAGGAACAACCTACTTGTTAGCTTGTTCCATGATTGCTTCAGTTTAAGTTGTGATAGATAGGGCCATTGGAAATAGGGATTCCATCACCTCACCATCCATCATGGACGGACGATTGACCGTAACATGATCATTCGCAGAACCTTGCACTTTAAGAGGAAATCAACTTCCTTGAGAGTATCTCGCAGATTCACAATCTCTAATCCTAATCTTCTCGCGGTTTTCCTTATTATGTTTATAACCTATTACCACAATAAAGGAATCAGATGCTAAAACACACATAATGTAAAAATTCTAGAGGCACGACATATTATTACCAAGAAAAGGGAATTTTCATATAAGATAGGACGTCATTCATAATTGTGGCGTGCTACACAACTATTAACAAGACACTATATAAATGTTGTTTTAGTGAGACATCAACCCTAGTAAAATGAATTTGATGCTCAGATACAAAATTTATCACGACCAAAGATCACCACCTAGTCGCGACTTGTGTCGTCGTCTTCTCTAAGGACTCAGACAAGCCCTTAGTGTTCGTCATAACATGTCATTAGTTAAAGATGGAGAAATTTTAAAAACTTTTACATTCTATATGAAGTGTACTTACACCACATGCTTAACACATATTAAGGTATACATAGACCTATCACACAGAAGCTTACTTAGGCTTCTCTTTTAACCACATGATAACATACATACGATATTATAAAACATATCTCACATAAATATCATCTAAAGAATACGAGTTGGACATAGCCAATAAAATGTCAATATGCCATATAAGCCTCAATGCAATAGAATCCAAAGAACATAAAACAGAATAAAGAGTATTCTTATATCTACTAAAGTCTTTATATGCTAGAATAACGAAAAGATGGCATCCCAAAACATGTGGACCTACCAACACTTGGAGAAAGATTTCCATGATTCTTCCATCAACCTTCTTACTCTTTAGTGGTCGAACCCTACATTTGTTGTTATATAAGTTAAGGTGTAGGTACAACACATGTACTAAGTATAGTAGATTCACATAAACATTTAAGGACACGCATGAAAAAGCACCATTTCTTTAAAAAGCATGCTAAGTCATTTTAAAGCTTTAATGCACATGCAATTGAGCATAGACAATATAAGGATCAAAGCATGATCTAACCAAAGACATATCATCATAAAGTCAAAGTAACAATTCATGTTCATTAGATCATTTATAACATAACATACAAAATACATACCAATAATCCCATCTCAAGCGCACAAGTGCAATGATCATGTGAAGTCCCATAACCCCACATAATCAAGTAAACAAGATAGAGACCATAAGTAATGCTCTGCATCATACATCTTGTAACATAAGTAGTTATTATCACATACAAAAATATAGAACATTGCATATTCATCAACATAACCAACATCATCTAAGAGCAACGTCACATATAATAAGCACTATACATTTCATATTCATATTACTTTAGAATAATCTACCAGGAATTCCCTTAGTGTCAACTTGTGTAATGTATAGGTAGAATCTCACATCCGTACCTGTACTATGTAGACTCTTCAAGTCATCCTAGTGAATGCCCATTTACTTATTTTTCATTTTACTTGAGGGAACAATCGACTTAACCAAGATTAGACCATGTAAGCTAAACATGGAATCCGGTGTCAAGGAACCCCAGATCGAAAGAAGGTGGTCTACTTGTCAGGGTAGAACCAAAACATGAACTTATCATTCTAGGTGGATTTACTATATAGTATTCCTATGGAAGTAACATTGTTTAAGTACTAGTGAAATAGTGGCTACAATGCAATTGTACATAAAGAGAGTCCAACATATGTGTCCAAGTTCTTGAACTATGTTGCCCCCATTGGAATACTAGCTAGTTGATACACCTAGGATACTATGTTTATGTTTTTGTCCTAGATAGAAAGTAGACCACCTTCTATGGTGTAGGGTTGCAAGACCAGGGATTTAAAGTGTACCTCACATGGTCTATTGTCAGTTAAGACAATTATTCCCAAAAGTAAAATGAAACTAATAAAGTGAACTCTATCTAGGATGACTTAAGGGGTTCTTCTTGATGTGGGTAGGGGTATGGGACTCTACCTATACATTGAACTTGTTTCCCTTGAGGGACTTCCTAGGAGGTTTTTATTATTCTCTTACGACTTAAATGATATGCAAAAGTTGACTTTCTATGTTGATGATTCTATCTGATGTTAGTTTCACTTATGAACATGTTATTGGTCTATAAGGCTATATATGATCATGGCTACTAACGATGCTATGTTATATGAAGTATGACATTACATATGATCTATTTCATTGTTTACTTGATTATGTGGTTTCATGGGACTCCACATGAGCAATCTACTTGTATGCTTGGGATGAGATTGTTGGTAAGGGTCTTGAAAGTTATTATATATGCACTCTTGTACATGTATTGTTTTAATGCCATTAAATTTGAGTTACTTTGGTTATATGATCTTGATATTCTAATATTCATGTTTATATGATCTTGTGTTTATAGTATCCATGTTGACTTGACAAAATCATTATATTAGTCTGTTGTTACATAAGGACCTGTCTTTATGACTAAGTGATAATTGACTTGTATGTGTTCTTATTTGTGCATAAAGCTTTCAAAATTGACTTAGCATGACTTCGAACAAAATTTCCCTTTAAGCAAGATTTCAAAGTGTATATAAGCATATGTTTCCATACTTAGTTCAAGTGGATGTACTAACCCGTATTCTTTCCATTTTCACAAACAATGTTGTATTACGCTGTTCAGGTACCACGATTGATTCCATGAAGAATTGAACTTTTCTCAATGTTTGATAGGTACTCTAGTTTTGAGGATGGTGACACAATTTCTATCTTAGTAGAATTTCTATAGTCGAAAAATATTCATATCACTCCTATCGTTGAAGATATTTGACATACACGGAATCTAGACCTAGACGAGACCGACGTCATTGAAATCTCAGAGGTCGCAGACAATCCTACATACGTCATTATTACTCAATCTAGGTTAATTTTAAAAGAAAATTTAAACTTTTTGTTTTCTTATTTCATGATAAACATTTTAAAATTAACATGATAGGCGTTCACAAATAAACCATCTAATATAGAGCTAATCAAATGAAAGAACCAGTTCATAATTGCATTAAATGTATTCTTACCAAAAAACAACCAATACAAAGTCTATAATGAAAGTGGAAAGAAACACTAGTGCAACATGCTCCAATAGATAAAACCTACATCGAAGTTAGATAATAACGGTAGACATCCTCGAACGCATGAGGGCCTACCAAGTCCGGATGAAATCTCCACGTACGGATAGCTGAAATGTCAACCTGTAAGCTCTAGCGACCATATGTGCCTGCACCTAAAAATATAGAGTTGTATGGGATTAGTACACACTTGTACTAAGTATGGGTATATGTAAGAACACACCAAGGACATGCATGAGTAAGAATAGCTCTTTCCTAACAACATGATTTAGGGAAAGTCAAGTTAGTATGCTTACAAAATTTTTGATTAAGAAAGTCAGTCGACTTGACAAATTTGTATTAGGAAAGTCATTCCATGAGAGTAACATGCATCATCATACATATCATATTTCACACAAGACATAATGTCTTACACATAGCACATAAAATAATACATATATCACATAACGTATTGTGTATAACATATTACATCTTTCATATCATTCATTCATACGCCATGAGACTTTGGGATCATGGACATGACATAAAGACTTTCTTAAAATGAAGTCTCAACATATGGGACCTCAACTAGGGAGCCTTATTTAGCAAACACAGAGTCTGCTTCATTCATTCATACATACTTCACTTCATACATTCATAATCTAGTGTAGACACAAGATATACCTAAGATGTAGTGTAAGACTTCCATCGGGTTCGTTGTGCATTAATCAAGAATGACCTTGTGTCATTACTTAAGTGTCTAACTCAGCTCTTGCTTATCCGATCTTCACACCTTTGGTATCATTAATTTCTTTACGCGCATGATTTTAGGCTGGCGCCATTCATTCATTGGGAAATTTAACTCTAATCGACATTTATCATGAGACCATCTTAAAATCTAGTGTCTCCCCCATACCTAAAAGAGGTGGAATCACCTACCAAAGTGACCCAAAACATGCTAGCGTACATGGGAATTTAACCACGCGAGATACCTATATTGGCAGTATAGGTTCAAAGACTAGGAGATATAAGGAGACCCATATGACGGAAAATCTCATCCCATGAAACTTACATGAACATCTACCCTTCCGAAAAGAAGGCATCACCGCTCATATCTAGTTGATCGATGCTTTGTATAAAGTTCCATTACATTCAACTCGTACGTCATGGAAATTTGCTTCTAGTATGAGGACATCATAGATCAATAGATGATTTCTAATATCATCATTAATATTAACTGTGTTAATCCTAATACTTTTATTAGAGTTTTCATATAGACTAGTCTGTTCATTATCTTTACACTCTAATAGGTGAGTATGTTTTGGTAACAATTACTTAGGCACATTTGAGATTGCGCTCATCTTTTACATTAGCCTAATATCATGTTGTTACCACAATCATAATTATTAGCACATTTGCTCTTCATAATTACTCACACCTTTTTACGTGAATGTTGATTTCATCATATGCCATTGCACTTGGTCATTTAGGGTGTTTCACACTCTTACTTAGCCCTTCTATGGTTTCATCATTTCATTGTTCATATAATAATTTCATTACATACATCTTGGGTGCAATTACTTCTAACATATGCTAGACTTATGTTTCTATACATAAAATCCATGACACTTCAATCATAATTCGTATAAGTGATTAATATCTTCCTAAGATTATGTGGTACAAGACTTATAAATCTTGTATTTATGACAAGATCTCGATTTTGATCTCTGAAAGAAGCATGATTCTTGAAAAATTAATTCACGTATGACTTATGTATCAATACAGAATTTGGTAAAGGGAACTCGGTTTTGAATCCCTTCGACAACACTTACATTTTTCAATTATTTTATTTTGGTCCACACGGCTTGAGGACCGAAGATCAAGCCCCAATGCCTTCATTTCCTTTTAATTTCTTTTCTTTAATTTTTCTTTTCCTTGGCCGAGGGGTTGTGGAAACGAACCCCCACAACCCCTTTAATTATAATTTCTTTTTCCTTGACTTTGTTGAGTTGACCTTGAGGTTGTGGGTTCGAATCCCCACGGTTCACATTATTTTTCTCTTTATTCCCTAAATCATCCTATAGGTTATGGGTTCGATTCCCACATGCCTCTACATTTATTTACTTTTAATTTCCTTAAGTCTGTCTGAGAGGTTGTGGGTTCGCATCGCACTCCTCTCATTTCTTATTTTAATGATTTCAGTTTCCAGCATAGACCACGGTTCGAATCCCCCTCACCATAATACTTTTAACTCACTTATTTTCATGGTTTTTAAGATGGTGAGGTCACGGGTTCGACCCTCAGTGACCTCACTTATTTTTCTTCATATTTCATAATATTTTAAAACATTTTAAGTTGACCGAAATTCATTAACTTATGGCTGGACATTTTGTAATTTTTCAGTATCTTTTTTATCAAGTTACACATTACTTCTTAGGGAAATTTCATGGTTTATTTATAACGTTTTAGGTGCATTTTCATGGATTCTTTTAGCCAAGAGTTTCTCACTCAATTCAGCCATATTACATTCATATAAACATCACGATTTACATAAACATTTGTACATAAAATACAAAGAACAAACATGTCATTTCAAGTCCTAATCCGTGACCAATAGTCACGACAATACACCCAAACGCAACGCAAGTAATATATTCGGAAAAACATAGATTGTCATTCATACGATTCCAAACACGCATTCATGAGCATATTCATCACGAAAACACATTACATGCGTAATATCTACCATTAAACATACCAAACCTAGGAATCAACGAGAGCTAGTGACAGGGACAGGCAATGGGGAACAATCAAAGTTTACGAATTAAAATATACTGAACCTTAAGGGGACTCTTGGGAAAAGGACCAAAAGAGAATAGAACCTGTACCTTTTATGACGTTCAAACTTTGAAGTTTCTACCCAAACCTACACTCACGTCCAAATCAAAGTTTCAACACTAAACTTTTGACGAAAAATCTCCTTCCTTTGCCTAACATTTTTGATTAGTTCTTTGTTCAAAAAAATTGTTGTGAGTTCTTCAAGTGTGAAGAAATTTGATTCATCTTCTGTTCTTGTACATTATTTTGTAGAGAGAATATGAATGAGAGTCTGTTTGATCGTGAAAGTGAGAGATAGACGTGAAAGGAGAGAGTTATCTTAGGCTTAGGAGTCTAGTTTCGGACTTAGTCAAATAGATTTTAGTTAAATATTAAAAAAATCTGATTTCCATTTTATTTTAAATCAGACAATAAGTAATAATATTAATAAATTATATGAATTTACCAACTTATATATAAAAAAAACAATTTCAATCATCGCTTCCCCCTAGGTTCGAATACTGGTGGAGAAAGACCTCACTGTAAGAGCAAATTTTCGGCCCTCTCCCCCAAAAATGCCCATCCACATTATTGATTAAAAAATAATTAAATATTTAGGGTAATTTAGATACTATTTTATCCTAGAAAAAGACCATATTACCCCTAGACCCTCCAAATTTATGATTTCCCATTTTTATGTCAGGTAAAGACTTATCCGAGTAAATCTTCATATTCTGGAGCCCTACATAGATGGACCCAACCCTTCCTAGCGCAAACAAGTCTTCAAGTCAGTTGGATTGACTTTCTTAAGGGATAAGAGGTATGGTTCTATGCGCATCAATCCGTGTTAACCCGGTGTATTCGCAGGCATTCTAGACACATTTAACATTATTTTGCGTAGCCATTTTAAGGGGTGTTACATTATCCCTCCCTTAGGAACATTCATCCCCGAATGACACTACTAACTATTCACGTAATGCCATTCAGATCATAACATAGTTACTATACAGAATCATCCAATAACAACAAAGAATGGAGAGATAAGGAAACTTAGTCTTAAGAGTAGGAACTCTAACCTCAAGAGCTGAAAAGATGGGGGGAGCGGGATCTCATATCGGCCTCGGCCTCCCATGTAGCACCCTCAACAAGGTGATTCCTCCACAATTCCGTCACTGTGGCAATCTCTTTATTCCTCAACTGCTTGACCTGTCTGTCTGAAATCTCAACAGGTACCTCCTCAAAGGAAAAGTTTTCATCAACCCCCAAAACTTCAACAACTAAAATTAATGTTGGATTACCTAGGCACTTCTATAACATAGATACAAGAAAGACTAGATAAACAGAAGCTAGCTTTGCAGGCAATTCAAACTCATAGGCCACCTCCCCCACACGCTGTAGGATCTCATATTGCCCAACATACCTCGGACTCAACTTCCCTTTATTGACAAACCTCGTTCACCCCCTTCATAGTTTATATCTTCAAATAGACCTAGTCACCAACATCAAACTCGAAGGGCCGTGTTTTGTTGTCTGCATAAGACTACTGCCGACTGTAAGCAGTAGCAAACCTGTGCCTAATAACCCTGGCCTTCTCTAAAGCCTCATGAATGATCTCTGGACCCAAGATGGATGATTCTCAAACATCGAACATCACAACCGGAGACCTACACCTTCTACCATACAACGCCTCACAAGGTGTCATGCCAATGCTAGAGTGATAGTTATTATTTCACGAGAACTCTATATAAGGCAGATGGTCATCCCAGCTACTCCTGAAGTCAATCACACAAGCCTTCAACATATCCTCCAATGTCTGAATGGTGCGCTCTTCCTGCTCATCAGTCTAAGGATAAAAGGTAGTACTAAGCTTCACCTGTGTGCCTACGCCATTCTGGATGGATTTCAAGAAATGTGAAGTGAATTGAGATCCTCTATGTGAAATGGTATACAAAAGAATCCCATGCCATCTAACAATCTCATCAATGTAGAGTTTCACATAATCCTCGGCTCTGTTAGTAGACATTACATGGATAAAATGGGCAGACTTAGTAATCATTTCCACAATAACCCATATGGAGTCATGCTATATCCTAGTCTTCGAAAGACCAACCACGAAGTCCATATTAGTGGCCTCCCATTTCCAAGTCAGAACCTCAATAATATGAGTAAGACCACCAGGCTTAAGAAGTTCTGCCTTAACCTGTTCACAATTAGGACACTTTGCCACATATTCTGCAATGTCCTCCTTCATGTCATCCCACCAATAGATATGCTTAAGATCAGGAGACATCTTGGTGGAACCTAGATGTATGGAATATATAGAACCATGCGCCTCTGCAATGATTCTGGTTCGCAAATCATCGACATCTGGTACATATAGCCTTTCCTGGTACCTAAGTATGCCGTCATCTCCCAAAGCAAAAGATTCATTCATCTTTACCAACACTGAGTTCTTTAGATCCATCAACACAGTATCAAGATGCTGACCCTCCTTTACTTCAACTAGTAAGGATGACTTAGAACTAGTATGAACTGAAACACCCAAACTAGTAGAGTTAACTAACCGCACACCTAGTCTGGCTAGTCTATGTGTATCTTTCACCAACTCCTTCTTCTCATAGTCAGCGTGGGCTGTACTTCCAATGCTCATCCTACTTAAAGCATCAACTACAACATTAGCCTTACCTGGATGGTAGTGGACATTCATGTCATAGTACTTTAACACTCCAACCATCTCCGTTGACATAGATTAAAATCTCTCTGTGTGAACACGTACTGGAGACTCCCGTGGTCTGTGAACACATCCACATGCACCCCATACAAGTAGTGCCTCCACATCTTCAGTGCAAACACCACAGCTTCCAACTCCAGGTCATGAGTAGGATAATTCTTTTCATGGATCTTGGGCTGTTTAGATAGATAAGTTATCAAATTACCACCCTGCATAAGAAAACAACCCAAACCAAACCTAGATGCATCACAATAAATAGTGTAATTCTCGCCTCACTTAGGGAAAATTAAGCACCGAGGCTGAAGTGAGTCTGTCTTTGAGCTCTTGGAAACTCTTCTCTAAAGCCTCCCTCCATTGAAATTTCGTCTTCTTCTTAGTCAAAGATGTCAGTGAGGAAGCAATGGAAGAAAAACCCTCCATGAACCTGCAACAATAACCAGACAATCACCAACAAGCTATGAATATCATTGGGAGTAAGAGTTTTTGCTGGTCCTTAATAGCCTCAGTATTCCTGGGATCTACCTCTACTACTATGTCGGATACAAACATGACCTAGGAAGGTCACTCATCTAAGCTAGAATTCACACTTGCTAAATTTGGCAAACAACTGGTGTTGTCTATGTACCTGCAAGGTTAGTTTCACATGTTGTTCATGATCTTGCTTGGTCTTAGCGTAGATGAGAATATCATCAAGGACTAGTATGACCAAGGAGTCAAGGTATTCATGGAAGACCCTGTTCATAATATCCATAAATGCAGCAGGTGCATTCATTAGACCAAATTACATAACATGGAACTCATAATGACCATAACGGGTACGAAAGGCTGTCTTTGGGGTATCTCCATCCCTAACCCTGAGCTGATGGTACCCTGAACGAAGATCAATCTTCGAAAAGAAACTAGACCCTTGGAGTTGGTTGAACAACTCATCTATTCTGGGAAGTAGATAGTTATTGTTGATAGTGACTTTGGTTGAGTTGCCAATAGTCGATACACATTCCAAGGGTTCCATCTTTCATTTTCACAAAAAACTTTGGAGCGCCCCAAGGGGATATGCTCGGCAGAATGAAACACTTATAAGTGAGATCTTTTAATTGTAGCTTCAACTCTTTGAGTTCAGCTGGAGCCATTCTTTAAGTAGGAATTGAAATTTCTTTAATATCACGTTCTAAGTCGATACAAAATCCAATCTCTCAAGGGGGAGGAACTCCAAGAAAATCATCCGGAAATACATCTTGGAAGTCATTCACTACAACACTGAATCTAAGGAAGGAATGTCATGATCTAAATCATTAACACTCACATATTTACACAATAACCACTTGGATATAATTTTATTGGCTTTAAGGTTCAAAACAAAGGGATTAGGACGACTCGAGATATACCCCTCCTAGACTAGCTCTTCTTCATGAGGGAAACAATATCTCACAACCCTATTACGACAATCCATGCAAGCAAAACAACTATGAACCCAGTCCATGCAAAGAATAACATCAAAATAATTTATTGGTAACTCAATAAAATCTACACACATAGTCTTACCACATACAACTATTGGGCAATCCTTGCATACTCTATCAATTCTTACATTTTCTCCTAAAGGTGTACTAACCACTATAGGATCATGCAGAACTTCAGGCAAAATCTCAAAAGTGAGAGCAAGCAAAGGAGTTACAAATGAAAGCGTAGACCCTGGATCAAGTAAAGCATAAACAGAAGTTGAAAATACTTGTAGCATACTTGTGGCCACATCAGCGGACTTCTCCTACTTCTCCCTACCATTCAGGGCGTAGACCTGTTCCTTTTAAGAGGCTCTACTGCTGATACATCCTGTTTATTAGGCCTAGGCTGAGCATAACCTCCAGGGTGACTTCTTTTCTGTAGGCAATCATTAACCATGTGCTCGGTCTTACCGCAATCGAAGCAGGCATTCGTGCCCTGTCTGCACTCTCTACTGTGAGCACGGCCACACTTAGTACAGTCCTTTCTAGAACGTTGCATCTCACCATCATTGCTCTTCTTAGGATCAAGTCTGCCTCCTCTAGGTGTTGTACTCCTCTAAAAGTTAAAGTTCCCTGAAATCTTTTGCCCCTTTATAAATTTTGGCTGCTCATCGACGCGAAAGTTATTCCTGTTTCCCACATTTTTAGGACCTACCTTATCATGAGTCTTAGGCCTCCTAACATCACGAACGCCTCTCTTCTTCCGGTTATCCTCTACCTGCTGGACATGCACCATCAACCTGGAGAGGTCCATGTTATCATGGAGCATCGCAGACCGACACTCCACCTCCAAATCTATGTTGATTCCTGTGAGGAACCTACTATTCTAATCCCTGTTGTTAGATACAAGGGAAGTAGCATACTTGGGACAGTTTAACAAACTTCAGGGAATACTCCTTGACTATCACGGATCCCTGCTTAAAGTTGATAAACTCCTCAACCTTGGCCTCCCTCATTTCTATGGGGAAGAATCTCTCTAGAAAGGTTTTCTTAAAAAGCTCCCAAGTGACCGGAACATCATCTAAAACTCGGCTATCTTGCAACATCCTTGAGTTGATTGGAATCCAACTCTGCTTTCTCAGTATCTGTGTCCCCCCTAGATAGCAAGATCTTATGTACCTAATATACAAACTTTTGAGGATCCTCCGAAGTCTTAGACCCTGTGAAAATAGGAGGATTCATCCTCGTAAAGTCTCTCAGCCTTTCAGCCATATTGCAAACCAGTGGGTTATCCCTCTAAACATTCTTTCGGTTGACCTTGTCAGTCATGGTCTGGGCCTGCATAGTGATGGCTTGATCAATCTGGGCATGATATGGCTGCACCTCAACATCAGTCAACCTGGTAGGGTTAACCGGCATAGCTACTCCTTCAAATTGAGCCTGGGGTTGAACCTGATTTCCCCCAGCAGCTGCTCCTTTTCTCCTCTGACCAATGGTTCTCCTAGTATTCAGTTTCTGAAAACAACAAGGAATGATGTTAAACACACTCATAAAATCAAGAAGTCAGATACTAGGTAAAGGCACGATAAAATTAGAATAAGGGAAATTTTTCTTCGCATCATGAAGTCTTAATCTAGGATAGTGGTGCACTTTACTACCATGACATAGAAACTACTCAATGTGGTTGATATAAATTTATTATCCTCGGATTTTTAACCTTGTGCTTTGATACCAACTTTGTCATACCTGAAATCTAGACACAAGACGAGACCAACGTAGTTGACCTCTCAGAGGTCGCAGAAAAGCCTACATACGCCATTCTTACTTCATCTAGGTTAATTTTTGAAATTTTTTTTCTTTTTGTTTCATTATTTAATGCTAAACATTTTAAACATAACATCATAGGGGTTCACAAATCAACCATCTAATATCGAGATAATCAAATGAAAGAAACAGTTCATAATTACATTAGACGTATTCTATCCAAAACGACAACAATTCAAATTCTGAAATGGAAGTGGAAAGAAACACTAGTGGAACATGCTCCACTAGCTAAAGACTACATATAAGATAGAAAATAACGGTAGACATCAACGAACGCATGAGGGCCTACCAAGTCCAAAGAAAATCTCCATGTCTTGATGGTTGCAACGTCAATGTGTAAGATCTAGCGTCCACCTGTGCCTGCACCTAAAAATATAGAGTTGTATGGGATTAGTACACGCTTGTACTGAGTATCGGTATATGCAAGCACACACAAAGGACATGCTTGAGTAGACTTGCCAAATTTGGATTAGGAAAGTCATTCCATGAGAGTAACATGCATCATAATACATATCATATTGCACAGAACAAATAACGTCTGACACATACCACATAATACATTGCATATAACACATAACATATTGCGTATAACATATTACATCTTTCATATCATTATGTCATACGCCATGAGACTTTGGGATCATGGACTTGACATCAAGACTTCCCGAAAATGAGGGCTCAACATATGGGACCTCACCTAGGAGCCTTCATTAGCAAACAGAGAGTCTACTTCATTCATTCATACGTACTTCCCTTCATAAATTCATAAGCTAGTGTAGACACCAAGAGAGAGTTATCTTAGGCTTAGGAGTATAGTTTAGGACGTAGTTAAAAGGGTTTCATTTAATATTGAAAAATCTGATTTCCGTTTTATTTTAAATTAGCCAATAAATAATAAATATATATAAATTACATTAATTTACTAACTTAAATTAAAAAAACAATTTAAATCATCGCTTCCACCTAGGTTCGAACCCGGATGGAGCATGAGTTCAGTCTAAGACACAATTTTCGGCCCTCTCTCCCAAAAATCCCCCTACACCTTATTAATTAAATAATTAATTATATATTTAGGATAACTATGATACTACCCTTATCCTGGAAAAAGAATATTTTACCCCTAGACCCTCCAAACATAAGATTTCCCCTTTTCAAGTCCGCTAAAGACTCATCCGAGTAAATCTTCATATTCAGGAGCCTTACATGACTTAACCCAACCTTTCCTAGCTCAAATAACTCCCCAAGTTAGTTGGCTTGTCTTTCCTAAGGGTTCAGAGGTCTGGTTCTACGCGCATCAATCCGTGTTAACCCGATCTAATCGTAGGCATTCTAGACACATTAAGCATTATTTAGCATAGCCATTTTTAGTGTTGTTACAATATTATTGTAACCCCTATGTGTCACATTCGGGTTAACCCCGTAGATGTAACCGGAGTTTTCATCCCCTTTTAGGACTAAGACTAGCCTATTTGTTTACATCATTTAATTCGTCGATCAAAAACTCGAAAAAAATTTAAAACTTTTCATTACTTTAAATTTAAGGCTTACATAGATCTCTACATACACATAGTATCGATACGTTTGGACTATACATTGACCCTTCGTATCGGAAGCTTACATAGGTTTCTACTATTATCACACATAAGTATATAAATATAACATCGACATAACAACCATAAAAGTTCTCTTCTCATAAGAATCTAATAGGATTGTAATTTGGCATAATCCTATACATCAAAGTAAGAATTACTCACATGTTCTATACAAAGTTTCATACTAAAATCGAAAGAAAGAACCATAGAAGTCTTTAACTTCTAAACAAACTCCATAAGATAGATAGAGTCATCGCCCTCGGAAAATGAGGACCTACCGTACTTGGATTATCAATATATCCAAGTCTTCTTCAAGTCTTCTCCAAAGCACCTCAACGACCAGAACCTAAAATATTGGGGAAAAGGAATAAATGGGGTTACTACGCCACTTGTACTAAGTATGACAATTTATGCACATACAATATCAAATCATGCTTAATGGTATATTTTATCAAACCGTGCTACTTTATTCTTCGAAAACCCTTATGCGTCATCAAGGGAAAACATACAAATCAAAAAGGCATATTAATCAAGTCAAAACAAATAACATTCTGAGAAACATACTTTAACCCATAGTTCGTACAAACTTACCATCAAGTAATTACATCACAAGAATGGATAAGAGTTCATCATATCATAATAAAGCAAAACTACTACTCACGTATCCTCATCAAGCCAATAACCAAGCAAAGCCCCATAACCTTACTAAATCACGTGACCCCACAAGATCCATGGCTAGTATTCAACTTCATAACCTTTAAGGATACACAAAATCATACTTTTAGCAACATAAACCAAGTACATGGTCATAAGGATATCAATCACCATATAATATCATATACATGTAAACTAATAATATTATCATATTTTGCATTCATTATCATATACATACATAATATAAGACATCTAAAGCTTCCCTTAAGGCAAACTAGTGCAAAGAATAAATAGAGTCCCATACAACTATCTAGGGTAAGTCAAACCTTTAAAGTCACCCTAGTTATTTTATACTTCATTGTTTCATTTTAGTTAGGGAACACTTTCCTTAACCGAAATAGACAACAAGAGCTAAGTATGGAATTCGGTGTTTTAAAATCTTAAAGCGATTGAAGGTGGCCTACCGTCCAAAGTAAAACCAAACATAAACCTATATTTCTAGGTGGTTCTACTAGCTAAATTTCCTCTGGGGACAACATAATTCAAGACCTATTCGATATGTATACTCCCTCTACATAGAACTTGAGAATTGGGAATCCATTGGATGAGTATTTCTCTTTGGGAAGTCACACAGCACATGTAGAACTATAGGATGAATCTTCCTCTTCGGGAAGTCATCACCTCCCATTGTCAAGTTCACTCGGTGCTAAGCTTTGTCTCTTTGTTTAAATGGTTTTACTTTCTTTATTAATCATCATATCTTAAATTAGCTAATAGGGTGTAGCCCTTATATAATCAACATCATCATATCTCAATAAGAATTGCATGAGTATAGTCTATTCATTACAATTAATATAAGTGGTGTTAACACATTACATATCACTTCATAATAATGCACATTGGTAAGCATCACCATCCTTATCAAATTCACATCTTACTCAACGTCACGACCATAGTCAAGACATTCCAATTTAACATCATACCATCCCTACCAATCCTATTGCAAGGCATACTCCAATACAACATAATGATCCCATCACACTTAATCATAAATTGAAGTACAGAATAGGAAGACTTCCATAGTGTCCTTCATAATTCATCACCAAGGTCTTACCATCAACCCTTACTTCAACCCAATTAGGTTATAACATCAACATAATTTAATAACCAACTTGATAACAAGGCTAGAGGAATCACTACTCCATAATTCAATATTAAGTCAAAGCTTAAGACAAGATACATAGGTCAATTATCATAACCTAGATCACCTCTCAAGAACTATTATGAAAGACTACAAATGACCCTAATTTGTTCATGATTTGTGTAAAAAGATCACATTATGGTAATTCAACCAATATTCAAGTCAATTGAATCAAATACAACTTAATTCATA
Organism: Solanum pennellii; assembly: GCF_001406875.1. NCBI lineage: Eukaryota > Viridiplantae > Streptophyta > Magnoliopsida > Solanales > Solanaceae > Solanum > Solanum pennellii. The sequence continues at coordinate 26,248,825 of NC_028648.1, read as the reverse complement.
TGAAGATAAATCCTAGGGTCAAGGGTTAAGGTTCATCATCTACAAATTAGACCGAACCCTTAAGGTATATCATAATTAAGTTAGAATCCATGTTAATATATTCATATTATCAAAAAAACTCCATAAACAAGTTAATTCATAACATTATTTTGGATATTGAGATGAACCCACATAAAAACTCAACTTTTTAAAATAACTTTATGGAACACTTTGAGGAAAGAATTCTCAAAGGTGGATTTGATCCCATACATTAACTTTTTATGATTATTTGATACTGAAATATTTCATTTTAAGCCCCCAAATCTCTCCCCTAGCTAGTATTCAATGGTGTCATCCAATCGAGAGAGAAAGAAGAGAGAAGGAAGAGGATTTGTTTTGTCAGTCATGTTTAGTCTAATGGGGTTGGAGTCTTTATATGGGGGGAGGGTTAATTAATTTAATTTGGCTTCCCTAATCCCCTAACTAACAACTAAAACAACTAATAACTATTCCGTTTAGGACTTCATGTGCTTATTTTGTGTATAATGTTAATCCCGTAGCAGATCAATTCCAACGAGTCTTTCAAATTTGTACAATTACTAATCGAAGCTATAAATTAATTATGTAGGACTTAATTTTAAACCTGTAGGAAAATTGTATAGCCATCGACGACACCACGGTCGACGTATCATGGGTCAGTCGACGAACTAGGCCTCTTCCGTGCTTTACATCTGTCGTCCTTGTCAAAACTGTGCAGGCGAGGGACTACCACGAATTGTATAAGATTTGGTCGACGGTTGGCATTGATCCCCCGTCGATCAACACACGCCCCGTCATTGGTGTTCCATAGGTGCACACATCCAATGCAGTGTTATCTCTAATGTGGTAGGGTTCTTCTTCAACGGCCCTTGGTTGGTCCTTGGGGAGTCGTACATTGACATTTCAACAATGAATCAACTTTAAGACATCTTATACATCCTTGCACAACATTTCATGAATCTCCGACACATAAAAGCTAGTCAAATAGGCTACGCCACGCTAGTACCTTCTTGAACAAATTCCCGGACGTCATTGACGTTGTTGGACATTTTGGTTTCTAAACTTCCCAAATGACCAATATTCATTAAGATGAGCCTTAAAAATGTGTCTACAACTCATGAAACTTTTGTTTGGATTTAAGACATCTTTAAGATTTTTGAAATGTTACATTACCCCCCCCCCCTATGGAACATTCATCCCTAAATGACAGTAAAATTCTTTTGAAGGAAGGAATAGACTCATGACTAGCAGCCCAACCAACAACAATACCTAACAAGATGAACCATATCTAAAGGCACAAGAAAATTTAAAACTTCAATTACCACACATGAGGCTTAGTTACCACATTATGAGGAATTTTCGTTCTCACTGGAACAACATGATCTCAACATGTTTTACATTAGTCAATTATGCCAATTATAAGACCAACAACATGCAACATATCATTTCATAAGGACACACCATATCAAAATGCACCACATAACTCAAACAAGACAAAGAGAAAAATTTTATGTTCAAGTGCAAAAGTTCAGTTTAAGTCACTATAGAGCAAAATTAAAAAATGCACATATTTCAACATCTCACTAAAGATAAAAACTTAAATTTTATTCATTATTAGTAAGAACTACTAAACATAGTTATCAAAAAGATGAGGGTAACGGGACTTAATCTCGGCCTCGGCCTCCCATGTTGCACCCTCAACTAGGTGATTTTTCCATAACACCTTTACGGAAACTACCTCTTTATTCTTGAATTTCATTACTTGCCTATCAACAATTTGAAATTGTAATTAGTCATAAGATAGATATCCTCGGAAACAAGATACTCAAAAGGAAGAATAGACTCGAGGACACTTATACACTTTTTAAGCAAGGAAACATAGAAAACTGGATGAACCGAAGCGATTTCACTAGGTAGTTTCAATTCATAGGCAACCTTACAAACCCTTTGCAAGACTTCAAAGGGTTCTTAAAACTCCAAATCCCTTCTCCTATGATATACATAAGACTTTTGATGATTTTAGGACATTTGCAACTTGTTCCTTATGTTATGAACTTTCTCCAAAGTCTTATAAATCAAATCGGGACAATGAATCGAAGTCTCACCCTCTTCAAACCATCCAATAGGATACCTACACCTTCTACCATTTATAGGGAGTCATGGATATGGATAAATAAAAGCTATTTTTATAAGCAATCTCCAGCAAAGGCAAATGTTTATCCCAATTCCCCTTGAATTCAATAATAGAAGCCCTAATCATATCCTTAAGTGTTTGAATAGTGAGTTTTGCCTTACCATCTGTTTGGGGATGAAAAGCGGTACTTAAATTCACCTCAGTACACAAACCTTCGTGGAGTGACCTCCAAAATCTAGATGAATTGTGCATCTCGATCCGATATGATAGATAACAGAATACCATGGATACACACAATCTTATCTATGAAGATCATAGCATAATCTTCCGCCGAATAAGATGAATTGAGGGGAATAATACGAGTTGACTTGGTAAACCTATCCAAAAACACCCATATAGAGTGATATTGTTTTTGATTTCGAGGAAAACCCACTACAAAATAAATATTTATATCATCCCACTTCCAAGTGGGAACATGGTTTTTTTTAGTAAGCCACCCGACTTTTGATGTTCGGCCTTTACTTTATGGCAATTTGGACACTTTGTAATAAACTCTTCTATGTCCATCTTCAAACCTTCCTACCGAAATATTTCCCTAATGTCATGGTTAATTTTTTTGAACCAGAACGAATGGAGTAGCGGGACCCATGGGCTTCCTCAAGGATCCGGTGCCTCAATCGATCTAGCTCGGGAACACACAATTTCCCTTGGTACCTCAAAACACCATCCCCCCTAAGGAGAATGACTCATTTAACTTACTAAGAACCAAATATCTCTACTCCATTAATGGTTGATCAAGGTGTTGTTTTGACCTCACCTCCACCACTAAAGATTAGTTGGAGTTATGATGGATCATGAACCCACCATTTGAATAATCTTGAAACCTCACACCTAACCTTGAAAAACTATGAACATCTTTCACAAGGTCTTTCTTGACTTCATCTATGTGTGGCACATTACCCATAGACATACGACTTAGAGCATTCCCAACCACATTGGCCTTGGCAGAGTGATAGAGGACACTCATGTCTTAATATTTCAACAATTCTAACTACCTTCTTTGTTGGAGATTCAACTCCTTTTGGGTAAACATATATTGGAGACTCTTATGGTCGGTAAAGACATCAACATGTAAACAATACATGTAATTCCTCTATTTTTTAAAGGTAAACACTAGGCCGCTAACTCAAGGTCATGAGTTGGATAGTTTCTCTCATGCAGCTTAAGTTTCCTAGAAGCATAGACCATTACCTTCCCATGTTGCATAAGAACACTCCCTAAACCTACTCAGGATGTATCATAATACACAACATACCCCTTTGTACCCTCCGCTAAACTCAACCATGAAGCTACTTTATCATTGGTAAATCTTCTATTAGCTGTAAAATTTTATGCTTCACCCGATATTTTGATGGAACCATTTTCGGTTACAACCCAGTGGGTGATCTGTAGTGGATAGAAGAGTCTTTAAGAGTTGTCTTATATCATTGCACAATAGAGTTACATGTGTGCATTTGGTAGAGCTTTATATGGTCGATTTTATGTCATTGTGGGAATGGATTGGTTGCATTCTTGTTTTTCTTCTATTTTTTGTCGAACAGGAGTGGTTAAGTTCAATTTTCCAAATAAACTTGTCTTAGAGTGTAATGGGGGTAACTCAAATCCTAGAGGTCGTATCATTTCTTGTCTAAAAGATTGTAAAATGATCTCTTAGAGGTTTCTATACCAAATTGTGGGGGTGAAAGATCTTGTGTTTGACATACCTCCTATAGAGTCGGTCACCGTAGGGAAGGACTTTCTAGTGTCTTTCAAGATGACTTGTCCAGAATTTCTCCCGAGCAAAAATAGACTTTTGTATTTAATTTTTATCGTATATGAATTCCATTTCTTTCTCTCCTTACCGGATGGCTCAGGCGGAGTTTAACAAGATAAAGCTTCAATTGAAAGACTTATTATACAATGGTTTCATATAACCTAGTATTTCACAATGGAGAGTTCTAGTTTTGTTTTTTAAGAAGAGGGATGGTTCCCTTAAGATTTTCATAGACTATTGTCAACTCAATGAGGTAACCATTAAGAACAAGTATCCTCTCCTTCGGATTGATGACTTGTTTGATCAATTCCAAGGGGAAAGCTACTTTTCAAAGATTTATTTGAGGTCGTGGTATAACTAACTTAGGGGGAGAGGTGAGCATTTACCTAAAATGACATTTCAAAGTAGGTATGGACAATATGAGTTCCTAGTAATGTATTTTGGTCTCACAAATGTCCAATGAATTTTATGGGCCTTATATATAAAGTGTTCGGAAATTACCTAGATTTCATTGTGATTGTCTTCATTGACGATATCTTTGTATATACGAAAGAGAGGGTAAACACATGGTCTATTTGAGAGTGGTATTACAACTCCTTAAGAAAAACCAACTATTTCCAAGTATTGCAAGTGTGTGTTCTGGAGGAGATCGGTGGAGTTTCTTAGTTATATTATCAAGTGAGGGTGTAGAGGTTGATCAAAAGAAAATTAAGGTAGTTAAGAATTGACCTAGACCATTGAATCAAACTAAAATTACAATTTTCATGGGTTTGTCTGGATACAACAGGAGGTTTGTGGATGGTTTTGCATCCATTTCTTCTCTTTTGACAACAAGGAGTGTTAAATTTGAATGGTAGGAGGCATGTGAAATAAACATCATAATGTTGAAGGATAGGCTTAACTCCCCTCTGATATTGACATTACCGGAGGGTACCAAGGGTTTTGTGATATATTATGATGCATACTAAGTGGGCTTGGGTTGTATTCTTATGCAACATGGGAAGGTACTACCATATGCCTCTAGATAACACAAGGTGAAAGAGTAGAATTATAAAACTCAGATTCTTGAAATTGCGGTCGTAGTGTTTGCTTTGAAAATGTAGAGACATTACTTGTATGGTGTTTATGTCAATGTGTATACAAAGAATAACAATATTCAATATGTGTTTACTCAATAGGAGTTAAATCTCCGACAATTAAGATGGTAGGAATTGTTGAAATATTAAAATATGAGTGTTCTCTATCACCCCATCAAGGCCAATGTAGTTGCGGATGCTCTAAGTCGTATGACCATGGGGAGTCTGCCTAATGCAGAAGAAGGAAGAGAGATCCAGTGAAAGATGTTCATAGGTTGGCTCGATGGGGTGTTAGGGTGGAACATTCCCCAAATAGTTGTATAGTTCATAATAACTCCGAGTCATTTCTAGTGGTTCAGGTGAAGTCTAAGAAACATATTTATCCACTATTGATCGAGTTTAAGAAATGTGTACTTAGAAATTTTAATGACTCATTCTCCGAAGGAGGAGATGTTGTGCTTAGGTACCAAGCTAGATTCTATGTTCCAACTCCTAAAAAAGAAAATAGCAGAGTTTGTATCCAAATGTCGAAATTTCTAGCAAGAAAATTGAAGTTTAGTTAAATAAATGGGTGTTCCTACTTTGAAGTGGGAAGAGATTAATATTGACTTTGTTGTTGGGTTGCCTCAAACCCGGAGGCAAAATGACTCAGTTTGAGTTATAGTTGATTGATTGAGAAAATCCACTCAATTTATCCCTGTCAAGTCTACCTATTTTCCAGAGGATTATGCCACGATATACATTGATGAGATTGTGAGTCTTCATGGTAATCCTTTGTCCATCATATCGGATAAAGGTTCTCTATTCACATCTAATTTTTGGGGGTCTTCACAAGAAGGGTTGGGTACACAAGTGAAGCTTAGCAATACTTTTTACCCCAAAAAGGATGGTAAAGCGGAGTGTACTATACAAAAACTACAAGATATTTTAAGAGCTTCTGTGATAGACTTCAATGGGAAGTGGGACAATCACTTTTCATTGATTGAGTTCTCCTATAGTAATAGCTGCCATTGGAGTTTTCCATGGTTCCATGTCAAGCACTCTATGGCAGGAGATGAATGTCACTTATTGGGTTGTTTGAGGTTAGTGACTCTTCTCTCCTTGGTCCCGAGATAATGTATGATGCCCTAGAGAAAGTTTGTATTATAAGAGATGGGTCAAAAATAGCTTACAGTCAGCAAAAGTATTATGCCGACAACAGAAGAAGATATCTTTATTTCGAAGTAGGTTATATGGTGTATTTGAAGATTTCACCTACGAATGTGGTGATGAGATTTGGCAGAATGGGAAGTTAAGTCCTCGGTATTTGAAACCCTATGAGGTTTAGCATGGGTTGGAAAATTTGCATATGAGTTGAAGGGGTTTTGGTTGAAATTCTATATCGACAAGTAAAGAAGTTTAGAAAAAAAGAGGTGGCCTACGTAAAAGTTCTATGGAGAAACCACCTAGTCGAGGGAGAAACATGGGAGGCCATGGCCGACATTAAGTACCGTTATCCTTATATTTTTCCTAATTCAGGTTAGTTATTCCTATTAATAATGAAAATAATAACTAAAATTAAATTTGTCTTGTTTGCTAAAATATGCATATCTATGGTAGAGGTTTATGATAATATGAGATTTCATGTACAAATTCTCTTTGCCTAATTGGCACTTATTTGTTTTTTGTGTATTCTTGCTTTCATAAAAAACTACTTATCATTTTAATTTGTTTTGATAAATTTTTTTGCATAATTTGATGATAAAGTTGGGCTCATGTAGATATTGAGAAGGAAATTCGTCATGTTGTGATGTTGAAATTTTATATGTCTTAAATGGTGTTTTTATTTGCTATGTGTAAATACAATGTGGATATGTCGATTTGAGTTCTAACTCGTTTTGAAATCTGTTGTTATTGGTTGGGCTTCTACGCTGTAGTCATCCCCCCCTATAAAAAAAGATTGTAGTGTCATTCGAGGACGAATGTTCCTTGGGGGGAGGAGGGATAATATAACAATATGAAATTCCAAGACCTAATCAAGATCCTAAAATAAAGATCAACGACATTGAATACTTTTATATGGAATCAAATAATATATTTAAAATATTTAGTGTTAGAGTCAAAATGTCAAACAACGTCCATGAGGTCCGGTGAATAGTGAAATGTGCGATAGTGTTCCTTGGCATGTTTCAGTGGGTTTTAGAAATTAGAATTTAATGAAAATTTGTAAAAACCTTGTAAACAAATATTAGAGTGCATATATGGTGGAAACGTCCGTGTAAAACTCCCCAAGGACCACTTAAAGGTCCTTTTGAGAGACTCCTAAATTTGACCCTAAAAGATGTGTTGGATAGTGGCTAACTACAAAACCACTTGACGAGATGTTGATGACTCTATCGTCCATCACATAGTCAAAATACCAAACTGGTCCAAAAGACCAGTCTCTGAACTAGTTGATGGTTGTGGAGTACAGTGGCTTCGAATGACCTACAGATCGTATATCTAGGTCGAGTAGGTCAGGATCTGGTTTTGACTGTCGAGTTTTAAGTGAGAGTATTAATTAGTTAGTTGCTTAAGTTATTAATTAAGGTTTAGTGGGTGTCTAATTACGTTAGTTAAGGTACTGGATAAAGACGTAAGCCTCATTAAACTTTACCCATTACCCAAATTCCCTAACTCAAATTCTTTCTTCCTTCCCTCTTCTTTCTCTATTTCCCCATGACTCCATTGATGATCAATTCAAGGACATTAGGTATGCAAGAATTAAACTTACTGTCAATCAATCTTCAAGGATTGTTAATTTATGGGAAATGTTCACGCTTGGGATATCTTTCCCCAAAAGGATCTTTCAAATTGATTTCAAAAGTTGTAAAAATATGGGTTCCCTTATTATTCTAGAATTGATCTTTAAAATTAAATTCTTATTAGTTTATTTTGATTACTAATGATAGAATATGATTGTTTATGGGTTAATTGTTGTAGTTCTTGATCATTGAATTAGTTTTTGATGAATTTGACCCTTTACCCTAACCCTAGTTATGAGTTGGACTTCAAGATAGTTAAGGTTGTTAGAATTGGTTATGTAATTACATAATACACTATATTATGATGATAATGAGTGAGATATTGGAAAATTGTGATGAATTGAGGGTGATATTCTTGCTGAAGGCTATGGAGGCTAATTAGATAGACATTGTGATCTTGAACTCTTTCCTTGAATAGTGATGGATTGTATTTGGTGATGTTGTTTTGCAATTGAAGTATTACATGTGATTATCCCTAGGAAGATATGATGTGATGAATATGAATATGATGGCATGATATGATTATGTTGAATGTGAGACCATTGTGAGGCTATGTTAATGCAAGTTTGTCGACGATTTCTCATATTTCCCTTAGATGATAAGATTATGATATTTTGATCTCACTAATTATGTTTGTGTAATGAAAGGAAGATCTCATGCTATGCCTAATGACCTAAATAATATAATATTCAAGGGGGTTAGTCTCTTATGACCTATATTAAGCTATGATTGTTAAAGAATGACTTAATGGCACTTCAAAAATTAATTTATCTTAGCACCATGTTAACTTTACAATGACAGGTTTTGTCTCCCCCATAGAATGGATATTCACCAAAGATTCTAATGAGATAGTGGCCAAAATGCAATTGTGCATAAAGAGAGTCCAACATATGTCTCCTAGTTCTTGAACTATGGTGCCCCCATAAGAATACTAGCTAGTAGATCCACCTAGAATGCTATGTTTATGATTTGGTGCTACCTTAGAAAGTAGAACACCTTCTTTTGGTGTAGGGTTTCAGGACAACCGATTTCAAGTTTAGCTCACATGGTTTATTCTCGATTAAGATAATTATTCCCCAAAGTAAAATGCAACTAATAATGTGAACTCTATCTAGGGTTACTTAAGGGTCTCTTCTTAGTCTTGCTAGGGGTTTGGGACTCTACCTATATATTTCACTAGTTGTCCTTGAGGTAAGTCCTAGGATGTTGTTTTTATGCTCTAATGACATTAATGTTATGAAAAAGTTGACTACGAATGTTGATGATTCTATATGTTGTTAGCATCACTTATGAACATTTTCTAGGTCTATATTGCTATATATGATTATGTCTACTCATGATGCTATGTTATATGAAGTATGACATTAGATGTGATCTCTTTCATTATTTACTATGTTATCTGGGGTTATGGGACTTTCATGAGCATTGCACTGGTATGCTTGGGATGGGATTGTCGTTAAGGGTCTTGCAAGTTATTATGTATGAAATCTTGTACATGTACTGTTGTAATGAAATTAAATTGGAGTTACTTTGGTTATATGATCTTAATATTCTACTATTCAAGTTGATATGATCTTGTGTTGATAGTATTCATATTGACTTGACTATATCATGATATTGGTATTGTGTTACTTATGGACTTATCTTTATGAATATGTGAGTGTTGGCTTATATGTGACTTAGCATGACTTTGAACGAAATCTCCCTTTAAGCATGACTTCAAAGATTATATGTGCATATGTTTCTATACTTATTACAAGTGGATGTACTGACCCATATTATTTCCCTTTTCCCAAAAAATATAGTTTTGGGATGTTGAGGTATCAAGGTCGACTGCAAGAAGACTTGGACATTTACCCAAGTTTTATAGGTCCTCTAGTTTTGAGGATGGTGCCACATTTTCTATCATAGTAGTATTGCTATAATCTAAAGACACTTATATCTCCCCTATCGTTGAAGATATTATTGCAACCCCTATATGTCACATCCGGGTTTACCCCCTACACGTAACCGGCGTCGTCATCCTCTATGAGAACTAAGACTAGCCTCTTTATTTACATTATTGAATTCATAGGTCAAAAACGCAAAATTTTTTTAAACTTTTCATTACTTCTAATTGGAGGTTTAGATATATCTCTACATACACATAATATATATCCATATCGTGTATACTTAGACCCTTCGTATAGGAAGGTTACATAGCCTTCTACTTTTATTGCAAATAAGTATATAAAACATAACATAGACATAATAGTCACAAAATTTGTCTCTTCTCTTAAGCATCTTATAAGAGTGTAAGATCTTGGGCATAATCCCATACATTAAAGTAAGAATGCCTCACATGGGCTATATAACGTTTCATGTTAAAATTGAGAGAAAGAACTATAGAAGTCTTTAACTACTAAACAAACTACGTAGGCTAGATAGTGGAATCCCTCTTAAAAAATGAGGACCCACCCTATTTGGATGATCAACATATCCAAGCCTTCATAAAATTGTCTCAAAATCATCTCTACGACCGGAACCTAAATATTCGGAAAAAGGAAGAATTGGGGTTAGTACACAACTTGAACTAAGTATTGGACCATTTGTACATACAATATCAAATCATGTTAAAAATAACATTTTATAAAAAAAAACATGCTACTTTATTCTTTGAAATGCCTTATGCATTATAAAGGGAAAACATACAAATTAAAAAGACATATTTATCAAGTCAAAGAAAATAACATGCTTATCAACATACATTAACCCATAGTTTAGTTCAACAATGCCATCAAGTAATTACATCACAAGCATGGATAAAAGTGCATCATTTCATAATAAAGCAAAACTACTACTGACGGATCCTCATCAATCCAACAAGTTCAAAATCAAAGCAAATCCCCATAACCTTACTAAATCAAGTGACCCAACAATAACTATGACAAGTATTATACTCCACACCACATAACCTTTAAGGATACATAAAAAGATATTTTTAGCAACTTAAACCAATTACATGTTCATAAGTATATCAATTACCATATAATATCATTTACATATAAAGTCATCATATTATCATCTTTTGCATTCATTATCATATACATACATAATATCAATCTTCTAAAGCTTGCCTCAAGAAAAACTAGTGCAAGGCATAAGTACTGTCCCATACCCGTATCTAGGGTAAGTCAAACCTCTCAAGGTACCCTAGTAATTTATACTTCATTGATTCCCTTTAGTTTAGGGAACACTTGCCCTAAAGGACATATACCACAAGAGCTAAGTGTGGAATCCATTTTTGTAAAACCTTACACCAATTGATGGTGGTCTACCGGCCAAAGTAAAAGTAAACATAAACATAGGTTTCGAGGTGGATCCACTAGATAGTCTTCCTATGGGGTAAACATAGTTTAAGAACTAGAATATATGTATAATCCCTCTACATACCACTTTGGAACTGGGGCCTCCTCTCATGGGAACCCATTGGATGCGTATTTCTCTTCGAAAAGTCAACACCACATGTAGATCTATAGGGTGAATCTTCATTTTTGGGAAGTCATTACCTTTCATTGTGAAGTTCACTCGGTTTTAAGCTAAGTTCCTTTTATTGTAATGTGTTTAGTATCTTAATTAATAATCATATCTTAATTTAGGTAATAGGCTCTAGCCCTTGTATAATTATCATAATCATATTTCAATAAGATTTGCATGAGTATAATACATTCATTACAATTCACATAACTGAGGTTAAAACATTATGTATAACTTTATTATAATGCACATTAGTAAGCATCACCATCCTAATAACATTCACATCTTACTCAACCTCACAACCATAGTCAAGAAATTTCAATTTAACATAATACCAACCCTACCAATGCTAATCCACGGTATACTCCAATAAAACATCATGATTCCATCACACTTAATCAAAAATTGAAGTAAAGAATAGGGATTATAAGACTTACCAAATCTCCTACATATTTCATCACGAAGGTCTTACCATAAACCCTTACGTCCACCTAGTTATGTCATAACATCAACATAATTCAATAACCCACATGATAACAAGTCTAGAAGAATCACTACACCATAATTAAATACTAATCATAACTTAAGACAAGATACGTAGGTCATTTCTGATAACCTAGATCACTTCTTAAGAACTAGCATGAAAGACTAAAAATCACACAAAATTTGTTCATGATTAGTGTAACAACATCATCTAATAGTAATTCAACAAATAAATCAAAACAACTCAATCAAATATAACCTAATTCATATGAAGATCAAACCAAGGGTTAAGGGTTAAGAGTCATCATCTACAAACTAGACCAAACCATCAAGATATATCATAATCAAGTTGGAATACATGTTAATATATTCATACTATCGACCAGAAACCATAAACAAATTAATTTGTAACATGATTCTTGAGATTTATAAGAAACCACTTGAAAACTTAACTTTTGAAAAAAATTTGGAGGAACCCTTTGATGAAAGAAGTCTCAAGGGTGAATTAGATACCAAAACTTTATATTTTATGATGATTTGAATGTGAAATCGTCCCCTTTAAGCCCACAAATACCTCCCCTAGATAGTTTTCAATGGTGTGTTCCAATAGAGAGAGAAAGAAGAGAGAAGGAAGAGGATTTATTTTTTGAGTTATGTTTAGTCTAATGGGGTTGGGGTCTTTATATGGGGGGTTAATTAATTTAATTTGGTTTCCCTTATCCCCAAACTAACCACCAAACCACAAAATTAATTAGCTAGGACTTAACTTAAAACGTGCAGGAAAATTGCCTTACTATCGACGACACCACGATCGACGGATCGTGGGTTAGTCGACGGACCAGCCCTCTTCCGTGCTACACATTTATAATCCTTGTTAGAGAATGTGAAAGTGAGGTCCTCCAATGAATTTTCTAGTTGATGATCGAAGTTTGGCATAGACGCCCCATCGATCAACACATGCCCCATCCTTTGTTTTTCGTAGATGGACACTTCAAAGGCAGTGTTGTCTCGAACGTGCTAGGGTCCCCCTGAACGCCCCTTGGTTGGTCCTTGAAGAGTCGTACCCGTACTTTAGACAATGAATCAACTTTAACACATGTTATACACTCTTCCACAAAATTACATGAATTTCCGACACCTAAAATCTTGCAATTGGCTAAGGCAGACTAGTACCTTCTTAAACAAATTTGCGAACGTCATGGACGTTCATTGAAGTTTTGGTTTGTAAACTTCCTAAATGACCTATATTCATTAAAATGACCCTTAAAAGAGTGTCTAGACTTCACGAAACTTATGTTAGGCTTTAAGAGATCTTTTAAACTGTGGAAATGTTACATTATCCCCCTCTTACGAACATTCTCTCCGAATGACACTAATGTTCTGTTGAAGGAAGGAATAGACTCAAGACTAGCATCCCAACCAAAAACAATAACATAACATCATCAACCATATCTAAAGGCACAAGAAAAATTTAAAACTTCAATTACCACACACGAGACTCAAATACCACATAATGAGGAATTTTCCTTCTCACAACAACAACATGATCTCAACATGCTTTGCATGAGTCAGTTATGCCAATTTTCAGACCAATCACATGCTACATATCATTTAATAAATACTCACCATATCAAAATGCACCACATAACTCAAACAAGCCAAATAGAAAAATTTCAAGTTCAAGTGTACAACATCACAGTAAGTGACTATAACGTAAAAATAAAAAATTGAAATTTTGTCACCATTTCACTAAAAATCAAAGAAGCTTAAATTTTATTTATTATATTCATTATTAGTAAGAAATACTAACCTTACTTATCAAATAGATGAGGGTAACGGGACTTCATGTCTGCCTCGGCCTCCCATGTTTCACCCTCAACTAGGTGATTATTCCATAACAGCTTTACGGAAACCACCTCTTTATTCCTCAATTTATTTACTTGCCAATCATAAATTTGAACCTGGACTTCCTTATAAGAGAGATTATCCTTGATACCAAGACCCTAAATAGGATGAATAGATTCGGGGTCACCTATACACCTTTTAAGCATGGAAAAATGGAAAACAGGATGAACTGAAGTCAATTAAGTAGGAAGTTTCAATGCATAGGCAACCATACTTACCCTTTGAAAGACTTAAAAGGGACCGTCATAATGAGGACTCGACTTCCCTTTATTGCCAAATTTAACCACCCCTTTTATTTTTTAAATTTTCAAATAAACCTTATCACCTTCTTGAAATTCCAAATCCCTTATCCTATGATTTCCATAACTTTTGCCGACTATAGGATGTTTGCAACCATTTTCTTATGATATGAACTTTTTCCTAAGTCTTATAAACGAAATCGGGACAAAGAAGCGAAGGCTCACCCACTTCAAATCATCCAACAGGAGACCTAGACTTCCTACCATACAAGGATTCATAGAAAGCCATGGAGATAGATGAATGAAAGCTATTATTACAAGATAAATGCAGCAAAGGCACATGCTTATCCCAGTTCCCCTTGAAATTAATTTTACAAGCCTTAAGCACATCCTCAAGGGTTTGAATAGTATGTTTTTCTTGATCATCTGTTTGGGGATGAAAAGCATTACTCAACTTAACTTTAGTGCCCAATTATTCTTTGAATAACATCCAAAAACTAGATGTGAATTGTGCACCCTGATCCGATATGATGGATTACGGAATACCATGGCGACATAAAATCTCATCGATGAAGATCTTAGCATAATATTCCGTTGAATATGTAGACTTGACGGAAACAAAATGATCGGACTTGGTCAACCTATCCACAACAACTCATATAGAGTTCTATTGCTTTTGAGTATGAGGAAACCCCACTACAAAATCCATATTGATGTCTCTCCACTTTCAAGTAGGAACTTGGATTTCTTGTAGTAGGCCACCCGTCTTTTGATATTCGGCCTTTACTCGTTTGCAATTCGGACAATTAGGAATAACCTCCGCTATGTCCTTCTTGAAACCATCCCAACAAATTATTTCCCTAAGGTCATGGAACATTTTTGTCAAACCCGGATGAAAAAAGTAGCAGGAGTGATGGGCTTCTTCAAAGATCCGGTCCCTTAATCAATATACCTAGGAAACACGCAATATCCCTTCGTACCATAAAACACCATTCCCCCTAGGGATAATGACTCATTTAACTTACCAAGAAACGACTCTTTAAACTCCATCAATGGTTGATCAAGGTGTTGTTTGGAATTCACCTCAACAACTAAAGATGACTCGGAGTTATGATGGATCATGAACCCACCGTTTGGAGAATCTTCCAACCTCACACCAAACCTAGAAAACCTATGAACCTCTTTCACTAGGTCTTTATTGGCTTTATCTATGTGTGACACACTACCCAAAGGCATACGAATTAGAGCACTCGCATATACATTGGCTTTGTTTGGGTGATAGAGGACAATCATGTCATAATCTTTCAACAATTCTAACCATCTTCTTTGTCAAAGATTCAATTCCTTTTTGGTAAACACATATCGGGGACACTTATGGTTTGTACAGACATCAACATGGACACAAGAAAACTAATGCCTTCATATTTTCAAGGTAAACACCAGGACTACTAACCCAAGGTCATGAGTCGGATAGTTTCTATCATGCACGTTAAGTTGCTTAGAAGCATAGGCTATTACCTTCCCATGTTGCATAAACACACACCATAAACCCAATCGTGCTGCATAACAATATCCAACAAATACCCTTTTACCCTCTCGTAAAGTCAACACCAAAGCGAAAGTTAGCCTATCTTTCAATATTTTGAAGCTTTTCTCACATGTCTACGACCTCTTAAATTTCTTACAATTTTGGGTCAAAGTAATCAAAGGAGATGCAATGGACGCAAAACGTTCCACGAACCTCAAATAATAATCCGCTAAACCCAAGAAGCTCCTAATGTTGGTTTGAGTCAATGGTCTTAGAGAATTTTTGACCTTCTCCATTTTCTTTAGGTCATCCTACAGTCCCTCACTAGAGATGGTATGACCAAGAAGTGCCACCGACCTCAACCAAAAATCCATTGTTTATAGTTGGCAAATCATAGATGTTTTTTAAGTACTTGCAACACCACCCTTAAATGGTTCATGTGATCACCCTAATTTTTCAAATATTCAAAGATATCGTCAATGAAGACAATGAGAAATAAATCTAGGTAGCTTGAAAACACCGAATTCATTAGGTCTATAAACGTCGCCGCAACATTAGTGACACTAAAGGACATTACTGAGAACTCAAAGTTACCATATGTAGTTTAAAATGGCATCTTTGGAACATCCTCACCTCTCACACTATATTGGTGATACCCCGATCTCAAGTAAATTTTAAAATGTAGCTTGTCCCTTGGAGTTGATCAAACAAGTCATCAATACTAGGGACTGGATAGTTATTGTTAATAGTGACCTTATTGAGCTTGAAATAATCAATACACATTCTCAAAGACCTATCATTCTTTACAAATAAAACTTAAGAACCCCATGGAGAAATAGTAGGCCTTATGAAGCCCTTGTCAAGTAAATCTTTGAGTTGAGCCTTGAAATCTTTCTATTCTGCCGAAGCCATTCGATAAGAAGGATTTGTATCCATTAGCAAATCGATACAAATATCAATTTCCCGTTCGACAGGAATACCAGAAAGACATTTGAAAAAGACTTCCACAAATTCACTCACTACAGGTACCGACTCAATGGGAGGAATTTTGGAGCCTAAATCTTTGATTCTTACAATGTTATATAGAAAACCTATGGATATCATTTTGCATATTTTTATAAAAGAGATGATACGACCTCTAGGAATAGAATTTCCTCCTTTCCACTCTAGAAAGGGTCCATTTGGAAAGTTAAACTTCACCACCCTTGTCCTACAACAAATAAAGGCAAATAAAGCATGCAACCAATCCATACCAACTATAATATCAAAATCAAGCATATGAGGTTCTACTAGTTCAACAAAAGAAACTCCATTGGGAAAAATTATAGGACAATTTCTATACACCCTTTTTGCAACAACCGCCTAACCCACTTGAGTAGACAATATAAAAGGTTCGTGCAAAATATTGGGAAAAATTTCAAACCTTTTATCTATTAGAGGAGTAAAAAATTATAGTGTAGCACCGGGATAAAGTAAAGTATATGCATCAATATACAAGACTTTCAACATACCGGTCATCACGTCGGGAGAAGTCTCTTGGTCACCCCTAAAGTGGAAAGTATAGAAGCCATTTTTCATAGGAGAATCACTAGAACCACTTGTTTGAGCTTAACAACCCTTTTATTGACCCTTCATGGTAGGTAGATCCCTCACCTTTTTACCACTATTGCCAAAAAAAACAATTTCCCCTTAAAACCAAGCATTCACCAAGGTGGTCTTTTTCACACTTTGTCCATGTAGGCTTATCATATGGTTAGTTCTCACTCGTTCCCTTTTGGGCTCTAGGTTTTGGCTTCTTATTCTCACGATCCTTAGGGAATTTGGATGGAACATTATTAGATAAACTCTTCATGAATATATGCTTGTCTTGGATTTAAAGCCTATTCTTTGAAGTACCACCATCAAATGATCTTGCAATCTTAGAATCTCTATTCTTTCTTCAAGCCCTTGAATCCTCCACTTGTTGAGCATGCACCATAAGGAGATAAATGTTCATGTTGTCACGTAGAATTGCTGAATGACACTCCTCTTGCAACTCATTTGACACCACCGTATCAAAGTAGCTCATTTAATCAAAAGGATCGGAAGAAAAAGAAGGAGCATAATTTTACAATTTAGTAAATTTCAAGGAGTTTTCAACCATACTAATACCTCCTTGACTATGGTTGATAAACTCCACCATTTTGGCTTCCCTCATCTCTCTAGGAAAGAACTGATCAAGAGAAGCCTTCTTGATGATTTCCCAAGTCACCGGTCCACCCCTTAGAGGCCTATTGTCACTCCATTAGACATACCATGTTTGAGCCAAATCTTGAATCGGTAAGTGGCTAACTCGTCCTTCTGACTAAAAGACAACCCCATCGCAAAGAGCATCTTATAGACTGCACCGATGAACTCTTGGGGGTCTTCTTCAATCTTGGACCCATAAAGTAGGAAGATTCATTTGAGTAAAATTCCTTAGATGGGAAATCATAGTAGCAACTTGTTGATGAGCTTGGGGTACAACCTCGTGATTAATTTGGGCCGTCATGGATTAAGCTTGAGCAGTAGCAGCTTCTGCTTGAGTAGTTATGGCTTGGTCCATATTGATGAGAGTTGTCGTTATATTCTCACCCGTCAAAGGAGGAGGATTCACTGGAGATTAGTCATCATTCACACCTTTCTCAAGAGAAGGAACTTGATCACCATGTGGAGGATCTTTCGCATTGAAAATATCTTTCTAAAGTCTTCATGCAGCATCCTTTCGAGTATTTATTGCCTAAAATCAGAATGAAAGGATTACATGAAAAAACACATAATAGGTATACTCTAGTGGCACGATGTTAGATTTCCAAGAAAGTAAGAGTTTCATAAGCATCACATAGATTCCTATTCATAAAGGTGGTTAGCTTCACAATTATGAAAACAAACCTACATAGAGGTTGTTGAGAAAGAGGCATAGACTCAAATATACGCAACTACATTATCTAACACCAAGTTTGTAAAATCTAATTTTACCCCTTAGAGGCAATCGGCGTCGTCATCCTCTTTGAGGACTAAGACTAGTCTCTTAGTTTACATCATTAATTCATAGGTCAAAATGCAAAAAAAAATTAATGTTTTTCATTATTTCTAATTTGAGGTTTACATAGACCTCTACATACACATAATATATTACCGTATCGAGTATACATAGACCCTTCATATAGGAAGGTTACATAACTTTCTAATTTTATTGAACATAAGTATATAAAACATAACATAAACATAATAGTCATAAAAGTTATGTCATCTTATAATCTAATAATTGTGTAACCACTTGGACATAATCCCATACATCAACGTAAGAATGCCTCACATGGTCTATACAACGTTTCATTCTAAAATAGAAAGAAAGAACCATAGAAGTATGTAACTAATAAACAAACTCCATATGCTAGATAGTGGCATCGCCCTCAAAAAATAAGGACCTACCCTACTTGGATGATCAATATATCCAAGCCTTCTTTAAGTCGTCTCCAATGCACCTAAATGACCGAAACCTAAAATATTGTGGAAAAGGAAGAAATGGGGTTAGTACACCACTTGTACTAAGTATGAGACCGTATGCACATATAATATCAAATCATGCTAAAAAGTACATTTTATCAAAATATGCTACTTTATACTTTGAAAACCATTATGCATTATCATTGGAAAACATACAAATCAAAAATACGTATTCATCAAGTCAAAGCAAATAACATTCTTATCAACATACTTTAACCCATAGTTTATTGCCACCTTACCATCAAGTAATTACATAACAAGCATGTATAAGAGTTCATCATATCGTAATAAAGCAAAACTACTAGTCACGGATCCTCATCAAGCCAAAAAGTGCAATAACCAAGCAAAGCCCCATAACCTTACTAAATCATGTGATCCAACAAGAAACATGACTAGTATTAAACTCCACACAACATAACCTTTAAGGATACACAATATCATACTTTTAGAAACATAAACCAATTTCATGTTCAAAAGGTTATAGGTCACCATATAATCACATTTAAATGTAAAGTCATTATATTATAATATTTTTCATTAATTATCATATACATACATAATATAAATCTTTTGAAGCTTCCCTTAGGGAAAACTAGTGCAAGGCATAAGTAGAGTCCCATATCCCTACCTAGGGTATGTCAAACCTCTGAAATCACCCTAGTTAGTTTATACTTCATTACTTCATTTTAGATAGGGAACACTTTCCTTAACCAACATAGACAACAAGATCTAAGTGTGAGTCTATTTTTGTAAAACCTTACACCGATGGAGCGTGGTCTACGGCGAAAGTAAAATTAAACATAAAAGTAGCTTTTTTGGTGGATCCACTACCTAGACTTCCTATATGGGCAACATAGTTCAGGAACTAAGAGATAGGTATACTCCCTCAACATACCACTTTGCAGTTTGGGCCTCCTCTCCTGGGAATCCATTGGATGAGTATTCCCCTTTGGGAAGTCAACACCACATGTAGAACTATAGGGTGAATCTTCCTCTTTTGGAAGTCATCACCTCCCAATGTCAAATTCACTTGGTGCTAAGCTCAGTCCCTTTATTGAAATGTCTCTAGTATCTTTATTAATCAACATATCTTAATTTAGGTAATAGGGTCTAGCCCTTGTATATTCATCATAATCATATCTAAATAAGAATTGCATGAGTATAGTCATTTCATTAAAATTCATATAAGTGAGATTAATAAGTTACATATCACTTCATAATAACGAACATTGGTAAGCATACCATCCTTATAATATTCACATCTTATTCAACCTTAAAACCATAGACAAGACATTAAAATTTAACATCATAGCAACCCTACCAATCCTAATCCAATGCATACTCCAATACAAAATCATGATTCCATGACACTTAATCATAAATTGAAATAAAGATTAGGGATTATAAGACATAAAAAGTCTCCTTCATAATTCATAAACAATGTATTACCATAAACCCTTACTTCAACCCAATTAGGTCATAAAATCAACATAATTCAATAACAAACATGATAACAAGACTGGAAGAATCATTACACCATAATTCAATATTAAATCAATGTTTAAGACAAGATACTTCGGTAAATTCACAAAACCTAGATCACTTCTCAAGAAATATTATTAAAGACTAAAAATAACCCTAATTTGTTAATGAATAGTTTATCAACATTATATAATAGTAATTCAATCAATAATCACGTCAATTAAATCAAATACAACCTAATTCATATCTAGATCAAATCTAGGGTTAAGAGTTAAGGATCATAATTTACAAACGATACCGCACCATCAACATATATACTAATTAAGTTTGAATCCATGTTAATCTATTAATATTATCCAAAATAACCATAAACAACTCAATTCATAACATGATTTTCGAGATTGAGAAGAACCCACATGAAAACTAAACATTTGAAAGTACTTTGAATAAACCTTTTGGGGATGAAGTTTGAAAGCTCAACTAGATCCCATACCTTTATGTTTCATGGATATTTTATGGTGAAATAGTCCCTTTTATGCCCCCAAATCCCTCCTCTAGCTAGTATTCAATGGTGTCTTAGAAATGAGAGAGAGAAATAAGAGAGAAGGAAGAGGATTAGTTTTGTGAATTATATTTAGTCTAATGGGGTTGGGATCTTTATATTGGGGGTTAATTAAGGTAATTAGGATTCTTAATCCCATAACTAACCACCAAATGACTTAATTAATTTACTAGGACTTAACTTAAACGTGCTAGAAAATTACAGTACCCTTGACGACACCTCGATCAACGGATCGTGGGTCAGTCGACACACAATGCCTCTTCCGTTCTGCACATCCATTAACCTTGTAATTGACAATGAAGGTCAGGGCCTCTGAAGAATTTGCTAAGTTTTGGTGTATGGTTGGCTTTTAACCTTCCGTCGATCAACACACGCCCTGTCGTTTTTGTTTTGTATGTGCACATTGTGAGGCAGTGTTGACTCCAATCTGCTTGGGTCCTCCTAAGGGCCCTTGGTAGTTCATTGGGTGTCGTACCTGGATGTTTCAACCATGAATAAAATTTAACACATGTGATACACCCTTCTATAAAATTTCATGAATCTCCGATTCCTAAAAGCTAGTCATATACACTAAGGCACTTTAGTACCTTCTTGAACAAATTTTCGAACGTCATGGACGTTCTTGGATGTTTTTGTTCCTAAACATCCTTAATTACCTATATTCATTAATATGGCCCTTAAAACAGTGTCTATACCTCATGACACTTATGTAAGGCTTAAAGACATGTTTTAGAGTTTCAAAATGTTACACAATGTTGCAATTATGAATTTGTTTTAAGGGATATGCCCAAATGTTCTAAATCATTTTAGATGGTTTAATGTGAGATGGTATTATAGACTAAATTCTTATATTTTACGTTAATTTTCTTAAGGAGAAGCCAATGTAAGTTGCCTATGCGAGGAGTCGAAGTAAACTCCATATTTAGGTATGTTTAGTAAGTAAGATGTTTATGTAAACCTCAATTTGTTAGAAAAGTTTTAATTTTTTTTCATTTTAACCTATGAAATGTTATAGTGACTGCTAAGAGGCTAGAATAAGTCCTCTCCGTGGATGAAGACGCCGAGAACGTATAAGGGGTACTCCCCAATCATGAAAAACTTGGTATTAGAGCATGAGATTCAAGTTATCTTAGGATTGATGTCTAACCAAATAAAATTTACTTATATTCTTTTTCATGGGTGTGAAACGCACCACAACTATGAATTAGCGCCTATGTGATGCTTAGGAATTCTCACTCATTGGTAATCTTAAAAGTCATGTCTTATGATTGGTAACACTTTGTGTCATTTATTGGTTATCTTAAAAGTCGTGCCTTATGAGTGGTAACATTGTGCATCCATTTTTCTTCTAATCCATTTATTGTAAATTTAGGAGATTACTATTCGAAGGGAACCCACAAGGAGTGTGGAGGAAAATTTTGTCTAATGGAGGAGTTCCTCCCCAAGAGAACCAAACCCCTCCACAAGGAAATCAAGTGCCTCTACAAGAACAACTTCCGATCATTCCTCCACCTATGATGGATGGAAGGATAAGGTCGGCATTTGTGGACATAGCTCAATCAACGACTACCCAAGATAAACAATAGCCTCTCAAGCACAAGCCATGACTACCCAAGACAATGAGGATTTTGGACGTCGTGTTCAACCAAATGCTAGTACCATTGCTTCCCACTTGAGGGACTTCATGACGATGAACCCTCAAGTGTTCTATGGGTCAAAGGTTAATGCAAACACCCAAGACATCCTAGATTTAGTCTATAATATCATATATAATATGGGGGTAACTTTAAATGAGAAGGCCAAGCTAGCCTCCTACCAACTCAAGGATGTAGTTCAAACATGGTACACGCAATGGAGAGATAATAGGACCTTGACAGACGGTCCTATAGCTTGAAAGGTGTTTATAAGGGCTTTCCTTGATCAGTTCTTTCCTATGGAGAAACGAGAGGCGACATTAGAAAAATTCATCCACATTCATCAAGGAGGTACGAGTGTGCAAGATTACACCTTGAAGTTCACCATGTTTTACAAGTGTACTTCTTCTTTAGTATCCAATCATAAGAATAAGATGAGTAATTTTGTGATTGGAGTGTCTGATGACCTATTTGAAGAATGTCGTGCGGTGATGCTACATTAATATATGGATATCTTTCGGTTTATGATTCATGCACAACATGTTTAGGAGACTAGACTCAAGTGAAATATTATGAGTTTAAGAGAGCCAAGTCTTATGAAGGAGGTACTTCCAAGGGTAGGCTTGAGATTCAACACAAGCCTAGGTTCAAGAAGAGGGTTTCCAACCATGTTCCTTCCAATTTCCCTAAGGCAAATAATGATAGGGTGTCTAAACCTATGCCTCAAAAGGGAAAGAGTGGAAATTCAGCAAGTGAAAGACTTACTTGTACAAACTGTGGTAAAAAGCATAGGGGGGAATGCTTTGTGGTAATAGAATATGGATATGGTTGTGGAAAAGAGGGCCATAAGGTTAGGGATTGTCCTCATATGAGTAGTAAAGATAAGGGGATTGATAACACTCACGCAAGAGGTCCTAGTTCCGATACTCTAAAGAGGAACAAC
The DNA here is from genome assembly GCF_001406875.1 of Solanum pennellii. Taxonomy (NCBI): domain Eukaryota; kingdom Viridiplantae; phylum Streptophyta; class Magnoliopsida; order Solanales; family Solanaceae; genus Solanum; species Solanum pennellii. The sequence goes on along the minus strand of NC_028648.1, from coordinate 26,225,181 downwards.
TTCTATGCTCTCCATTCTAGGGGTTAATAAGAAGAGTCTTCGGATGTGGTCATTGCTATGTTACTAGTCTTATGTATTTATGTGTATGCATTAGTTGTTCCCAGTGTATCTTATCATTTGTAACTCTTCTACTAGCTAAAAGGTTTGATGTTGTAGCTAATATTTTTATTGAACACTTTTTGGTAAAAACCCGGTGGGTTACTCCGTTGTGGATAGAATAGTCTTTAGGGATTGTCCTACATCTTTACCGAATAGTGTTACTTGGGAGGATTTGGTAATGATTTATATGGTTGATTTAGATGTAATTTTTTGAATGGATTGGTTGCATTCTTGTTTTGCTTCCATTGATTGTAGCACAAGGATAGTTACATTCAGTTTTCCTAATGAACCCGTCTTAAAGGGTAAGGTGAGGTAATTCAATTCCCTGAGGCCGTATTGTTTCTTGTGTAAAAGCTTGTAAGATTATTTCTAAAGGGTGTACCATATTTTAAGAGTCAAAGATCTTGAGTCAAACATTTCTCTTATATAGTCAGTCCCCGTAGCAAAGGACTTTCCGAATGTCTTTCCACGTGACTTGCCCAGAACATCTCCCGATCGGGAAATAGACTTTGGTATTTACTTGCTACCGTATAAAAATCCCATTTCTATCCCTCTTTACCGGATGGATTTGGAGTAGTTGAACGAGCTAAAACTTCAACTCAAATACTTATTAGACAATGGTTTCATGCAACCTAGTATTTAACCATGGGCAGCTCCGGTATTGTTTGTTAACAAGAAGGATGGTCCCTTAGGATACGCATTAAATATCGGCAACTCACTAATGTCAAAATTAAGAAAAAGTATCCTTAACCTCGGATTGATGACTTGTTTGAAACTTAAAGGGGCAAGCTAATTTTCTAACATTTATTTGAGGTTAGGGTATTACAAACTTAGGGTGAGATTTTATGATGTATTGTCACTATGAGTTCCTAGTAATGTCCTTTGGTCTCATAGATGCCCCGGCGTCTTTTATGGATCTCATGAAAAGGGTGTTCAAGAATTTCCTAGATTCTGATGCGATTGTATTCATAAACAACATGGCTGTATATTCGAAGAATGAGTGTGAACATATTGACCACTTTAAGGTGGTATTGTACCTTCTTGAGGAGCACAAACTATTTTCCAAGTACAGCTACTATGAGTTTTGGCAATGATCACTGGCATTAATAAGTCATATTGTCTCAAGTCAGGGTATAGAGGTTGATCAAAGAAAATTGAGGTAGTTAAGAATTGGTCTGCCTTGGGTTTATCTGGGTACTATAGAAGGTTTGTGGATGGGATTGCGTCCATTTCATCCCCTTTGGCTACCTTGTTCAAAAATAGTGTTAAATATTAGTGGTCGGGGGTATGGGAAATAAACTTCTAAATTTTACAAGATAGGCTTACCTCCTTGCTGATGTTGACTCTACAGGAGGGTACCAAGGGTCCTGTGGTATATTCTAATGCATCCCGAGTGGGTTTGGGTTTTGTCCTTATGCAACATGGTAAGGTAGTATCCTATGCTTTTAGACAAATCAATGTGCATGAGAAGAATTACCCAACTCATGATCTTAATTTAGCGGTATTGTGTGAGCTTTGAAATTATTGAGACATTAATTGTATTTTTTTCAAATAGATGTGTATAACGACCATTAGAGTGTAGAATATGTGCTCACTCGATGGTAGTTGAATCCCCGACAAAGAAGATGGTTGGAATTATTAAAAGATTACGATTTGAGTTTTCTCCACCACCTCGGCAATGCAAATGTGGTTTCATGTGCTCTAAGTCGTATTACCATAGGTACTGTGTCTCATTTAGAAAAAAGTAAGAAAAACCTAGTGAAAGATGTTCATAGGTCGGTTCGATTGGGTGTGCGGTTGAAAGATTCCCTAAAGGGTGGTTTTATGGTTAACATTAACTTTGAGTCATCTTTAGTGGTTGAGGTGTATTCTATGAAACATCTTGATCAACTATTAATGGATTGAAGAAATCACTACTTAGAAAGTCCAATGAGTCCTTCTCCCAATGAGTGGATGGTCTGCTAAGGTACCAAGGTTGATTATGTGCACTTGGTGGTTATAACAAATTTTAGTAGAAACATATGGTTCCTGATATTCTATTAATCAGGGTGACAAAAAAATATATTATGACATTAGAAATGTTTATTGGTGGGATGGTTTGAAAAGGGACATACCGAAGTTTGTATCCATATTTACAAATTGCCAACAAGTTAAATCTGAGCATCTAAAGCCTAGTGGTCTAATCCAATAAATGGGTGTTCCTACTACGATGTGGGAAGAGATTAATATGGACTTTGCTGTTGGGTTGCCTAAAACTTGGAGGCAAATTGACTACATTTGCGTTATTATTTATAGGTTGAAAAAATCCTCTCATTTTATCCCCATCATGTATATTTAGTTGGGTCAGTATATGCAAGGATCTAAATTTATAAGATTGTGACTCTTCATGGTATCATTTTTTCCATCATATTGGATAGATCTGCTCAATTCACCTCTCATTTTTTGGAGGTCATTCAAAAAGGGTTGGATACTCAAGTGATGCTTAGCATTGATTTTAATCCCCAAATGGATTGTCAAGTGAAGAGTACTATCCATACCCTATAAGACATGTTAAGAGATTGTGTATAGGTTTTAAAGGGTATTGGGTGAATCACCTACTATTGAATGAGTTCTCCTATAATAATATTTACTATTCGAGTATTTCAATCGCTCAATTTGAATCACTCTATGGTAGAAGAGGTAGGACTCTAGTTCGGTGGCTTGATGTTTGTGAGTCTTCACTCCCTTGTCCCAAAATAATCCATGACATTTTAGAGAAGATTTGGGTGATAGAGGATAAGTTTAAAACAATCTATCACTGGGTGAAATCCTTTTACCAATAATAGAAGAAGATATCTTGAATTCGAAGTAGGTGATATGGTATATTTGAAGATTTCACCTATGAAAGGGGTGTTGAGATTCGGCAAAAAGGGGAAATTTTAGTCCTCGGTATGTCAGTCCTTATGAGATTTCGTAAGAGGTGATAATAGTTGCATATGAGTTTAAATTACCTATTGAACTATCTTCAGTTCATTTGGTATTTCATGTATCAATGTTTAAGAAGTATATTAGTGATTCCTAGTCCATTCTACATATTGAAGGGTATGTGTGGTCTAGACCATTTCCTACGAAGAGGTTTTTGTAGAAATTTTAGATCACCAAGTCAAGAAGTTGAGGAAAAAAATGGTGGCCTCCGTAAAAGTCCTATCGATGAACCACCTATTTGAGGGAACAACATGTAAGGCTGAGGCCGACATGAATTCCTGTAATCCTCATCTTTTTTCCTAATTAAAGTTAGTCATTCCTATTAATAATGAAAATAATGATTAAAATTTGAATTTGACTTGAATTCCTAAAATATACATGATTATGATAAAAAAAAGGTTAATAATGAAATGAGTTTACTTGAAAATATGTTCCTTTTCTCAAATTTCACTTAATTGTGAATTTTCATATAATTGCCTTCAACTGATGGAATTGAACATGTTAATGAGACTTGAATAGAAGTTTAACATAAGTGAATCTTAATGTTATGTTGTAATCGTGTTGATATTGAGAAGGTAGTTCCTCATATTGTGATGTTGAGCTCTTATATGTTGAAAATGGTGTTTTGAGTTACTATGTGTAAATGTCATAGTTTTATGTTATTTTTGTAGTTGATGGTTGGGCTGCTAGTATTAGGTCTATCCTTTCCATATAAAGAGATTTTACTGTCAGTGAGGGATGAATGGTCCCAAGGAGGGGATAATTATAACACTCCGGAAGTCCAAAAAATAATCTAGAGTCTCACATGAATAACTAAGACTTAGAACACTATTTATAGGCCTAAAATAATATATTAAAAATATATAGGAAGTGTTAGAGTGAAAATGTCAAAGAACGTCCATTACGTTTGGTGAATTATTAAATAAGCAATAGTGTAGCTTGACATGTTTCATGGGGTTAAGAGTCAAAAATTAATAAAAATTGGTAGAAAGGTGTTGAAATAGTAGTAGAATGTGTTCAAAGTCCATGTATTTGGTTTGACTCCCCAAGGACCGCCCTAAGCGTCCACTCTCCATGGACCACCCTAATGGTCCTTGGAGAGGGCCCTCACAAATGACCCAAACTTGCAAATTGACAGTAGGCAAACGACGAGCCAATCGACAAGTCTTCGATTGATCAACGCTCTGTCGATGGTATTTGTTCGACTGCACATAGAATTCATCAAAAATGCGGAAATATACATGTCTATTTCGCAAATGAAGGTTACACAGTACGGTGCAGTCGATGGACCTACGGACCGTAAGTCTGGTTACATAAGTCCTTGTCTTTGTTGAAGGCGTATTTTTAAAATGAGGGAATGAATTAGTTTGTTGTTTCATTAATTAATTAAGGGTTAAGGGGTGTGTAATTAAGTTAGTTAAGGGGCTTTAGATGATATAAACCTAATTAAACTAACCCAACAACCTACAGTTCCCAAACTCAAAATTCTCTTTACATTCTCTCTACTTTTCTCTCTATCCAAAGAACACCATTGAATACAAGGTTCAACGGAATTAGGGATGAAACAATTCTTCTCTATCTCCATCAATATTAAATGATTGTTCAGGTATGGTAACTCTTCACTCTTGGATCTCTTCCCCCAAGAGGCTCCTTCAAATTGATTGCAAAAGTTGTCAAAAACATGGGTTTCCTTCGTATTTCTAAACTGATCTTTCAAATAGAATTGTTGTTGATTTCCTTTGATTTTCAATGATAAGATATTATTTTTTAATGGTTAATTGTGTTAGTTCTTGATCATTGACATAGTTTGTGAATAATTGGACACTTTACCCTACCAAAAATTATGAATTGGACTTGTAGATGATTACGGTTATTAGAATTGATTATGTTATTGTTAAATTCACTATATTATTATTACGATGATGAGTGGGATTATTGGATAATTGTGATGATTTGAGTGTGAGATTTTTTATGACGGCCATAGAGAATATATAAGACATTGTGATCTTGAATTTTTTACTTCAATATTGATGGATTTCAATTAGTGATGATGTGATGCAATTGATGTATTATATGTGATTAAATTAGGATGATACGATATGATGTGTTACACCCTCAAAATGAGATGGGTTGAATTAGAGACTAACATTTTTGTTATGAGTTTATTAAGTCCGTAAATGACTAATTATAGTGTTAAAAGGCAGTGTGTTAAGTTTTGAAGAGTTTCGAGGTCAAAAGTCCAAGAATGTCCAAAACATTCAAAAAATTTGACTTGAAACGTGCATGAGTGTTATAGTGTGTTTCGTATTGTTTTATGTGTTGTTTGGAGTTAAAATTAATATTAGCGGTTACTAACATGTATACTAGAGTATTTTGAAAGGTCCATGCCAAACTCCCCAAGGACCAACAAAAGGCTCCTTGAAGCGGACCCAACCATTGGCCAACAATCTGCCCAAGGAAGCAACTTTTTTTCCTTGGTGAAATATGTCCATGTAGTGGACTTGGTCGTCCAGAGGTAATAAAAATTTCCGCGACATGGACACAACACAGACTCAACTTCCCTAGAAGTTATTTTCAAAAAATTCAAGCACGAACAGCTCCGCATTGCGAACTTGTTCCATGGCGAAGATTACTAAAATAAAAGTTGAGTTTCACATTTCTAAAAGTCCAAATATGTATGGGGGTGTTTTAGTAACTTTGGGTGACGTTTGCAAACTACTTTTAATACCTATTTAACCCCTTCCCAAATCAAAAACCCCAACACCCAATAAGGAAAAATCAAAACCCCAAAACTCTTATCTATTTTAAATTCACATAAAACCTCCATGGAAGACCAAAACTCAACATAAAGCTAGGGGCTCAATTTCTGTGGCTTCTTCTCCAATTCTTCATGGTTCATCCATCAATAAGGTATGGTTATCCTACATCCTTAGTTACTCCATTCATCTAAGGAGTTAAATCAATTATTCTAAAATGTTATTGAAAGACGAAAATTCATAATTTTAAATCAAGCCATGGGTTCATTGTCAAATTAATTTCAAAGTCATTCTAACGGTATATTTATGCTGATTACTGTTTTATTAATTAGTTAAAATCCAATTTCATTTAGAAGCCATGATCTTACTAATTTCTCCAATTGGCCTATAATGTGGGTCTTCTGATATTTATTTCATATTTATAGAATTGTGATTAGATTGTATTGAATTGCTTCTTACTATTACTATATATGTCGATTGAATATGAATTTGGAGTAATGATCAAATATGATCATTATCATTGAGATTTAGTAAGTTTACCTATATTCCATCTTATTAGCTTAGATTGTACATTGAATTGTGATGATTGTTATGGTCCACTTATGGTGGCGGTGTTTACATTCTTGTACATTTTTACGTGATATGATCATGTCTTTGAAGTGATTAGATGCACATTGAATTTATCTGATAATTGCAATTTTTAGGAATTTTAAGGATGTATCCTTTATTCTAATATCATATGTAAGTGAATTGATTTCATGTGAAGTTAATGAATAGTATTCCATACTACTTGTATGACTTAGTTGTGGAGATGATGTTATATGAATAAGTGTGATGATCATGTTAGGGTTAGGTGTGGTCTATATGTCTAATGATGATTAATATTGTGATAGCATGATCCTAATTTTGTAGCATGATCCTAACCTATGAAATCCCTATATGAACTAGTGATAAAATTATTCTAGGAGTCATTTATTCTAATGTATAATATGCTCTTGTCTTCTATGGTGTAATGTGAGTTCGTGTAGTCAATAGTCCTTAATGCTATATATGTGTGTATGACATTAGACTTGAGGAATGTTGTACATTTGTTGTCATCTTTAGTGGGTAGTTTCGTCAATGATATGTGATAGCCATTATGTGATCATATTGACCAATGTACAGACACACACTTCATGCATATCTATGAGTACGATAAATTCATGATGACTAAGGAAATGATAGTTCTCCTATGCATCATTACCAATTTCTATGCATGTAAAGTATATGATTAATAAATTTATGAACATGTGTGCCTAGAGATGTTTATGTTAAGGTAAATCTCACATATATGTACACACACATATATATGTATGAATTATGTAATGGTGGTCTAATGAATAAGTGAGTCTCTTGGAAGTTATTATTCAATTATACTATAAACTAGTCTATAGTATGAATATGATATGATTTTGTGCAAGGACATTCTCACATGATGTAGATTCTATGATGAAAGGACATTCTCACATGATGTAGATTCTATGATGAAAGGACATTCTCATCTTAGATACCTGTAAATTATATGATATATGAGGTAGTAAGTCCCTAAGGCTTAATCTTTATGAAATAATGTTATCTAAAGGCTTAATGATCTTTTAAAAGGGAATTTAAGCATGCACCAAGTGAACAAGACAAATGAAAGTTGTAGGTTCACATTAGTAAGTCCTGCTTCCCGTAAAAAGAACCTTCACGTTAGCAAGTCCAGGTTCAAAACCTAGATGTTGTCTCATGAGATGGAAACCTCCACGTTTGACATTCAAGGTTTCTAGAAGGAATGTCCTTGTTCCATAACTATGTGCCCACGTAGGTTTTACCTTAGTAGATCCACTAAAATAGCTATTTCGAATGAAGGTCCTACCTTGGTAAGTAGTACCCTCTCTTTTCGGTGTGGGAGTATAACAACGGATTCCATGTAGCTCACATGGTCTATGTCGGTTATGGCTATGTCTCCTGAAGGTTAATAAATTAACTAACATAAGAACATCAGTTCTAATCTAAATTCCTTGAGAAGTGCACTTAGCATAGGTAGGACTATGGACCCCATCTATTTATTGAACTAGATGACTTCAAGAAAGGAAAGGATTGGAGCCTCTTCTTAAGTAAAGACTTATCTTATGTATGACTCGTATGAATGAATTCTAAGTGAATTTTCTATGTTAAGACATGAATAATTACTATGCATTTGAGTTGCACTTATGATTTCTAATTAAGTTTACCTAGTATATGTGACTTCATATGTATATTGCACAAGAAATCTTGTGAAGGAGTTATAGGGGTTGTTTACATATGATATGAAATAAATGGTTTCTGACTAATGTTGTATTAAAGTATTAGCCGTTATATGATTCTATGAAGTATGTGGCCTTATGTTTAGTTATATATGGAAGTGTTATGACTTTTTAAGTATGATATTCCAAGTCCAGGGTGACTTGTTTGGTAGACTTGGTCGAAGTAGTACTATGGATGTGACCTACACATTGCACTAGTGTGACTTAGTAGGTGTCGTAGGTGATGGTCTTAATGTGATTTTGATGTCTATGATGTGCTTATGACTTGGTGAATCTATGTGGTTGTGTTTATGAAACATATATATTAAAGGCTATTGTAAGGTGACCTCAAGGTGGTACATTGTACTAACTACACTTTAAGGTTACTTAAGGAATTAAGTAAAATAAAAAGAGAAGTAATACATTGTATGTATTTAATATGCCTCAGAGTATGATAAATGGATTTATGTGCTATTATGATTAGTATCCATGTACATATGATGTATGTGGATTATATTGAGATTATATGTGCTTATGTTCATGAAGTTTACTGAAAAGACATGTTGCATGATTTCAAATGAAATGTCCTATTTTAATGCATTTTTTTGTATGGTTGCCATTATTAGTGCATCTTCTACTAATACCATTCTTCTTCATCTTTTTACACAATATGTAGGTGCTGATGTCTCCTAAATGAAGAGATTTGATAGATCTCATAAGTTCAAGTAAAGGAACACTTATAATTCAAGGTTGTCTAAGTAAAGATGTTTCTTTAAGTTGATCTAATAGCTTAGATATTATTTTATGCTTTTAATAGTCGTGTCCATATTCTACTCAATTTGTGTTGCGTCTAAGAAGGCGAAGACACTTAGAGTCTAACTATGTATTATGATTTTCTATATTGAAATTAAGTGTTTTTTTCTATCGTATGATGTGCTATGAAAAGATTTAAGTTTTCTGCTATTTAATGATTATGCAATAAATGATGTCTAAGGGCTTGTCTTAGACCGCCGAGAGGTCGACGATGCCGTGTAGCGAAGTAGGAGTGCTCTATCTTTAAGGGTATATTCTCGGTTCGTAACATGATTACTATGATAATGTAATGATATGATTATGTTTATTATAAAATCATGTTGAGGATATGATAATGAGAGTTTGAAAATGGTTTCTCTTGTGTGCCTTAGATGATAAGATAATGATATGTCAATCTCACTAATGTTGGGTGTGGGATTAAAAAAAGTTCTCATCTTATGCCTAATGAGCTAAATGATATGAAATACAAAAGGGTTTGTCTCCTATGACCTAAATTAAATGATCATTGTTAAATAATTACCTTTAATGACATTCCAAAAAGGGACATTAGCTTAGCACCGAGTGAACTTGACAATGAAAGGTGTTAACTCCCCCATAGAAGGGAGATTCACCAAGGGTTCTCATGACGTAGTGACTATAATAAATTGTGCATCAAGAGAGTCCAACACATGTCTCCTAGACCACCTTCTTTCATAGTAGGGTTTCATGACACTGAATCCATGCTTAGTTCACATGGTCTATTGTCGGTTAAGGTGATTGTTCCCGAAAGTAAAATAAAAGTAATAAGTGAATTCTAACTAAGGTGATTTAAGGGGTTCTTGCTAGTTTAGGTAGGGAGGGGTATGGGACTCTATCTATAAATTGCACTAGTTGACCTTGAGGGTATCCATGCAGTTGTTCTTATGTTATTATAAAGTCAATGATATGCGTATGTTGAATTTACATGTTGATGACTTTATATGATGCTAGTTTCACTTATCAACATGTTATTGGTCTACATTCTTATATATGATGATGAGTAATCATGATTCTATGTTATATGAAGTTAGGCATTACGTATGATCTCTTTCCTAGTTTACTTGATTGTGTGGAGTTATGGGACTTCACACGAGTATTGCACTTGTATGCTTGTGATGGGATTGTTTGTAAGAGTCTTATAAGTTATGATGATATAAACTCTTCTACATATTTGTTGTTATGACATTATGTTAGAGTTCTTTTGATTATGTGATCTTTATATGCTACTATTCATGTTGATATGATCTTATGTTGATAGTATCCATGTTGAGTTGACATTATCATGATATTGGTCTTATGTTTGATATGGACTTGTATTGAGTGATGTTGTGACTAATGGCTTATATGTGTTCCTAATTGTGCATAAAATCTTTTCAAAATGATTTAGCATGACATTGAACAAAATGTCTCTTTTAAACATGATTTCAAAGCTTATATGTGCATATGTTTCCATACCTAGTACAACTGAATGTACTAACCAATATTCTTTCCCTTTTCCCCAAACAATGTAGGTTCGGGCCATTCAGGTATCAATGTCTCTTGAAAAGAGTTGGACTTTTCCCCAAGTTTTGGTAGGTCCACTAGTGTTGAGGATGGTTCCATGTGTCTTACTTTACTAGTATTGTTATAGTCTAAAGGCATTCATTTCTCTCCTATTGTTGAAGATAATGTTGTAAGCCCGATGTGGAAAATATGAATGTTTATTAAGAACTATGCCTGGATGTTTTACATCGTTTTAGATTGTTTAATGTGAGATAATATTATAGATTTATTCTTATGTGTTTTGTATATTGTCTGAAACGAGAAGCCTATGGAAGCTTCCTATGTGAGAAGTCTAAGTAAACTCCACATGTATTTATGTTTAGCAAGTGAGAGGTCTATGTGAACCTCAATATGCAAGAAAAGTTTTAATTTTTCCGTATTTTAACTTATGAAATGATATGACGAATGCTAAAAGGCTTATGTTAGTCATCTCCGAGGACGACGACACTAGTTACGTCTAAGGGGGTGCTCGCTGGTTGTTACAAGAGGCATATGAAAAGGTACTATATTAGTTTTAGTCTTACAAAAATCATAATACACCTACCAAGGATGGGTCCACTAGATATGCCACTCAATGGTTATAAGGATATCTTAATAACTTCCATAGAGATAGTTTCATGTCGTTCAAGCCAACCTATCCCTAACTCTATCATTCACACAAGAAGGATAACATTACGGATTTAAAATTCAAGGACTTTATAACCTTCTTCCTGCATTGAAGGTTCCAATTCATTGACCTTATTTACATGTTCAAGGTCATATATCAATTATTCGTACACATACATAATAAAGGTGCTTAAGCCTACTAAGTCAAGAATTCACATTTGAATTTTTTTATGTATCAAGTAGAGGGACATAGTTCTACAAATCAAGACACACACATCATCATCATAGCACATATTCCATATATTTCAAGTACCATGTAGGAAACAACTAAGTCCGCCTAACAAAATAGAGTAGCGTCATCTATAGGTACATCACCGTAGTGTATCCTATTAACATATAACCAATTAAGAGAAATCATGCTTTCACATTGCATATTCACATAAGCAATATAATCCTTCACATGGATAACCTATACAAGCTATAACATGATAACATTACAATTCACATAATAATGCCGACAAGGCCATATTCTTCACAATTATACCACATAAACACCTCCACCATTAAATGGACCACACCAATCAATACAATTCAATACCAATTCTAAACAATATAAAAGACATTCTGTCAACTAACAACCTTCCCATCATCAACACCACCATTCCTTAGTCTTTTCGATGAATTCACTTCACAAAGGCTCTTACAATAGCCATATACACGATTCTAAACAAACACTTCAAATATATAAATGATCCAACAATATATAATACGAATATCATCAAATTAAGGCAGCCTATATACAGTTCTTTAATGATATATACATAATTCAATAGCGCAATGCAATCTACACAAGACTTAACTAATACCAAGTCATGATCAATCACCCATATTAGATCCAAAAATAGGAATTCATATAATACATGGGTTCATATGAAATTTGATCTAAAAACATTCAATTAAGATTAATTCTATCATAAAACATTGATTCAAATCCTTTCATGCATGAACCCTGGCTAGAATTCTTGGCAGCCTCGGTAGCTTCCTTAGCCAATGTTAGGGTCATTCTCAAGGACCCTTTGGCTGATCTTTGGGTTGTTGTTCTCGGACGTTTAGACCCTTTACAAGTAAATATATAAATAGAAACAATCGATACTCAATTCCACCTTCATACCATACCCCAAAACTCAACTAGAAAACACGACCACACATCAGTTCAACTTAGAAAAGTTTGGGACGTCTTGGACGTTTCACTTCAAAACTCTTCCAAACGCCTTAAACTGACTTATTGAACTTGTATTGATCATTTTAAGACCTTCCAAACTCATGATACACATCTTAGTCTCTATTTTATCCTAGTTACTTTTTAGGGTGTTACGATGGACATGTATAAATGAATGAAAGTATGAAGTCTTCTAATTACCGGGGAGAACCTTCTAGTTGTAATTGTCGCCTTCATCCTCGAATAGGCCTTAGACTAGCTCTTAGCATAAATCATGACATATCATTGGTAGATAATAAAATTGAAAATTTAGAACTTGTACATAATGAAGTAAACATAGAATTCTCATTTACCATCTATGAAGTTTACATAGACTTCTCATTTATGAAGGGTAAATACACTTCTCATTTAAGAAATATAGTAAATTCATTAAAGTAGTATAATATTTTCTCACACATAAATCATCTATTTTAGAAATATAAGATTTAGGCATAGCCGTTACACTAGTAAAATATTCCATATATAGGCTTACATGAATGTCTCAAAAGACAAACGAAAGAACAATTGTCTAAGACATATTCAATACTAGTGAAGCTAGAAAGGTGGCATCATCCTCGATCAAGAGGACTCACCAACAACTAGGGAACAAATCCAAGTCTTCGATGTAATTGGCTTGAACTTTTCAATGTCTTGAACGTACGTAATTGTAGAAATATAAAATATGGGTTAGTACAATCCACATGTACTAATTATGGAAACATATGCAAGAAAAACAAATGAAATCATGAAAAAAGGGATATTTTGTTCAAAACCTTGCTAAGTCACTTTAAAAGCCTTTATGCAGACATACAAGAATATATATACAAGTCAATAGTCATAACATCAGAAGGTATATTCATATCCATATACAAGAACAACATCATCATAAATCCATATAAACATTTCATATCATAGAATTCACATAGTGAAAGCATACGAGACCCTTACTGTCAGTCACAACCCAAGAATATGAGTTCAATGCTCATGTGAAGTCCCATTACCCCACATAATAAAGTAAACTAGAAAACGGAACAGAAGCAATGCCTATATTTCACGAAACTTATATAATGCATTTAATCATCGTACATTGTAATTTAGACCAATATCATGTTCATCAACGAAGTCAACATCATGTTAAGTCAAAATTATGCATTTCATTCATAACATAAGACCATAAGAACATCATCCTAGGAATCCCCTCAAGCTCAAATTGTGCAATGCATATATAAAGTCCCACACCGTTTACTATAAAAAGTAGAACACCTAAAGTCACCCTAGTTAGTGCCCATCTTTATTACATTCATTCCTTTATTTTACTTATGGGAATAAACGCGTTAACTGACAATAGACCATGTAAGCTAAAAATTGAATCCAACGTCATAGGTACCTAAACTAAAAGAGGGTACTCTATTTGTCAAATTAGAACCAAACATGAACATAACATTCTAGGTTGACACACTGGCTAGTATTCATTCGTGCCCCACATAGTTAAGGTACTGAGATATTAGTATTGGAAACACTCTTTATTCACATTTGCATTGTAGTCTCCATATCATGATAACCATTATGAACCTACGTTTCCACATTGGGAAGGGACACCTGTCATATCTAGTTCGCTCGGTGCCAAGCTAAAGTCTCTTTTTGAAAAATGTTGAAGCCATTCTTAGTAATTAGATTACTATGTAGGCCCTAAGGATTAACCCCTTATATAACCATGACCATAATTCATTAGGTATAGAATGAAAACTTCCTTTCATTAGAACCCATCATTAGTGAAATCATCATATCATAGTCATATCATAATAAGGCACACAAGAGAATCTCTTTAAACGTTGCATGATCAGACCCCTATCAAGATATCACAATTCAAAATACTCATAAAATGCCATCACATTCATCATATAATCATCTTACTATTATATTGACATAAAAAATATTTCATGTGAACAACAACATCAAGAATAAACCATTATAATTGAAGTAGGGAAATCATGATCTCAAAAGTCTTACCAATGGCTACAAAGAATCTACTTAAAGACTTCACCATCAATTACACAATATTTATCCATAACTTCAACCATCATCACCATATAATTGTAAATTATATAAGAACTCAATAACTTACGTCATCCGTAATAACCAATTAACCTAATTCATAACCTAGTGTTAGAGAAAAGGGACAATCATGGATCCTTTTAGAGAAACTAGGTCAAAGTCTAAGAAAATAAAAAAATTAACCAATAAAAAATCATAATATCTGAATATTATTCAATAAAATACAACATTAAATCTATTTGAAAGGTAACTTATGAAATTGGATGAAAACCATAATTTTAGACATCTTTGAAAACCCAATTTTGAAGAACCTATTGGGAAAGGAGTCCCAAGAGTGAATATTTACATACCTAACTAATCCTTGAATAATATTGGAAGAAAACTTAATTACTGAATCCCTAATTAAGCTTTAACCTTGGTTTTCAATGGGGGTGTTTGTGTACTGTGACAAAGTAGAGAGAAGTGAGAGATAATTAGGATTGGGAAATTCTGGGGTGTTAGGTTTGTTAAATCTGTTATAACCCCTTTTATAGTCCTAAACAAACTCAATCTAACCGACCTTAACCCTTAATGAATATATTAACTAATTTCCTTAACTCCCCTAATTTAAGTAAATTTAGAAATGAAGTCAAGTCCAACGACGACTAACTTTTGATGTGGCCAAGTGTGGTTTGGTTCAGAGACTACCCTTAAGGGACATTTTTGAATTTGGATAAGTACCAACCCACAAGCACCATCTATGGAACGTTGTCCCATTGGCTGCTCGTCGTTTGGTTCGCTTATGCCCACTGTCAGATGATAGCTTTTAGGGTCCAATGTTGGGGTCCTCTTCAAGAACCCTTAGTGTGGTCCCTCGAGAGTCTTACCCAGACGTTTCGACCCTAAACACACTCTAATATGCATTCCAAAACATTTTATAAAATTTTACCTTTTTCTGTCTCTTTATAACTCTTGAAACAAACCAAGGCTCACTAGTTCATTTTCTTAAATCTCCAAATGTCATGGTCGTCGCTTGATGTTTTGATTCTAACACTTCCTTATACAGTTCATTAACTTTATTTAAGCTTATAAACACTATTTTGAGTCTTAGTTTATCAAGTGAGTATCTAGAATAAGTCGTGGACTTATGAACTTTTATATTATCCCTCCCTTGGGAACATTAATCCCCGAATGACACCTAATTTATTATGTATTGGGAGAGAAAAAGACTCAATACTAGCAGCCAAACCTATAACACTAATATAAAAAATAATAATCATGAGTCACAGCTAATAGGAGTAATCATGACATTACAAATAGAAACTGAATTAACAATTTACCACATATAAGATATCAACATTTCATATCACATAATGAGGATCTACCTTCTCAATATCAACACGAGCTTAACATAAACATCAAGAGTTACTATGCAATTAGCATGCTCACTACAAATCTAATGAATACACTATACACATCTATGATTGCAAGTTAAACAGGAGAGCATTTTTCATGAAAACTGATTTTAGCATGAACTTTTACAAAGATCATTAAAAAAATACGCCAAGTTCGCATTAGTCATGATTTTTATTTTAAAAGACACTACTAATCTACAATTGGACTAGGAGTAAGAGGAGAGAGATGAGGAAAATGAAAGTTCATGTCGTTATCGGCCTCCCATGTTACACCATCAACTAGATGGTTTATCCGTAGAACTTTTACGGAGGTACCCTCTTTATCCCTCAACTTTTGAATTGACGATCTAGGATCTCAATCGGAACCTCTTCATAACAAAGGTTCTAATTCACTCTTATCCCTTCAATATGGAGATGGATACCTGGTCTCCTATACTTTTCATAAGTATAGATACATGAAATACCGAGGGAACCGGGGATAATTAACTGGGTAATTTAAACTCATAAGCAACTTGCCGGCCTATTTCAATACCGCATCAGGGCACATATACCGGGGACTAAGCTTCCCCCTTTTTTAACAAAACCTCATCATCCCTTTCACGGGTGAAATCTTCTTATAGACCCAATCACCTACTTCAAACTCAAGGTCTCTCCTTAGATTGGCGGCATAAGATTTTTGCCAACTATAGGCGGTTTTAAACCTATCCTTTATCATCCTAATCTTATCCAAAGCTTCATAGATTATTTAAGGACGAAAGAGAGATAGAGTGTTTCAAACCACCAAAACGGGGACCTACATCTCCTACCCTAGACTGTTTTGAATGGTGCCATAGAAATATTCAAATGGTAGCTATTATTGCAAGGGAACTCTAGCAACAGTAGGTGATTTTCCTAATTACCACTTAAGTCAGTAACATAATACCTTAACATGTATTCAAGGGTTCGAATGATACGTTCCGCTTAGAGATCCGTTTGAGGACGAAAAGTGTTGCTAAGTTTCACATGAGTACCTAGCCCCTTTTTAAAAGATCTCCAAAAACGAGAAAGGAATTGGGCACCTCTATCCGAGATGATGGACAAAGGAATCCTATGCAAACTCATAATCTCATTAAGGTAGAACTTAGAATATTCCTTCGCGGAATGAGTAGATTAGAGGGGATAAAGTGGGTAAATTTCGTCAATCTATCAACAATCACCCATATTGATTGTTTTTGCCTCCGAGTCGAGGCAAACCCACTACCAAATAATTATTGATATCTTCCCACTTCCGAGTAGGGACACCTATCACTATAGTTTATACTCTTGGTCTTTGATGTTCGACCTGGACGTGCTTACAATTAAGAAATTTAGTCACAAACTCTGTTATATCCCTCTTCAAAACATCCCACCAATAGACCTCTTGAAGATAGCGATACATTTTGGTGTTACCTAGATGAATAGAATGTAAGGAACCATGAGTATCATTCAAAATTTGTCCCCTTAGACCATCCACATCCGGTACACACAATCTGCATTAGTATCTAAGTACCACATCCCCCCTCTAGGGAAAATGTCTCCTTTAACATTCTAAGAAACGATTCCTTTAATTCCATTAAAAGAAGATCAAGGTGTTACATAGACTTCACCTCCACCACAAAATATGACTAAGAATTATGATGAACCATAGAATTTCCTTTTGGAGAGTCTTCCAACTTAACACCCAATGGGGTAAATCTATTAAAATCTTTCACTAACTATTACTTACATCGGGAACATGAGCTACAGTACCCGTTGGCATTCAACTTTGAGCGTCCACAAAAATATTAGCCTTGTCGGGGTTGTAGAGAACACTCACGTCGTTAACCTTAAAATCTTTGAACCATCTTATTTGTCGGAGATTCAACTCATTTTGAGTGAACACATATTGAAGTCTCTTGTTGTCCGTAAACACATCCACCTGGACACTATACAATAATGTCTCTGTATTTTAAAAGCAAACACTATAGCCGCTAATACAAGATCATGAGTTCGATAGTTCTTGTAATGCATCTTTTGTCGTCTAGAGGTATATACTATCACCTTACCCTGTTTCATAAGGATAAAACACAAACCTACTACACACGTCACAATAC
Source organism: Solanum pennellii (assembly GCF_001406875.1). Lineage (NCBI taxonomy): Eukaryota > Viridiplantae > Streptophyta > Magnoliopsida > Solanales > Solanaceae > Solanum > Solanum pennellii. The sequence goes on along the minus strand of NC_028648.1, from coordinate 26,207,259 downwards.
ACTACAAACCTTTTTTTACCCTCCAGTACGGTCAACACCGGACGGCGGTAAGCATATCTCTAAACTCTACAAATCTCCTTCCAAAAGCTTCCGACTATTCAACTTAATTTTATTTTGGGTTAAGGTTGTTATTGGATAGGTAATGGACTTCAAATACCGGTTGGAGTCAATGGTTCAGGATAATTCTTAACCACTTCAATTTTCTTCGGATTGACCTCTATACACTTACTTTAAATGATAGGACCAAGAAAAGAAATTGGTATAACACAAAACTCACATTTACTATATTTAGCAAGGAGTTAATGTTCCTTGAGGACTTGCAAAATATCATCAAATGATTCATATGCTCATCCTAACACATAGAATATACAAAGATATCATCAATGAACACAATAACAAATGAGTCAAGGAAATTTAGGAACACTCTATTGATAAAGTCCATAAAAGTCGTTGAGGGATTAGTTAGACTAATGGATATAACTAGGAACTCTTATTTACCATGCCTAGTTTGGAAATCCGGTGTAGGTATTCTTCACCTCTCACCCTAAGTTTGTGATATCTCTACCTCAAATCAATTTTTGAAAATTAATTTACCCCTTGGTGTTGGTTAAACAAATGGTCAATCCTACGGAGAGGATACTTGTTTTTTATGGTTGATTTGTCGTTATTTCAATGCTTTTATCTTAAGATTTGTGTATGTCTAGAGACTTTTTGTAGTGGTTTTAATATGTTTTTTGTATTTGTTTACAGGAAAGATGTCCATAATAAAAACACAGAAGGAAGCAGCAAAATAATCCAGAGAGGTGACCTACGAAGGCCATCGATGGCCTATCGTTCAATCGATGGTCCATAGGTGGTGACATCGATTGTAGTTAAGACTGATGGAGAAACTCAGGGAAATCTGATAAAGTATGGAACTACATATTGGATTGAAGGGCTATATTGCTAAATCGTCGATGTGAACAGAGATAGTTCTTGTACCCGAATTTGGAGAAATTCTAAGGATGGAGCGACGGAGGGAATTGACAGACCCTATTGTTGGTGCGTCGATTGATTCAAAGGTGATGCCATCTGAAGAAAAAAAAATATTTGCCAAATGATGGATAAAAAATATTGTAAGTCTCGACTGATAGAGGTAGTCGATGGACCTTCGCTTCCTCGATGGTCTGTCAATAGGGGCGTCGATCACAGCTGCATTTCTTGAAAAACTTTCCTTAGTTCAATTTCTTTTAATTTAGGACACTTGTTTTTATAATTAAACTTCATTTTTGGGGTTATACATTTCTATTATTGTTCTTGTTTTGTTTGGAGATTTTTTTTGCAAACTTTTTCAATAAGTCAATTTTCATATTTGTTTTCAAGTATTTTCATGCAATTCCAAGTTTATTTTGTGGGTTTTCGTCAAATTGTTACAGTAAGTTCATGATCCAATTCTTAACAACCATGATTTGTCTTCTTGCTTGCATGGGTAACTAAATCCACAACTAGGGTTATAGGAACCATGGATGATTACAAAATAGACCTATCTAAATAACAATTTTTAAATAGGTTCTTGCATGTATTTATAAATTAATTCTCTTATAAGTCTTTTTAATGGTGGATAACATTAGAACTCATCTTGTTTCTAATTTTCGGACCAAGGAGGTAGTAATAGGAAAAGAATTATCAACATAGATTTAGTGGGATACTATCGAATAGTCTAGTGTCGATTGGTGCGAAGTAATACTAAGAGCCTGTTTGGCTCAGCTTAAAAGCTGGTCAAACTGACTTAAAAGCTGGTTTTTGACTTATTTATCTGTTTGGCAATACTCAAAATAACTTATTTTAAGTTAAAAAAACTTATTTTAAGCCAAAAGTTAAAAGCTGGGGTAGAGGTGCTTTTTTTTTTAGCTTATAAGCTGTTTTAAATTGACCACATTTTTATCTTTTTGCCCTTAATATTTTTATACAATCTCCAAATTACCCACATAACCTAACATCTCTTTCTTCCATTTTTCTCTTTTCACGTTCGGCATAGCAACTTCAGCACTTTTATCCAAACGCATAACTGCTTATTTTAAAAATAAGTTTCAGCACTTTCAAAAGTACTTTTTTAAAGCTGCTTTTATTAAGCCCATCCAAACGGGCCCTAAGACATATGTCGATTATGATGCTTATTATGAAGTACATGTAAGGGATAGTAGCTTATAAACACGTAGCCGGACTAAGGAATGGGGTGAAAATCTCTAGATGCCCGACTAAGGATTTACAGATACCTAACTTATCACTTTACATGCAACACACTATGGAAGAATTGTTATTGCTAGTAATACGAAGTAATGAACCTGTAGGGAACACATACACCCTAGTTTATCTCAAAAATTGATAAAAACTAAATCTTTACTTTTGCATACTTGTTTACTTAGAAGTATCAAAGAAACCTGTTTCACGAAATCCCCCTTTTACCTAGTTATTTTTTGAACGAAGCTTAGCTAAGTAGGCATAATTGTACGTTAAAGTTAAGTCTAGACCATTTTCCTCGTGGGATCCACCCCAACCTACTATTTAGGTTCTTAACTTGATTCAAATGCTTATACTTCCTTATGGATGTGTTATTTGAGTGTATCAAATTTTGGCGCCGCTACCGTGGCAAGTGACTTTTAGATTAACATTAAATACAATAATGATATTTAGTCAAAAATTTCCTTATTTTACTTTTTTTCTTGTTGTTTTGTCACTTAAAAATCTAGCCTTAGTGTATTCCAAGTACACAATGTTTAGGAGAACCACTTATTCCATTCGATAATGAAATTAATTGTACAATACATAGAATGGAACATCAATAGAACCCAACCAATGTAGGTGATTAGGAAATTTGTCAACTTCCATTACCCATTGAGGCACACAACAATGTTCAAGATGATTTGGAGAATTCTTTGAGGATGCATCCCCCAACACCAAGACCTCATGATTAATATTCGGGCAACGTTAACATTGTTGTGTCCAATGGACCTCGCGTCCTACCCCATTTGCCACCTAGGCACACATTCTTGGTGACCAGTAGCCTAATGTAAATTCTAATCCTATGGGGTTTATTCTTAGGAGTTCCATCAAAGAATCCTTATTGTCACATAGAAAAAGTGAGGTATGTGTGTAAAAGTTGTGTGTGTAGGCAAGACATGGATATAAATGTCATTGGGTTACGAGTGTTTCCTCTATCACGGATAGGATGATAAAAACATGGATATCATACATTGTGTAAAATCATTAGAGAAGCTTGATGGACACAAAATAATGAAGTACAATTTGTGGAAAGTCCATCTAAGTTAAGAAAAAGGAAAAGAGCCCATTTGTGGAATTGGTCATCTCATAATTTTCAAGAATTCACAAAAGAAGACAATCAAACAAGACACTTACCTCATTAAGGGAAAAATTGTGTCGAAAAGATGTATCTTCTATATTTATTAGAATAAAAAGTAGTCTCTTTTATTTTGGAAGACTTAGACTACATGGAATTTTAATGTTAAATAACAAACTCATTCAAGAGTGTAGTTTAAGAGTGGAATCCCTTTTGGGTTAGGTCATCTTAGTGTAATATAATCTAGATTAGTCATAGGTGACTTCTCATTTTTTATTTACTACTTCTTAACCTTGATTTCACTCGAGATTTCTCATTTTTTTGTTTTCAATTTGAGTTTTGTTTTTGAAGACTTAGACTACATGCAATTTAAATGTAAATGAACAAGCTCATTCAAGAGTGTAGTTTAGGGTGAAATTCCTTTTAGGTTTGGTTAGTTTAGTGTTGCTTAATTAGATTAGGTATGAGTTAATATCATTGTTGATTTAGGACTTATTAACCTTTATTTCACTTGAGATTGCTCATTTGTGGTTTTCAATTTGATATGTTTCTTTTCTAATTCAAGTTTTTCTTCATCCTTGGTTGATTGTTTAATTAATAGACTTTTTTTCTTCTTTCTCATTTCTTATCTCTAACCTATCTTACTTTTGTGTTGTTTGATTCCGCTTTTGATTTCAATTGGTTTCTTTCCCAATTCTAATCCTTATCACAGGAGATGCCGACATATGATTTACGGAGCTTCCCTATAACTCCATTTATAATTTGGATCAGTCGAGAGATGCATTTTTAGCAAGGTATTACCAAGTGTCAAAGAAGTTCTACCAAAAAAGTAATTTGAAAAATTTTGGTGAACTACCTGGGGAGTTGGTGAGTAGATCATGGGATATATTTACTTCATTTGTGAGAGGTGTCCCAAAAAACCGCATAGATGATGATTCGTAGAAGGTGTACTTCTATTGGGGTCAAGATGATAACAATAAAGTAATACTTGACACTATTGCAGGGGGTTCCTATGGTGAGTGCACATATGTAGAGATTGCATAGAAGTTGGAGAAGATATCTTGCAACAACAATGCTTGGAGCACTAGAAAGTCAGACACAAGAAGGAAAATCTTTATAGTACAAGCTACAAACAACCCAACAACAGATCACATGCGTAAATGTAACGCCCTAAAAAAATTAAGGTGAACTAGAGTCTCATTAGTGTTTCTTGATCAAAATTTTTTAAAATGCATTACATTAGTGTCTCCGGTAGTGTTTGAATTTTTTTGATGTTTTGAGGTCAAACGTATGAGAATGTCCATGACTTTCGCAAGATGTGCCTTGAATAACGCTTGTGTGTCTTGATTTGTTTGAGTGAGGTTTACGTGTATGTTTTGCTGGAATTTGGTGTGAGATGTTACTAACACCCATATGAATTAGTTTAGGGCTTTAACATCCGGATATGACCCCACCTAGGATCAATAAGAGGGACATATAGAAGGGCCCCAGACTTGGACCAAAACTGCCTAGGCAGTGTCCACCAACAGGACTAATCAACGGCTTGTAGGTCAACCTACATCCCGTTGTCTTGGTCCGTCAATGGGACCTTCATTTTTAGTTTTCCAAGTACCAAAATTATCAATGTCTTAAGCCACGATACCCCACCAACGAACCGTTGTTGGACAGACGGTCCGTTGGTTCCCAACCTTCGATAGAAGCTGTTTAAAAAGTTGTCTTTTCCTGTGAAGTCTTTCGGTGTTAGGTAAATTCACCCTAGTCTTCTATGAACCTAGGATGTTATTTTAGTGTTTATTAGGTATTATGGTTTTTCAAACCCTAAGAACTAATTTTAGACCCCTTTTCCTGAGAAGACTCTCTCAAGTTACCATGGATGCTAGAAGTCAAGAAGGAACTAGGTGAGCTATTGGTGCTCGTTACATCATCAAAAATCATTGGTGTTTCTTCAGTGTGAGGTATGGTATGCATACTTGAACTCTCTTTCATTCAAGTAGCCCCTCTCTAAAAGATTTCAAAAAGAGTTTTTAACCCAAGTTTCTTCTATCTTTAACTCTAAATATGGGTCTTGCATGAAAACATTTTGAATGATTTAATAATAATTTTTCTGGTGTTAGTTAATGATATTAAGGTTAAAAGTTTAATGAAATCACTATAAAGATTTTCATCAAATTTTGACTTAAGAAATGAGTTTAATGAGCATGAATTGGTATTCTCTGAGTTTTGATTTGTTATGATTGATATTGTTGTTTAGCTACTGTCGAAATGGATTTATTATGATTAAATATTGTGTAATAGGTTATAGGTGAGTAAACCTTGGATAAAATGGTAAGTTGGTTATGTTGTTTATCTTTATTTTCGAAAATCTCTTTAGTGGTATGGTCCACCTTCTTGGTCGCGAAGTTTACTTGAATTGTATGAATGCGAAGTTACTTTTTTATTGAGAATGAGGTAATGAAGTCCTCTTATGTGAAATAAGGTGATACTAATGTTATTCTTTTGAAATTTGCCATATAAAGCAATTATGTGAACGAGGCTAGAGAATATGCTAAAATGAAGCTAATCTTGTTAATTTGTTTTATGAAGCTTGTTTTGAGAAGAATGCTAAGGATTATGTCTAAATGACTTATATGATTACATGAAGCATTTAATGTGTGTGATGTGACGAATGAAGGTCTAATCATGTATATAAGTTAAATGTAAATGAAATGATGCTTATGTGCAAGGCGTGCTCACATGTATACATAGACTCACACTTGAATGAGCGATTGAAGCTAAGTTAAGTCCAAAAGGGGAGTTTAGGGGTGAACACTCTTCGTGTGTTGAGATGAAGTGTTTAGTAGAAACCCCACTACATCCTAAGATCTTTCTAAGATAGGTCGGAGGATGAATACCCTTCGTGAGTTGAGATATGGTATTCCCTAGTTATATTTAACCTATAGTTTATAATGTTCAGAATCCATGGGAGTTTATGCAAAGAACTGAGAGGATATGAAGAAGAAGTGGTTACACTTCGTGAGTTGATTTGTTATATTCCAATGTACCTCATGACATGAGTACTCCTCGTTTGTAGAGAATGAGTTACTTAGTAGTAATCTCCTTATCCCTTAACTATGTGCCCACATAGTTGTAGCTATTGGGCAACCAATTTAAAAGCTATGAGAATGACCTCATTCTAGGCAAGTGATAATCCCTATCTAGCTCATCCGATAGGGGTTAATATCGCAATTCCATGTCTAGCTCTCATGTTGTATGTCCCTTAAGCTAACTCCCACAATAGCAATGAATATGCAAATTCTTATAAATAGTGTTCTACTTAGTGTAGGTAGTGGAATAAGATATTATTTATCCATTGCAGTAGGTATACGTTCTGAAAGTGGAGTCTTGGTCAGTCTTATTTGAATTGAATGAATTAAGTCTCCTAAAAGAACGTACAACTAATGGTAGGTTGTGGTATGGGACGATATATGTCCGTTGCACTAGGTAGGACCTACATAAAGGGGAATTTTTGTGCCAAGTCTTCTAAAAGAATGTACTACTTAGGGTAGGTGGTGGTATGGGACGCCATGTACTCATAGAACTAAGTAGGCACTTCGAAAGGGAATTCATGGAGTGTTGTTGGGTTTTATTTTATCGTTTTCCATGTAGTGGAATCTTGTTATCCGAGGTGAGTACGCCAAAAAGGAGGCAGGCTTGATGGTCGTTTTTGTGTGTATTGAAGGAGACATATGTGTACTTCATTCATGTCTTACCTTAGTGAGTCTTAGGATGACCTTAGATAGGGAAACTCCTATGAAAATGAAGCTTACATACTCATTCGCAATACTTACGAAGTCCACTACTTTGGAGTCATTGTAGTCAGCGTAATTTTAAAGGGAATTCATTGTAAATTCTAGCTAGTTCACTGTAATATTTTGTGAGTTTACTGTAAAGTGCTTTCTTTTGTTAAAATTATGGAATTTTTTCTCTAAGTGTTAAAAAATGTTTCTTATGTTATTTTACTGCTAAATTTATGAATGTTTTACGTATTTTGCATGAAATGTTATTTTACTAAAATGTCCCTTTTCGCATATTTTTGCATATGCCATACTTATTACATTGTTTTCTACTAACCCCATACTTTTCTATACAATCTAAGTATATGTTTTTGAAGCAAGGATGAAGTCTAGAAGACAAAGCTTGGGAAAGTTACCTCAAAACAATATGTATCCTCTTATATTTGAGGTCATAATTCCTATCTTCTTAGTTTCCATATCTTAAGACTTATTATATATCTCTTTCAAATGTTAAGGGTTGTGTCCGTAAGTTAATTATGGTGTGTATTAAGTTGGCTTGTGACGATGAGATTTTCTAAATATTTATAAATAATTCCTTTTTATATTAATTGTAATGAAAAGTTTTAATTCCATACTACTTTTCATGTCTTATGTAAAGAACGATAGTTAACGGACTTGTAAAAGACCACAAAGGTTCAAGTATGCCCTGTCATGATTCGAGGGTTCTCCCTAGCTTGTAGGGGGTGCAGAAAAGGTTAATGCGATGAACTACTTGACTAAACCACAACCACCGGTGTATGAGTACTTCTATGATGAAGATGCTTATGCAGTGAATGAGCAGAAAGGGGGTTTCCGACTAAACACCCAAGGATCAAATAAGGACAATTGGCGCTTAGTTCAAGGAAATCAAGGTCGGAACTATGGTAATACAATCGACAGGGTTAATATGTTCGAGATGGGAACTATAACTGCGATAAAAACTTCAACCGGGGTAACTATGCTAATAGGAATGATAGGAATGTGCCCTATACTCCCCCAAAAAATCTAGAAGTTGCTGCTAGGGATTGTAGAGGAAGTATGGAGTGAGTTGAAGCTATCATTCTAGAGATGATGAGGAGATTTGATACTACTGATGAGCATGCCAAGGAGATGATAGGTGATTTACCTAATATTTCGCAAATGGTGGATGCAGATATGATTTCTATTGAGCATCTTAAGTTACAAATAGCTCAATCATCTACTACTATGAATCCAGGCAAACCTAGCACTTTTCCTAGCTAAACCATTCAATTTTTTTAAAAGACGGTCATTGAATGGAGTTCACGACTTGAGGGGGTAATCAAATTATTTATCCACCTCTGCCCTCTATAGTAAAAGACCACATGAGAAAAGAAAAAGAGGTAGTACAGACTAATGGAGAGTTGGTGGACAACACGGTGATATAAGCATAGGTGTCTAAGAAAGTGGTCCCCATTCCTAGACCTCCACCACCAATCCCAAGTGAAAAAGACTAAGGATGGTAAATAACGGGGATTTATCACTATGTTTAAATAGCTTTCTATCATTGTCCCTTTAATAGAAGATCTGGAGCTAATGCCTGGTTATGCTAAGTTTTTGAAGGATATGGTGACAAAGAAGATATCGGTGAGTTTTGAGGATGATAACCAAATGCAACATTGCAGTGGTATTGCTACAAGGTGTCTTAATTAGAAAAAGAGAGACCCTCGCGCTTTCACCATTCCATGTACAATTGGATTGCTACACTTTGCTAAAGCACTATGTGATCTTGCTGCAAGCATAAACCTCATGCCACTTTCTATTTATAAGAAGTTAGGCTTGGGGGACCCAAAGCCTATTGTGATGCAATCGACCAGTGTAGAGGCCCTTTGGTATACTCTATGATGGGCTTGTGTAAGTGGAGTCATTTCTATTTCAGGCCGATTTTGTGATTCTTGACTGTGAGGTTGTTTTTTAGGTTCCCATTATTCTAGGGAAGCCATTCCTTACCACCAGGAGTGCATTGGTCAATATAGAAAAGGGGTAGATGAAGTTTATGTTGAAAAAAGAATAAGAAACTTTCAACATATGTAGGTCTATAAAGTAGAGTGGTGATGTCCAAACGGTATCTTCTATATCCTACAAATTTGAGAGTATATCCGAGGTTGAAATTGAAGTTTGACTAGGTATAGAGTAACTAGCGGCGGTGATCATGAATTTAGAGAGTGATGGCATTGAAGAGTATGGGTCTTTAGTGAATACACTTGAACGAAATGAATATCGGCCGAAACAAAAGAAATTGGAGTTAGATATGAAGCATCACGAGTCTCCACCCATAAAAAAATCTATTGAGGAGGTCCTAAAACTAATGATTAAGGTTGTACTACCTCATCTTATATATGTTCTCTTGGATAAATATTGCCCGTTGCCGACAATAATTGCGGCTTATTTGAATGGGCAACAAGTAGAGTGTTTAGTGGAGGTTTTGAAGTGGTTCAATATATCCATTGGTTGGACTATTGCGGACATTATTGGTACTCCTGCAAGTATATTTTCTCACAAAATCCAACTCAAGCTCTATCATAAATGATGTATTGAGCAACAAAGAATGTTGAATCCACCTATGCAAGAGGTCGTGAAAAAGGAGATCATTATGTGGTTTGATGCCATAGTCATTTATCCTATTGTATATAGAATTTGGGTGTGACCTGTTAAATCTGTTCCTAAAAGGGTGTGTTGAAAGTGGTGCCTATTGAGAGGAACGAGTTTGTTCCAACGTGGCCAGCGACCGGATGGAGAGTTTGTATTCATTACCGAAAATTTAATGTGTGGACTAAGAAGGACCATTTCCCTATGCCCTATATGATTCAGATATTAGATAGACTTGAAGGTAAAGGGTTTTATTGTTTTCTTGTTGGTTATTTTGATTACAATCAAATCACTATTGCCCTAAGGATCCAGATAAGATAACTCTTATTTGCCCTTATGGTACATTCACATTTAAAACAATTTCGTTTGGGTTATGTAATACACCGGTCATATTCATGCGATGTATAATGTCTATATACTCTTATATGCTAAGGACACTATTGAGGTGTTGATGGATGAATTTTTAGTAGATGGCGGATCCTTTGATCGATGTTTGACTCACTTGTCCAAGATACTTAAAAGATATGAAGATTGCAATCTTGTACTTAATTGGGAAAAATGGTAGTTTATGGTGAAACAAAATATAGAATTGGACCATCTCATCTCGTAGAAGGGGATAGAGGTTGATCCAGCTAAAGTCGAAGTTATGGAGAGGCTTCCCCAACCAATCTCTATAAAAAGGTGTGAGAAGTTTTCTTCTACATGCGGATTTTTATCCGAGGTTTTCAAAAGTTTTTTCTAAAATTGCACATCCTTACTGAAAACTAGTCGAGAAGGATTGAGTTCTATTTTAATGAATCATTTCAGAAAGCATTTGGAGAACTAATAGTGAACTTCGTGTCTGCGCCCATTATTATTTCCCCATTTTTGAGTAAACCGTTTGTTGTGATGTATGGGGCATTGATTTCATGGGCTTTTCGGTGAGTTCTCATGGGATAGCGTATATACTTGTGGCAGTTGACCACGTTTCTAAATGTGTGGAAGAGATAGCTCTTGCTAAAAATGAAGGAAAGAGTGTCACCCCATTCTTGAAAACGAATAGCTTCTCTCGACTTTGCACACCTAGGTCCATTATTAGTGATGGTGGCTAGAACTTTTTTAACAAGATATTCAAAATGCTATTGGAGAAATATGGGGTTCTCCATAATGTGGTCACTCCTTACCATCCATAGACTAGCAGGCAAGTGGAGGTGTCCAATAGAGATATCAATCAAATTCTGTCGAAAACGGTGAATGCTAATCAAAACGGATTGGTCAATGAGGCTGGATGATGCTCTTTAGGTATACCAGACACTATAAAACACTCCTATTGGTATGCCTCCATACAAACTTTTATATGAGAAGGCTTATCACTTGTCAGTCGAATTAGAGAACAAAGCAATCCGGACAATGAAGAAACTTAAGATGGATTGGAATGAAACAACGTAACAAAGACTGAATAGGTTGAATGAGCTCGATGAGTTTCACCTCAAAGCCTATTGTCACATCCGGGTTTACCCCCTAGACGTAACCGACGTCGTCGTCCTTTTGAAGGACTAAGAATAGCCTCTTAGTTTCATGTCATTACATTCATAGGTTGAAAAATATACAGAAAAATTGAAAACTTATATTATCAATGCTTGGAGGTTTACATAGACCTCCACATTCACATAACATATATTCATATCGAGTATACATAGACCCTTCATATAGAAAGGTTACATAGACTACTACTTTTATTGCAGATATATATATATATATATATATATATATATAAGAATATGGAAATAGTCTCAATGATTGTCTCATATCATACAATCTAAATGGATATCACAATATGGGCATATATTTTACATCAAATCAACAAGACCATGTATAGGTCATATAAAAGTACAATATTCAAATAACAAGGAAAGAAATTATAGAGTCAATAATCTCATAACAACATCGATAGCTAGAAGATGGCATTGACCTCGGAAGTTGAGGACCTGCCTCACTTGGATTAATGGAAGAATCCAAGCCTTCAATAATGTCGCCTCCCAAAACTCCTCAATGACCGGAACCTAACATGTTTGGGAAAAACGAAAGAAAATAGGGTTAGTACTCCACATGTACGAAGTATGAAATCTTATGCACATTCACAAGCAAAACATGCTAAAAGGGACTTTTTATCAAAACATGCCCAATTATCTCTTTAGGGGCCTAATACAATGTCAAGTAAGTCATATCAACCAACCAAACATGCTACCTATCTCAACAACTAATACTTATCCAAACAAACTTCAAACCATGATTTACTACAACCCTAACATCAAGGAATAATATCATAAGAATGAATAGGTGTCAACCATATCATAATAAGCAAGACAACTAATCACAAATCCTTATCAAGTAAACAGGTGCAATGACTAGTCAAAAACCCATAACCTTACTCAATCAAGTATCCTCAACTAGAAAACATGACAAATGTCCACCTTTACATATCATGGAATTTAGGCTTGCATTTCATCGTATCTTATCATTACAGTCCAAGGCATATTCATAAATGAACTAATCAACATATAGTATCAACAATGTGCCATGGTCATCATATATACATCATATATTATCATAACATAAACATATTAGAACCTCCTCCTAAGACTCCCCTCAAAGCTAACTACTGCAATGTCTAGGAAGAGTCTTATATCCCTACCTAGACTAAACTAGACCCGTTAGGTTATCCAAGTTAGGGTTCAAATCCATTAATTCAATTTAATTTTTTTTGGGAACATCTTGACCTAACCAACATAGACCACATGATCTAGTTTGTAATTCGGTGTCATAAAACCCTACACCGAAAGAAGGCAGACTACTTGCAAAGGTAGTACCAAAATATGAAACATAGCATCTACATGGATCTACTAGCTAGTATTCCTATTGGGGAAACATAGTTCATGAACTAGGAGATTTAGTTGGGACCCTCTTTATGAGACATGCATTATAGTCTACAATCTCAAGATTAATGTGGTGTTCCTACCTTCACTATGTGGGAAAGGAAACTTCTCTATTTAGTTCACTATGTTGAAAAATAGAGTCCCTTTTTTGAAATGTCTTTAAGACTTTAGGTATCAATCATAACTCAATTTAGGCCATAAGGTCTACCCCTTGTATAATAATTATTATCAATAGCTGAACAAGAATTGTATGAGTATAAGTCCTTTCATCATAATTCATATAAGTGAGGTTAACACTTTAGAATTTCATTACATATTAAGGCTCGTTGATAGTTTTCACCATCCTTATAGCGCATACACCTTAATAAACCTCACAACCTAGTCAAGACGTTTCAATTAAACATCATACAACCCTACAATCCTAGTGTAAGGCATTCTCCAATGTAATATCATTGCTTAACAACAATTAATCACAACTGGAAATAAAGATAGAGATTCTAACACTTACCAAGTCCTCCTCAGAGTCTATCATCAAGGACTTCCCATCAACCCATAAATCAACAGAACTTGGGGAGTAACATCATCACACAATGATAACAAATAAGAAATCAAGGTAAATTGCATCTCTATAACACACTTTATCTTTAGATCACAACTTGAGATAAGTTACATGGGCTAATTTCACATCATAATTCATAACCCTAAATCACATCTCCCGAACTAACATGATAGGCCTATAACTCATTTTTATTTAATCATAATAACACCATAGTATAGTAATCTAATCAACAACCAACTCAATTAAATGATCAATATAGGTGAAGATCACTACCTAGGGATAGGGATAAAGGATCATACTCTTCAATTTAGACAAAAACATAAACAATTACAATAAAAAAGTTGAATTACATTTTATTCTACTCAATATAACCCTAATAATTAATTAACGACTCAATCCATAACTTAAATTTTGTAATGGAACGAAACCCATAAGAATAGTCACCCTTTTGAAATCTATTTTTAAGGAACCCTTTGAGGAAAGTATCTCAAAGGTGAATATAACCCATACCTTAATGTTACCCAAAAAATTTTATGAATAAACCCTTTTTCAGCCCCTAATTCATCTTCCAAGATAAGCTTCTATGGAGTCTTCCAATTAGAGAGAGAAAGAAGAGAGAAGGAAGAGGGTTTATTTGAGAGTTGTGTTTTGATTAATGAGGGTTGAGGGTATTTATAGTAGTACTTAACCAAATTAATTGGTATACCTATAATCCCCAACAAACCCCTAAACCACTTAATTCATTACATGAACTTAATTTAAAATGTGCACGAATCGGAAGACCCCATTAATGAGACCTCGATCGTGGATCATTGGTCCACCGACGGTCTGTGCTATAAATCCATAAGTTCTGTTAGAGACTAGTCAAGGTGAGTCTTTTCTCTAATTTTCTAAATGTGGGACGACGATGGAATCGACGCCCCATCGATCCACACAAGGACCGTAGCATGTACCTCTGTACTCCGTCGATGAGTCCAGAAATTGTGCAGATGAAGGGACCTTCTCCATGAGTCTAAGTGTGGGATGATGGTGGCATCTACGCCCGATCAATCCACACACGGGACGTCGTCTTTCCTATTAGTGCACACTACCAGCCAGTGCTGCATCAAACTGTAGAGGTCCTCCTCAAGGTCTCTTGGTGTGTCCTTGGGGAGCCGTACCTGGACGTTTTAATAATTGAACAACTCAAACACCCATTAGTTACCTTGCCACTAACGTTTGCAAAATTCCGACTCCTAAAACTTAGTAAAGTGGGCTAAGACAAACTATCATCCCCTTGCACCAACTTCCCGGACATGTTGGACGTTTTGATTCTTAAATCTCCTAATTGATCTATATGCATTAAAAATAGACTTATACACCATGTTTTCTCTTTATGAAACTTATGATAGTCTTTACAATGAGTTTTGGATTTTTAAATGTGTTGCACCTACGAAAGTTCAACCATCTATAAAGAGAAGATGAAGAAGTACCACGGCCAAAGGATTGAAAAGGGACAATTTTCAATAGGTGATTTGGTTCTCCGATGCAACTCTAGGCTATACTTTTTTCCAAGCTAATTCAAGACCAAGTGTACAGGACCATTCTTCATCACTAAAATGTTCTTACATGGAGGTGTTGAGTTGGAGAATAAGGATGGTTAAAAGCTCATAGTTAACGGGAAAAGGATTAAGATCTACCTGGGACATGAAGAGAGTGTTCTTGAAGTGGTTGAGGCCTAATACCTTGATGAATTCTATGTATTCAAGAATCGTGTGTCGTGTTGTGATGTTAAATGAAGCACTTCTTGGGTGGAAAATCAAGGTGTATCCTCTAACCAATGGTAGGTTTTATTTCTTTGTAAGAATAGTAGTAATATCGTATTTTATTTTGTTTTTAATCTTATTTAATTCTTGCTGGAGTGATAGTGTTTGAAAGAGATTATTATAGGGTTTGTGTCTCTAAAGTGTCTAGAAAAACACAAAAATTAGTCTAATGTGTGCTAAATGTGCAAGAACCAAAACTAAAAATCAGAAGAAAATTGTCTTGTGCACAAGTCTACGGACCCCATCAACGGACCGTCATCTAATCGATAGAACATCGAAGGTGTCTGTAGATCCGTGGTATGTCACTTACATTTTCTTAAGTATCGATGCAATCGACGGTCTTGTGGACCGCCGACGTGGTTAGGTAGGTTCATAACGCCAGCGATCTGACCCAACCTAGTCGATCATTTTAAAGAACATAACGGTTGGGATTCATTCCCCCCTTCCAAATCTTTTAAAATTCCTTCCAAAATCGTTTTTCTCATTTAATTCCTTCATTTCTTATAAACCATCATAATTCCATCTTCCATATCCATCCTAAATCACAATTTTCCTTTCTTCCCCAAAACTTTCTCTTCCAAAATTCTCTTCGGTCTCCGTATTTCTTCGGCCGATGGTCAATTTAGGAGTGTAGGCTGTTGTATCAGTTTATCTCATAACCAAACCATTACGAATTGAAGGTATTTCAATTTCCTTTCCACTCTGAAATCTTGTTCATAGTATTTAACAGAAATTCGAATGTGGTTCTTGACTGAAGGACTAAACTAAATAAAATTGCATGTTAATACTTTTGTAATATGTCCCTCAGAATGATAGAAAGTGGTTGTGTGGTCTTATAATCTTTCTAAAATGTGGTTATTGTTGTACTGTCTGCCAAATCCTACTTAGGATTTCATACTGAGGGTGATTTAGTAGGTCAAATACTTCAAATCGAATCTCTAGGAATGATAAAATTGCATCTTTATTATTAAAATTTATTGTCTAAACTTTAATGGTTCTAAATACGTCCAACAGTGGAGATTGCAAATAGGCTTGAAGCGTGTGTTAGGCCAATAGTGTGACAGCCCGTCGACGGAAAGTTAGTGAATTGACGGACTATAGATGGGGTCCGTCGACTTGATCATCCCAAAAGTGGTTAACTCTAAAACCACGGAAGTAGACTAGGGTCTATCGATTGATCGACAAATTGTTCTGCACGTCCATCGTTTTATTAAGAGAACTTGTTTGCACGAATTTTAAAAAATAATTCTATGTGTTAGACTATGGAAGTGGACAAAGATCCGTCAATTGATTGAAGGGACATTATGCACCTCTGTCGTTTCCATCTAATAGTTCTTCAAATTTTAGTAAAATGAATTAATAAAAGTGTCATAAGACGGACCCTATGAACGGACCGTTAATAGTGCCCGTCGTTATGGAATTAAAAAACTGCACTATGTTTTGAAATTGTTTTCTTTCTTCGCTCTGATTGTTTCATGTGTGTAGTGGTGTTGAATTGATACTAACAACTTCTCTATAGGTACAAATTGTATCTAAAAAGTATAGCGTCTACTCGAGGGGCAAGTCCAAGTCCATTAATATAACGCCCTAAAACGAACTAAAATAAACTAGAGCTTTGTGATGGTTTCTTGTGTTAATTTAAAGTTAAGTGAGTTATATTCATTTCTTAGGCAGTGTGTGAATTTGGTTAAGTTTCAAGGGCAACGTTAAAGAACATCTATGATGTTCGAAAAGTGTGCCTTAGAGAGTGTTCATGTGTCTTGATTTGTTTGAGTGATTTTTACGTGTTCGTTTTGTTTGGAAATTGTGTGGAATGTTACCAAGACCAAAAATAATATACTTAGGGTTTTATAGTCTTTGTAGAAACCCACCTAGGACCCACGAGGGTTCCTAGATTAAGACCCAAGACTTAGCACACAAGCTGCCACAACACTGCTCAAATGATGCCTAGCCACCTACTGGCCGTAGTCAAGACGGTGCCCCATTGTCTAGGGGCGTAGGTCAATACTTAATGTAGAAGATGAACACTCCACTTTCCAGTTGCAGACAAAAACAACACCCATGCAGCTGGTGTCGTCGTTTAGTAGACGCCCCATTGTTTGGGTTCATCAATAGGTCCTGCCAAAAACTTCAGCATTTCACCCCGAGGGCTTGGGGTGCTTTGTAAATTCACCCCAAGTCTTTTAGGAACCTAGAATGATATCTTTAGGGTTTTTATGTTATATTATATTAGTTTGAAATCCTAGACATAGAAAAGACCCCTCACTTAAATATTCAAGCTCTCCCTCTAAAGACTAACTCTCTAAAAGTCACCATTGGAACTACGACTCAAGGAGAGCAAGGATGGATGGTTTGGACGTTTTTCATCATGAAAATAAATTGTTTTTATTATATTTGAGTGATGGTATTCATCCTTCAACTCTCTTCCATTAAAAGAGTCTTTTCTGGAAGATTTCAAAAAAGGTTTTCAAACTCTACTTTCTTATATATTTGATTCTATGCATGGATCTTATTTTAAAGTGTTTTAGTGATTCAAATGTGTTTCTTTTAGTATAAATATATTAATTTAATGTCAAAACCCTCATGAATTCGTGTTTATGCATTTTTTAAACTTTTAACTTAAGATATGGGTTTAATGAACATGTTTGTGTAAGGTATGAACATTGGTTTTCTTGTGTTGCTATTTTGATTTATCTACTTCCAGTAAGGCCTTATTATGATGAAATATCGATAAATTGGTTATAGGTTGTTATGGGTTGGTTGAATGGTGTGTTGCTTATATTGTATAATTTTTATTATAAATTCCTCTTGAGCGGTATGGTCCACCTTCTTGGTGGCGGTGTTTACTTTATGCATTTGGATATAATTGGTGTGTATTGTGAGTATGGATTTGAAGGACTAATGTGTAAAATGCACTGATAATGATGATGGATCTTGTTGCTATGTATTATTAAGCTTGAATGGTATGTCTTACTTAGATTATGCTTAATTGAAGTAAGTGTATATAGTGAGCATGCTAGTGTGTGATGTGATGAATGAAGGTCTTGGCATGTATAGAAGTTAAATGTAAATGAATTGATGCTTATGTCGAAGGTGTGCTAAATGTAAATGAAGTGATGCTTATATGGAAGATGTGCTCAAATGTACAAACACACTCACACTTGAAAGAATGAATGAAGCTAGTTAAGTCAAAAAGGGGAGTTTAGGGGTGAAAACTCTATATGAGTTTAGAAGAAGTGTTATGTAGAAACCTCGCTACATCCTAAGATCTTTCTATGATAGTTTTGCAGATGAATGACCTTCGTGAGTTGAGATGTGTTGTTCAATAGTTATCTTAAACCTATATTTTATAATATTGAGAATATGTTGGGAGTTATGCCTAGCACCGAGGGGATATGAAGAACATGTTGTTACACTTCCTGAATTGAGGTGTTGTATTCCAATGTACCTATTGTTATGTGTAATCCTCGTTAGTAGAAAATGAGTTGCTTAGTAGAAATCTCCGTATCCCTTATCTATGCACCCTCACAAATGTATCTATTAGGTAAGCCATCTAAAAGCTAAAACATGACCTTACTCTAGGCAATTGAAGATAATGTCGGGACTCCATGTCTAACTCTCATGGTCTATGTCGGTTAAGATAACTACCACAAATTTAACGAAAGTGATAAGTCTTCTTAAAGAACGTACTACTTAGCATAGGTAGTGGAATGGGACGCTATCTATCCATTTAACTAAGTAGACGTTCCGGAAGGGGAGTCTTGGTGCTAAAACTTCTAATAAAGTGTACTACTTAGGGTAGGTTGTGGTATGGGTCGCTATTTACTCGTTGCACTAAGTAGGCATTCCGAAAGGGAAGTCTTGGTGTGTTGCTCGTGTCTTCTTCTAATATCTTATCATTTTGTGGGGGCTGGTTCTCCCGAGGTTAGTAAGCCAAAAAGGGGTAGTCTTGAGGATCACTTTGATGTGTATTGAAGGAGGAATATATGCAGCTTCTTCATGTCTTACCATGGTGAGACTTAAGATAACCGTAGTTAAGGATACTCCTATGTAAATAAATTCTTTTTCTCTTGGCAACACCTTGGGAGTTCACTTTTTTGGAGTAAAATCGGTTCACTGTATGAGTAAATTTGGACTCTAAATGTTAGGAAATTCACTGTAAAGTATATCTTTTTACTTAAATTTTGGAAATTCTTCTCTAAGTGTTAAATGATGATTCGTATGTTCTTTACTTCTATGCTCATGAACATTTTACTTAATTTGTATGCAAATATGTTTTTACTAAAATGTCACTTTTTGCATGTTTTTTGCATATGCCATACGTAGTACACTATTTATCCTAACCCCATACTTTTACTGTATAAGTGTAGGTTGGAGGCAGTTGGAAGATTTGTAGGCGAAGCTTGTGAAATCTACTCTCTCAAGATTTGGTATGTCCTCATATATTGAAGGACATAGTTTATGTTTTTCTTAGTTTTAATATTAAGACTTACTATGTATTTTCTTTCAATGTAAAGGGACGTGTCCCTTAGAATTTATGTTGTGTCTTTAAGATGGATTGTGACGATGAGATTCTCTAAGTATTTATGAAAAAATTCCTTTTTATAATAAATGTCTTGAAAAGTTTTTATTCCGCACTACTTTTTATGTCATATGTAATGAACAATTATTAAGGGCTTGTACAATACCCCAAATTATAAAGTATTCTCGGTCATGACCCAAGGGTGCTCCCTAATTTCTAGGGGCTACTTTCCGGTGACAGACTTGGTATCAAAGCATATGGTTATTAGAAATAGTTTAGGGTCTAAAAGTGTAACAAGCCACGTGTAGTAGTATCTTAGTCATTGGTGTGAGTCGCGACAAATGCATGGACAAGAGGCTATAACATAATAGAAGTTTCTGTTTCTTCTCTATTCTAATTTCATGCCTTAGAGTTGAGTTATATAAGGTGGTATCTTCACTTAACATTTCTTTTTGGTGTTTATAGGACATTAATACGAGGATATGAACCACAAAAATTTAGGAGGCAGGTGTAGATAATGACAGGATCCCTGCCTGTGTTTGCACAATTCCGATTGTTGGCCTAGAGGAAGAAAATGAAGAGGTTCCTCGTCAAAAACCTCAAGAGTCACTAGAACCTCAAGAGCCTCAAGTGAACCAAATTCCCCCTGTACATCAGATCCTTTTGTTTAAGGGGATATAAATAATGCAGAGTTGAGGTCTGCCCTATTGAATTTGACCCAACTCATGACGGTTCGAGGTCATGTAGTCAATAATAACCTTGTTGCCCAAGCTAATCAAAGAGTTGTACCTCAACCTAAAGCTTAGTACTGCTGCTTCTAGAATTTGAGATTTCATCGAGATTAATCCTCCCACTATTCATGTTAATAAGGTGGATAAAGATCCACAAGGTTTCACAGATGAGGTGTTCATAATGGTAGATGATATGGGTGTGACGCCTTGGTAGAAAGCGGAGTTAGCCACTTACCAACTAAAGGAGGTAGTTCAAGCATGGTTTGAGCAACGGAGGGGTGAGAGACCCTTAGAAAGAGGTCCAGTTTTATTGGGAGGAATTCAATGAGGCTTTCCTAGATAGGTTCTTACCCTTATCGTGTAGGAAGAAGAAGATGGTTGAATTCATGAACCTTCATCAAGGGTGAATGAATGTGCAAGATTACTCTCTGAAATTCACCCAGCGCTCTAATTATGCCCCATTTATGGTAGCCAACCCTAGGGCTAGGATTAAAAAAATTATTGACGGGAGTGTCTATCTTAGTGGAGAAAGAGTGTCGTACCAAAATGCTTCTTAATGACATGGAGATTTTTAGGCTCATGGTGTATGCAGAATTGAGGAGTCAAAAGTTAGGGAGATAAGGCAAGAGGGTAAGAGGACTTGCTTGGATTTTTCTAGTCGCCATATACCTAAGAAAAGGATCTTTCACCAAGATTATTCCATGGGGAACAAGATTGGACTCCAAATAAACATTCCTAAGGTGGTAGACATACTTTTGAGAGGACTATGAGTGCTTCTTGTGGAATGAAACATATGGGTAAATTCCCTGCTAGTATGGATGGTTGTTTTTCATGTGGTAATAAGAACTACAAGATTAGGGATTGTCCTAACATCAAATCAAGATGTGAAGAGGTAAATAAATCTCATCAACGTTGTCTAGATCCCAATGCTCCAAAAGAAGAATCATCCCTATGGGATTAGAGCTAGGAAGAATAGCTAATGCAGCGTTTATAGCCCCGGTAAGTATTAACTATTTTATATTGGTGTTTTATGATATGAGATGAGTTTCTATGGTTTTATACTTTATATGATCATGCCTTCTATATGAATTTCTCAGAGAATGGATTTTTCAATTTTAGCATGTTTGACAGTGTTACAATGATGCTCACTGTAAAATTTTTGAATTTTCAAAGAAATTTTCTTTTCTTTAATCAATGTTTCAATGTGAGTAAAATTTATTTCTATGAGAATGTTTATTGTTGGAGAAGGTCGTTCCTCCATAAAAGAAGGATAAGAGTGAGTTTTGAATTTATGAAGTTTTGCAAAAAGTTTCCTGTGTTGCAAATGTTTTGAAGCGTGAAATTTGTGATCCTTGTTAGTTGGTGCTTTGTTTATGAGTGTATTGATCATGATTGTAATCTGTTATGTGTTTCCAATGTATTCCTTGATGGTATTACAATTTTAGTGTCATTCGAGGACGAATGTTATTCCAAGTGGGGGAGAATGTTATTCCCTAAAACGAACTAAGAAGAACTAGAGATTTCTTATGGTTTCTTTAGTTAATTTTAAGTCAAAATGATTTATATTAAGTTTCTTAGACAGTGTGTGAATTTTGGTTAAGTTTTAAGCTCAAACGTCCATGACGTTCGCAAAGTGTGCCTTAGAGCGTGTTCATGTGTCTTGATGTGTTTGAGTGAGTTTTACGTGTTCATTTTGATTAAAAATGGCGTGGGTTTTTACCAAGACCTAGATTACTATGTTTAGGGGTTTAATGTCCGGGTACGGCCCCACATAGGACCAACGAGAGGTCCTAGAAATGGACCCAAGACTTAGCACCCAAGCTGCCAAACCGCTGCTCAAACAATGCCTAGCCGCCTTTTGGTCGTAGTCAAGACGACGCCCCATCGTCTAGAGGCATAGGTAAATAGTTTGCGTGGGATATGAATCTTCTATTTGCAAGTTGCATAACCAAACAAAGCCCATGCAGCACGGGCCGTCGCTCAGTCGACGCCCCGTTGCTTGGGTCCTACCAAAAGCTGAAACGTTTCACTGTGAGGCTTGTAGTGTTTTGTAAATTCAAACCAACTCCTTTAGTCCCCTAGTATGATATTATTAGGGTTTTTAACTTATATAAGATTAGTTTCATGTCCTACACCTAGACAAGACCCCTCACATCAATATTAAAACTCTCCCTCTAAAAAATAAACTCTCTCAAAGTAAGCATTGGAGATAAGACTTAACGAGAGCAAGGAGGGAGGTTAGAACATGTTTCTTCTATAAAATTACTGGTTTTTATTATATTTGATGTAGGGTATCCATCCTTGAACCCTTTTCCATTCAAGGAGTCCTTTCTAAAATATTTCAAAAAGGTTTTTAAAATTCTACTTCCTTCTATCTTTGATTCTATGCATATGTATTATTGTAAAAGTGTTGTAGTGAATCAAATGTGTTTCTTGTACTATAAATTTATGATTTTAATATCAAAACCCTAATAAACTCATATTTATGCATATTTTAAACTTTTAGTTTAAGCAATGGGTTAAATCAACATGTTTGTGTAGGGTATGAACATTTGTTTTCTTGTGTTGTTATTATGATTTAGCTACTTCCCATAGGGCCTTAGTATGATGAAATATTGATAAATTGGTTATAGGTTGAAATGGATTGGTTATATCATCAGTTGCTTATATTGTATATTTTTATTATAAATTGCTCTTGAGTTTTATGGTCCACCTTCTTGGTGGTGGTGTTTACTTGATGCATTTGGATATAATTGGTGGGTATTGTAAGTATGTCTTTGAAGTTCAAATGCGTGAAATGAAGTGATACTTAAGATTGTTCTTGTTGATATGTGTTATGAAGCTTGAATTGTATGTCTTACATAGATTATGCCTAATTGAAGTAAGTGTATATGTTGAGCATGCTAGTGTGTGATGTGATAAATGAAGGTCTAGACATGTATAAAAGTTAAATGCAAATGAAATGATGCTCATGTGCAAGGTGTCCTCACAAGTACACACACTCACAGGAATGAATGATGAAGCTAAGCTAAGTCAAAAAGGGGAGTTTTGGGGTGAACACTCTTTGTGAGTTGACATGAAGTATTTAGTAGCAACCTCACTACATCCTAAGAGATTTCTATGGTAGGTTTGAAGATGAATGCTCTTCGAGAGTTGAGATGTGGTGTTCACTAGTTATCCTTAACCTAGAGTATATAATATTGAGAATCCATGGGGAGTTATGTCTAGCACTGAGAGGATATGAAGAAGAAGTGGTTACACTTCGTTAGTTGATATGTTTATTCCAATGTACCTCTTGAGATGAGTACTCCTCTATTGTAGAGAAGGAGTTACTTAGTAGCAATCTCCTTATCCCATAACTATGCAACCGCATAGGTGTAGCTATTAGGTAAGCCGTGTAAAAGCTAAGCGAATGTCCTTACTCTTGGCAAGTGAGGATCCCTCATCCAATCGAGGTTAATGTCGGGATTGCATATCTAGATCTCTTCATCTATGTCATATAAGAATAGTCCCACAAAATTAGTGAAAGTTCTAACTCTTCTAGAAGAGTTTACTACTTAGGGTCGGTAGTGGAATGGGACGCTATTTATCCATTGCACTAGGTACGCATCCTGAAAGGGTAGTATTGGTGAGCCTTATATGAATTGAATGATTTAAGTCTACTAAAATAACATACCACTTAGTCTAGATAGTTGAATGGGACACAATGTATCCATTGAACTAAGGAGACCTTCCGAAAGGGGTGTCTTGGTGCTAAGCTTTCTAAAAGAGAGTAATATTAAGGGTAGGTGGTTGTATGGGATGCTATCTACACTTTTCACTAAGTAGGCATTCTGAAAGGAAAGTCATGGTGTGCTTCTTGAGTGTTCTTCGAATGTCTTGTCATTGGGTGGGGGCTTGTTTTCCCGATGTGAGTAAGCCGAAAAGGGGTAGTCATGAGGATCAATTTCTTGTGTATTAAAGGAGGTATATGTGCGCCTTCTTCATGTCTTACCTTTGTTAGGCTTAGGATAACCTTAGTTAGGGAAACTCCTATGGAAATTAGTTTATTTCCTCTTGGAGACACCTTGGTAGTTCACTGTTATTGAGTCAAATGGGTTCACTTTAAGGGTAAATTTGTTTACTATAAATGTTCTGTAATGCACTATAAGGTGTATTTTTTTACTAAAATTTTGGAAAGTTTTCTCTAATTGTTAAATGATGAGTCTTACTTATGTTGTATTGCTTCTATTTTCATGAACATTTTATTTTATTAACTTAAAAATTTGTTCTTACTAAAATGTCTCTTTTGCATGATTTATTTTCCATATGTCATACTTAGTACACTATTTGTACTAACCCCATACTTTTCTATACACTATAAGTATAAGTTGGAGTCTGTTGGTAGATTTGAAAGCGGAGCTTGGGAAATATACTCTCTCAAGATTTGGTATGTCCTCAAATATTAGACGACATAGTCTATGCTTTTGTTAATTTTAAAATTAAGACTTATTATGTATTTTCTTTCAATATAACTCTCTCAAGATTTGGTATGTCCACAAATATTAGACGACATAGTCTATGCTTTTGTTAATTTTAAAATTAAGACTTATTATGTATTTTCTTTCAATATAAAGGGCCTTGTTTCTAAGATATTATGTCGTGTATTTAAGTTGGTTTGTAACAATGAGATTCTCTAAGTATTTGTGAAAGAATTCCTTTTTATATTAAATGCCTTAAAAAGTTTTAATTACACACTACTTTCATGTGAATGATAGTTAAGGGCTTCTACAAGACCCCAATGGGTTAATACGCCCGGTCATGACCCAAGGGTGCTCCCTAACTTCTGGGGGTACTTTCGTGTTATGACAGTGACCCCGTCATTTCGGATGATTGGTACTTCGGACAATGAAGGAGATCCAGAGTACGTTACCCCGGGTGCAACTACCCCTACACCAGCTTCACAAGGCATACGGGTACCCCTCAGAAGGTGGTTCCCGGCGTTGTCATTACCTCTTATGTCTGATGAGGAGTGTACACCTACCGGCTCACCTTCTAGGTCTTCCTCTAGCTGTGAAGGATTATCAGGCTCCGAATATGCTTCTACTTCCGGGTCGACCGATTCTTCTTGGTCAAATGCCTACACGTATTGTGGTTTTGCCTCTTAGGAAACCACGGGTCTGAGGACCAAGCCTCATTTGATTAGTCTAATAGCTCGGATCATGCAGCCACACCCTGAGCAGCTGAACCTGCACCCGTTGCTTAGGAACCCAAACGGTGGTGCATTAATGGGTAGCACCACATATAAAGATATGCCAAGATGTTGAATGAGAGGGTTTGATGACCTGGTAAGAGAGATAGTTGAGCGTTGGGTTCTTACGGGGAGAATGCATAGTGTCCCTGAGGTGGACTAATTGTATACTTTTAACAAGATAGAGTAGATGGCTCAGGATCTGGATAACGACAGTGAGAAGATAGTTAGGGTGCTCTACTTTTCCTATTTATATACTCTCCGAGGTTCTCTAGGTAGGCGGGCAAGACCTGTCAAACAGGACCTTCTTACTTCTATAATAGTCTGGGGATTCCAAGTAGACATCTCCCTGGCCAGTCTCCGCCGATTCTTATATGGACCTACCAATGAGACACAGTGGTCCCCCATGACTCAAATATTAAACTACCAGTGGAAGACTATAAAAAGTGGCGGGTTTTAGAGGAAAGCCGAGCAGTTGGATAATATGAAAAGATAGTTGGCTCAGTATTTGACAGTTAAAGGTGAGAGCGCAGACTGGGTGTTAGACCCCCGAGGGTAAATTAAAAATTCCAACCTCACCTTCATGTTAATATTCTTTTGGTTGTTAGTCCAACAACGCCTATCACCGACAAATGCCGACAATATTCATACATGGAATAGGGCGGTGCTAGTAGCAACCTTGGTGGCAGTATTGGAGATTGACTTTGCTATGTTTCCGATCACATGGATCCATCAGAGGGATTTCAAGACCTCGACTACTTACCCTTTCACTTTTCTTATATTACAGGTCACATCCAGAGATCATACTCCAGATGCGACTGTCGTTGTTGTCCTCTTAGAGGACTCAAACAAGACATTAGCCTTCGTCAAAACATGTCATCAGTTAAAATTGTTGAAAAATTTAAAAATAATTTAGTAATATGTGAAATATACTTAGACTTCAAAAATAAAAATCATGAAAATATACGTAGTGATATTCTAAATGTTTTCGCATATAAAAACCATCTAAATAGTATGAATCTTGACTTAGCCAATAAAAGTAAATATTCCATATAGGTCCTAATACAAAAAATCCAAAGAACTTAAATGGAATCAAATGTATTCTTTATAACTACTACAGTCTTCATAAGCTAGAGTACAAAAAGATAGCCTCCCCAATTATGAGGACATATCAACACTTGGAGAAAGAGTTCCAAGCTTCTTCAATCAAACTTCTTAATCTTCAATGGATGGATCCTACATTTGTAGTAAAATAATGTAATAGGGTTAGTAGGCCACATGTACTATGTATAGGTGTATGCACATAACATTTAAGGACATGCTTGAAAAGGATTATTTCTTTGAAAGAATATTATGTCATTTGAAAACATCAACGCACATACCATAGAACATATACAAGTTAAGAATTCCATCCACTGAAAGAATGATCATAATCATAGACATATTATCATAGCGTCATGTTAACATTTCATATTCAATAGATCACATAAAAATAATATACAAAACACTTTCCATTGATCTCAACCCCAACCTAAAAGTGCAATGGTCATGTGAAGCGCCACAACCCCACGCATGACAGAGTAGATAAGTTAGGAGACCAAAAGTAAAAATTTGTTTCATATAAATTGTAACATAATTAGTAATCACCTTATAAAGCAATATAGACAAATAAAATGTTCATTAATGAAACTAACTTCATATAATAGTAACATAATGTATCACAAGCATCATAGTTTTTATGTTATCATATTACATAAGAACAATCTTCTATGACTTCCCTTAAAGTCAACTTGTGCAATGTCTAGGTAGAGTCCCATACCCCTACCTATACAAATTAGACTCTTCAAGACACCCTATTCAACGTCCATTTACTTGTAATTAATTTTTATACGAGGGAACATTCACCTTAACTAACACTAGACCATGTGAGCTAAATATGGAATCAGATTCATGAAACCTCACACTGAAAGAAGGTGGTCTACCGGCAAATGTAGAACAAAACATGACATAACTTTCTAGGTGGATCCACTAGCTAGTATCCCATAGTTCCACATTACATGACAACATCTATCTCATGAGAGTCATTGTGAACCTACCTTCCACAAGGGAAAGGACACCTCCATATTTAGTCAATCAGTGCTAAGCTTAAGTCTCTTTTTGATTAACCTTTAAGTCATCATTTATTCATAAATCTGATCATAAGCAATAGGGGATTAACTCCTTGTATAAACATGATCATAATCTTTGTAGAATTAGACGAGAATTTCCTTTCATCGTAATCCTTCATTTGATAGATCAACATATCATTATAATATTGTGTAAAGCATACAAGAGAATATCATAAACTTGCATTATCCTATTCCTATCATGATCTCACGAATTAACATATTCATATCCCCACATATATGCATAACATCATCATAAATATTTCTTTATCATTGTAACAACATTTATATGATAACATAAAAATCACGGAGTAATAATGACTTTAGAAGACTGACCTCTTGCTTCTAAGATCCTTAATCAACAACTTATATTCAATATACAAAAACTATCCCAGAACATAGTTAAATACTCAATAGCATAGTCAATACTAACTCTTCAACTATAAACAAGACTAATTCGTAAAGTAGAATAAGGGAAAGGTTCATTTAGGAGTTCATTCAAGTCATAGTCCCAATCTCCAAAATTTCATATATCAAGTAGTAGGTATACTCCATTCGAAACCATTAATTTCATATGGGACATTCTTTACACGAAATTCTAGTATTACAAGTCAAACATTCGACAACATATACTAAATCAACAATATAAAATAATTATTTCCCATTGATAGTCATGAATTTAGAGCAAGATAAAAGAACCTTTTTGTAGAGTAAAAACCCGAGGAGTTGAATTCTTGAAAATCATTAATGAAAGGACCTTTTGGGGAATCAAATCCCAAGAATGAAAAATCCATACCTCATTGATGAATATTCCATGAAAGTTAAATGGAAATCTTGAAGACTTCGTCTTCTTCCTTAAGCTTTTCTGTTCTTCAGTGGAGTATTGGGAAAGAGAGCGTTCTTGAGAGAGATGGAAGAAATTCGTTTGATCAGATTTGAAGTGTATAAAAGTGATCTAAAACTAACCTAAATTCAATATATAGTAATCCCAACAAATAGCCATTCTGTTTCAGAAATTTTGAATCTAGACAGCATGCCTCATGTCATCCTTGCGTCGCGAGGCTGCCTCTCAAATCTAGAGGCAGTACACTGCATGTGGGCTGCACGTTGCGCAGCAGCAATCTGCCTGCTTATAGGCTTCTTTGGCAGCAATCTTTCCCAAGTTTGGGTCCTTCCCAAGGACAATTCTGAAGGTCCGTGGGGTGACGTTACCGGACATTTGGACCCTTGGTACTACATACTACGTATCCTAAGTCTTCTTACTAATTTAATACTTTATTTGACACTTAAAAAAGTTCACGAAACATAGGGGCGTCAACTAGTTCAAATTAGCTAGTTTCCGGATGTCAAAGTCTTTCTTTGTCGTTTTGGATCTAAGATATTCTAAATGAACTTATTACATAAAAATAGGTCTAGAAACATCGTTTTAAACATTATTCAATAGATTAAGATCTAGTCTAAGTCATGACATTATTGGAGTGTTACATTCCACTTGTGCGGGGATGTTGGAGTGCCAATTTGGCATTGCGATACACTCAGTAGTCTGGCAAGGATGGTTGATCTCGGTCTCATAAGGGATGAGGCCAGTGTAGCGGCACCACGGAGAGGGTCCAGAGTTGAGTTGAAGTCGTTGAATGAGAACTTGGCGGACACGGTGGAGTTAGACCAAGGGAGTGACCGTGATACTTCAGAGCCACCCATGCCTTTAGTCGAGTCCCCAGTTCCTCCCGGTCCACTCCCTCATCTCCAACACTGGTCCCAAATGGCCACCTTGCAACATCATATGCAGCCTTGGATGCAAAAATCTATCGCTGAGGCTGAGGACATAATAGTGAAGAGGGTGGCAATGCAGTCTGAGTAGAAATTGAGGTTGTTCACCAGCCTTTGATGCATTTGAGCTGCGGGTTCTTGCACGACCATACCCAACCATTGACCTTACTGCTCTTCAGGAAACAATAACTAGTTTGAGTGAAGATGTGGACGCTATCGTGAAAATGAGGGGAGAAGAGCCAAAGAGTGTGCCCATCGTTCTAGTGGAGGACACGGTGTTTGACGCCTTGTTAAAAGTCCCCGCTTATCCACAATATGTGCCACGTGGTCATGCAAAGAGGCACCATTCTAGCTGCACTATAGATACAGGAGATGGTGCCTGTGCGAGGATTAAGGAGAAGACGGACCTCAAAGCTGCGAGGCAAGTTTCTTTGATAGATGAGTAGGCCCGCCAGATCAGGGCACGAGAGATGGCTATTGGGGCGTCTAGTTCCATCCCGATGACCGGTGAGATAAACACCACTGAGGGTGTAGATTTTTGTTGGCATCACTGAGGTTGACCCAAGTATTGTTGTTGCGAGTTCCAGAAATCGGACCTGCACACTTGTTTAGAGATCGTCGGTGCTATGCATCTAAGGTTTGCTTCACCACCACCCAATAGTTATATTTTTTAGGCGTTGGGACAGTGGAATGCTATTAATATTAGGGTGGTGTAAATGGAAAGTTAGTGGTAGAGTGAAGTTTGAGTAACCCATGTCACGATCCTCTCTTGGGGTTTTCTTGCATGTGTTTTGTTTTTTCACGAGACTGTTAGTTTTCTATTAAACCGGCATGGCATTAGTTGTACAAATTATAAAAAGATAAAGCATGATGGATGAAATTAAATTATATCGTGTCCTAGAAAGTGCTTGAATGAATGGGTGAAAATTAATTGAAGGTGTTGGTTCTAACAATAACTTAGATAGTCACCCTGTGCATGACCGTCAACTAACACCTAAACAGGAATTCTGACAATCTGATAGAGTAATGAGGTGTCAAGAAAGTGTGAGAATTTTTGAGTATTCAACAGTTTGAACCAAGGTTGAACTTGCCTGGTTAGTCTTAGAAATTGTAGCTGTGTTAAAATAGTCGGAAAAGATCATATCCCCTTGTTCTAAGCAGCAAACATCTAGCCTAAAATGAAGTTAACCAAACTGAAGCTTTATCCCGTTCTTTTTGATCCATATCTCTTGAGCCTATAATAGACCTAATTTTTTTCTTCACGAACACACCTTCCGAGGGTAGTATGTTATAGCCCGGTCCCTCTTGGACATGTGCACTTCAACATAGGCCAAAGGCCTAAGTGAAGGGTGGCTAATATAGAAAATGAACTCTTCTTTTCCC
This sequence comes from Solanum pennellii, assembly GCF_001406875.1. Lineage (NCBI taxonomy): Eukaryota > Viridiplantae > Streptophyta > Magnoliopsida > Solanales > Solanaceae > Solanum > Solanum pennellii. Next base: position 26,176,423 of record NC_028648.1, on the reverse strand, counting down.
TAACATGACCTCAAGTATTGTTTACTTCAACTCATGGAAAAAGCATGAGTTGAGGGTGACTATTATGAGTGAGAACTCGAAAATGGGTATGAAAAGAGTTGAATGTTGAAAGGAAAAGAAAGAGTGAGTGAAAGATGTGACTCAGTGAAATTATCAATGTGAATGAAAGAGAAAAGAAAAGTAAAAGTAAAAATAGAGTAAAAAGGAAATAAAAAAGTTCAAAAAGTTTAAAAATAAACATGAGTCTTATCTAAAAAGAGTGGAGCAAAGAAAACATAAAAATCAATGAAATGTAAGGCATTAAAAGGCAATGAAAATAGGTAGAAAGATTCGTCTAGATATCAAGGAGGGAATAAAGTCACTAATAATATACCTAAAAGTACCACACCTTACTCTAAGCCTACATTAAAAGCCAAGAAAGTCCTATCGTGATACTAGGAGTCTAATATGGTGAACTTTAGCATTGAAAATAATGGCAAGTCTATGGGGACGAGTACTAGATTTGTATGTACTTGTTTTTTTGCGTGAGTGTCGAATAAAGATCCTTATACCCAAACATGAAATCAGTGTGCGAAAAATGAGGATTTCTTTTGAAGTGAGGATACCTGTTGCAATATCGGAAAGTTGGTACCTTGGTGAGAGGCAAAACGGTAGAAGTGTCTGTGCAGACTGAGTTTGAGTAAATGGTGTAATCCATATCAGTTAGCTTGTTCAAACGTGAGAGAATTACCATGAGCTAAAGAAAAGAAATAGTGGGGATTGATAGACATGTGATTGACAAGAGTTAAAAGAGTATAATTTTGTATACTTTTGTACAATTATGTTTTTGAGTCATAGTGCGTTGCTTGAGGACAAACAACGAATTTAAGTTGAGGTGTTGTTATGTCTTGGTTTCATGGTGCTTTAAATGCTTTTTGCTTAAGATTGTGTGTGTCTAGAGCATTTTTCCAGTAGTTTTAATATTTTTTTATATTTATTTTGAATGAAAGATACCCATGATAATGACGCTGAAGGCAGCTAGAAAATAATGTAGAGAGGCGACCTACAAAAGCAATCGACAGCCCGTTGTTCAATCGACGGTCCGTAGGTGGTGACAGTCTTTTGCAGTTAAGACTCCGTTGATTGATCGATGGAACTTACTGATAAATCGTCGATGTATTAGAGATAGTTTTAATACCCTAAGATTGAGAAATTCTATGGATGGAGCGACGGAGGGCATCGAAGGACCGTTTTGTTTGTCCGTCAATTGATTCAGCAATGATAACATTTGAAGAAGAAAAATACTCTAAGTCTGTACTTACAGAGGCAGTCGACGGACCGTTGTATCATCGATAGCTCATTAGTTCGGGTTGTCGCTCGCAACAGCGTTTTTGAAGAAACATTCCTCATTTCAAATCCTTTTAATATAGGAAAATGTTTTCTTTAAATGGGGTTTGAAACCTCGTTATTGGAGATAGACATTGTGATTATTGATCATGTTTTCTTTGGAGTGTTGTTTTTTTCCAAACTTAGGAAATAATTTAATTTCTCTATATGGTTCTAGTATTATCTTGCAATTTGATGTTATTTTTCTTGGTTTTGTTCAAATTTTTACAATAAGGTAATGATTCAATTCTTAACAACCATGAATTGTGTGCTTGGTTTCATGAGTACTTCCACGACTAGGGTTGTGGGAACCATTGGTGATTGACAAAGTAGAACTAGCTAAATAACAATTTTCAAATAGGTTCTTACATGAATTGATAATTTTTTCTCTTAGAAGTATTTTTAATAGAGGTTAACGTTAGAACTCGTCTTGTTGTTTCTTTTCGGACCTAGGAGGTAGTAATAGGAAAATAATTATCAACATAGATTTAGTGGGATACTATTTAATATGCTAGTTTCGATTGGTGAGAATTAATAACTAAGCCATATATTGATTATGATGCTCGGACCAAGGATTTACAGATACCAAACTTATAACTTTACAGGCAAAACACTAGGGAAGAATTGCTATTGGTAGGAATATGTAGTTTTGAACCTGTTCGGAACACATAGGCCCTGGTTTACCATACAAATTTATAAAAAGTAAATCTTTACTTCTGTGTAGTTCTTTACTTAGAAGTATTAAATAAACTTGTTTCACGAAACTCCCCCCTCATAACTACTTCTTTTTCAGATATGGCTTCGATAAATAGACATAATTGTATGTCAAAGCTATGTAATTACCCGAAAGTACCCCCTAGATGAAGGGAGCACCCAAAGGTCGGAACAATTCATACTTGACCTTTCGGAGTTCTTGTACAAGCCTTACCTATCATTCATTTCATAATCATGAAAAGTTGTGTGGAATTAAAATGTTTCACGAATAAATTAATAAAAAAACATCTTTCATAAATGTTACGGATTTGATATCGTCTACACAAGACAACTTAAATATATGATATAAATATCTTACGGACACAACCCTTAACCTTAAGCGAAAATACATCATAAGTCTTTATAATAGAAACTATGAAATACGACTATGCCTTAAATATATGAAGACATACTTAGTCTTTAGAGAATCTTTCCCAAGCTTTTCTTCTAGTCTTTAAAAGCCTTCAACCTATACTTATTTTGTATAGAAAAGTATGGGGTTAGTACAAAATAGTGTAGTAAGTATGGAATATGCCAAAACATGCAAAAAAGGGACATTTTCGTAAAATAAGCTTTTATGAAAAATAAGTTAAACTTTCATGATTATATAGTTAAAATAGAATAAAAACTATCATGTAGAACATATAAAAGAGTTACATAATTTTAGCACTAGAAATAACTTTACAATGAACTCCAAAAACATTGCAATGAAACACAATGAACAACTGATTCCAATCAATGTGAAATCATTTCCCAAGAGGTTTCCCCAACAAAGATATTCCAACGCTACCTAAGGTGATAAATAAGGGAACACCCACACACACCCTTCAAGACACACCGAAGCGATCCTTAATACCACAAACCATAGGCTTACCTATTTCGGCAATCAAATCCACACTCTTGGCAAGATATTTGCAAGACATTCATACAAAAAGTATTTCATGTAAGTAACTTTCTCAAATAGGACCTATAAATTATACTAAGTGTAATGTTAGAGTAGCATCCCATACTACTACTCCCACTTAGTGCTTCTTGAGAATTCCTTTGTATTTAGCACCTTACGTTAGTCAATTCTATCTTCATCACATAGAACATAGTATTAACAAACATCCTTAACATTAGACCTTATGATGTCTAAATTCATTTACAACACATGATATAACACACAAAGACTCCCCTTTCGAAAGGTCTATATAGGGAAACAAATAGATAGTGTCCCATACCACCACCTACATTAAGTAGTACATTCTGCTACGAGACTTCGTTCTTATAGAGGAGATGGATGGAAACAAAATCAAGAAGTTAAATGTGTGGAATGTCCATCTGAGTAAATAGAAAGAACAAAGAGGCCATCTCTGCAAATAGTAATATCATAATTTAAAAAATTCACAATAGAAGACAACCAAACAAGGACCTTACCTCATCAAGGTCAAAATAGTCAAAATAAGTGTATTCTTTATTTCCTAAGTATGAATATTATTCTGTTATCATCTTACAAGACATAGACTATGTTAAACATTGACTTTCAAATTGTAGTATCTTCTTAGTAAGTATTAGTTAGTAACTAGGGTTAATCTTCAGATTGCTAGTTAACTTTTTGAGTTTTATTAATCAAAGTGTTACCCCCTTTGTTATTTTTTGGTTTCATTTGATTATTCCTCTTTGTATTAAATTTAGGTTGTTTAAGACAATTGAGAAGTGAGGGTTTCAAAACACTTGTTGCCCAAAATTCAATGACTTGAGTGTTAGTACATATATCCTTTATTTGTTTGTTTCTTTCCTAGTTTGATCCTTCTCATTTGATTTATTCCTTTCGTCCGGGGTGTCATTGAGGTCTATCCTTTTTTTTATGATCCAATAATTTGGACCAATTACCATTATGAGCATGCTGAGTGTTTGGGAATATTCGATCTTGTACAAATGTCATATTTGTGGTGGTATTATCATCTGGATATGTTGAATATCCAATTATCGTGTTCTCCATTTACGCGCTTTATTGTAATGATAATATAGGATACTTAGTTGTTCCTAGATTGTCTCTTTAGTGTAATTCTTTTTGAGCTAACCATTGTACTTACCCTCATGCTATGAGGATATACTTATCGTTTGTCCTTTTTATAGTTTTGCAAGGTTTATCTTCGAGGATGGATCCTTTTCAAGAAGGGGAGGCTGTTAACAACATGGATACCATAGATTGCGTAAAAGATTTAGTGCATCTTAATAGATACAAAGTCAAGATGTACAAAATGTGTAATGTCCATCTAAGTTATGAGAAAGAAGAAATAGTCCATTTGTGCAAATGATCATCTCATAATTTTGAAGAATTCACAAAAGAAGACAAACAAACAAGGCCCTTACCTCATTAATGGTAAAATTGTAAAAAAAGTATCTTCTTTATTTTAGTAGGATAAATAGTAGTCTCTTTTGTTTTGGAAAACATAGAGTACATGAATTTTTATGGTTAACTGAATAACTTGTTTGAAGAGTGTAGTTTAAGGGTGGAATACCTTTAGGTTAGCTTTGTTTACTGTATCTTACTATAGATTAGTTATAGATGGATTCTCATTGTTGACTTAGGACTTCTTAATCTTTATTTCACTTGAGAATGATAAATTGTGGTTTTCCATTTGATTTGTTTCTTTTCGAATTCAAGTTTCTGTTGTTCTTTGGTTGATTGTTTAATCAATTAGAATTTCATTCTTTTTTCGTCTCTTATTTCTAGCATATCTTACTTTTATGTTGTTTCATTCCACTTCTAGATATCAATTGGTTTCTTCCCCGATTTGAATCTTATTAAACATTCAACCTTGCATGAGCATACCCGTATCAAGATTTCACAATTCAACATACTCATAGCATGTAATATCATCATCTTCCTACTCTATTCACATAAATCATACTTCAATTGAACATCATCATCAAGAATAGACCATCATAATTTAAGTATAGAAATCATGATCTCAAAAGTCATACCCATGGCTTTAAAGAATCTACTTCAAGACTTCACCATCAATTCAACAATATTTACAATCAATTCAACCATCTCACCTAATAACAAAAAATTATACAAAAATTCAATCACTTACATCATCCCTAATCAACAATAAACCTAATTCATAACCTAGGGTTAGGGAAAAGGAATAATCATAGATCCTTTAAATAAACTTGGTCAGAGCCTCAGGAATTAGATCAATTAACCAATAAACAATCATAATATATGAATATTAATCAATATAATTTTCACGACCTGAAAGCACCCCTAGATGTTAGGGCGAACCCTCAGATTGTGGCAAGGCGTACATGACCCTTTGGTGTCTTGTACAAGCCCTTCAAATATCATTCCTTACATAATACATGAAAAGTAGTGCGGAAATAAAACTTTTCACGAATAAATTAATAAAAATGAAATCTTTCATGAATACATAAGAAATGATATCGTCACAAGCCAAACATAAGACACGACATAATATCTTTGGGACATGGCCCTTTACATTAAAAAAAACACATAATAAGTCTTAATAATAAAACTAGGAAGCAATAGACTATGTCCTCGAATATATGAGGACATACCAATTGTTGAGAGGGTGAATTTCCCAAGCTACGCCTTCGAATTATCTAAAAAGACTTCAACCTATACTTATAAGGTATAAAAAAGTATGGGATTAGTAAAAATAATGTACTCAGTATGGCATGTGCAAAAACATGCGAAAAAGGGACATTTTAGTAAAATAACATTTTATGCAAATTTAGTAAAACACTCAAGAACATAAAAGGAAAACACCATAAGAATCATCATTTAACACTTAAGAGAAAAATTTCCATAATTTTAAACTCAAAAGCGCACTTTATGGTAAATTCCTAAACTTTACAATAAACTCAAAGTGAACATTGCAGTGACCATTTATAACATTACAATGAATTCATAATATTCTAAGCAGTGAACATCTAAAGCAAAGTAAACAGGAAGTGAACTCATTTTTGTAAGAGTGTCCCTAACTAAAGATTATCCTAAGACTCACTAAGGTGAGACATGAAGGACGTATGCATATGCCTTCTTTAATACACAACATAGCGATCCTCAAGACTGCCCCTTTTCTGCATACTAACCTTGGGATAACAAGCCCCCACTCAATGACATGTCACAAGAAGAACACCTAACAAACTACCAAAGTATTTACTTTTGGAATGCCTACTTAGTACAATGAGTAGATAGTGTCCCATACAACCACCTACCCTAAATAGCACATTACTTTAGAAGGTTTGGCACAAAGTCTTCCCTTTTGGAAGGTCCTACGTAGTTCAATGAGTATATAGCGTCCTATACCACCACCTACCCTAAGTAGCACGTTTCTTTAGAAGACATAGTTCAATCAATTCTTTAGTGGAGGGTTAGCTTAACCGTCATAGACCATAAGAGATAGACATAGAATCCCGTTATTAACCCCTATCGGATGAAGGATCCTCACTTGCCTAGAGTAAGGTCATTCTTTTTATATTTTCATGGCTATCCCAATAGCTACACCTATGCGGGCGCATATTTAAGGGATAAGGAGACTGCTACTAAGTATATCGTTCTCTACTTACGAGGAGTACTTATCTCAAGAGATACAATGGAATACAACATCTAAACTCACGAAGTGTAACCACCTCTTCTTCATATCCTCATGGTGCTTTAGACCTACATTCATCAATTCACACACTTGACATGCTTCACAAATCCATAGACATTACTAGGCAAAATCCAAGCCAAAAATACAATTTAACCTCACAAAACACAAGACAAGAATTATCTTCACTATCACTTCATTTCATATAATAGGACTTAAAAGCCACACTCACAAAACATACTAAGAAATATAAAGCTCATCAAATAAACACCGCCACCAACAATGTGGACAATACACAAGAGAAATTTATCATAAGGATTACACAATTTAAACAACTCACCATATAACCAAACCGTCATCACCCAAAACCAATTTCTCAATATAAGATCATACTAAGGCACTTACGACTGTAGCAAAACCAAAATGACAACTTAAGAAAACTAAAGTCCATACCCTACAAAAACATGCTTTATTAACCTATTTCTTAAGCTAAAAGTATGAAATATGCATAACATGAGTTTCTTATGGTTTTAACATTAAAATCATCAATAATAAACACATTTGAATCATTAAAACACTTTTACAAGAAGACCCATTCTTAAAATCAAATATATAATGAATTATAGTTTGGAAAGCCATTTTGAAATCTTTTGGAAATGACTCCTTGAATGGAAGAGTGTTCAAGGATGGATACAATACCTCAAAGAGAAGGATTACACGTCCAAACCATCCCTTCTTTCCCTCCTTGAGTCTTAGCTCCAATGGTGACTTTGAGAGTGAGTTTTCTTTAGACATGGAGTTTGAATATTGAAGTGAGAGGGTCTTGTAAAGGTCTAGGACTTAAAAATAACTTAATATAACTAAAAACACTAAAAATACTGAGCTAGGGTTATAAAAGAGTTGGTGTTAAATTATACAAAATACCTCAAGCTAGCAGCAAGCTTCAGCATCTTTTGGGAGTAGCCATTCAACGATCCAATCTATAGGGCGTTGGTTGGTCGATGACCTGTCCTGTTGGGCGTCGATGCATACAGAAGCTTCTACATGGGGGGATTTACTTCCCACTATATATGGTATTGCGCCCAACAGTCGACGGGGCGTCGATAGGTTTACGGCCAGTCGAGTGCCTCGTCGATGGAGTAGTGATTTTTGGCAGTTTACTCCAAGTCCTGGGCCCTTCATATAGGGCCCCATGAGGGTCCTAGGTGGGGTATTTACAGGTCCTTAAACCCCTAAACTATGTCATATAGGTCTTAGCAACATCCTACATCAGTTTTGATTAAAATGAACACGTAAAACTCACTCAAACAGACCAAGACACACAAGCGCTATATAAGGCATACCTTCCGAACGTCATGGACGTTGTTAGTCGATTGACCTCCAGACTTAACTAAACTTCACACACTGTCTAAAAACACTAAAGTAACTTAACTTAAAACAAAATTAACACAAGAAATATTTGCAAGGCTCTAGTTCACCTTATTCATTTTGGGGCGTTACAATAAGACAACATTAAATCAATTTCAAAGGTAACCCATGAACACTGATGAAAACCATAATTTTAGGCATCTTTGAAAAACCAATTTTAAAGAACATCTTTTGTAAAGGAGTACAAACAGTGAATCGGTTCCATACAATGATAATCCTTGAATAATAATGGAAGAAAACTTGAATCTTGAATCTCTAAATAATCTTGAATATTGGACTTCAATAAAGGTCTTTGGGTATTGAAAGAAAGTTGAGAGAAGTGAGAGCTAATTGGGTTTGGGAAATTATTGGGTGTCACGTTAATTTGATTAGTCATAACCCTTTTATAGTCATATACTAAATCATGCTAACCGACCTTTATACTTTTTTAATTATTAACTAATTACCTAAACTCCCCTAACTTAGCTAAAATTAGATATTGAAGTCAATTCAAACGACAACTCCTCTTGACAGGGCGTAGACCAAACCACAAACCATACTGGTGAAGCATGCTTTGGTTCACATACTACCTTTTGGGGCCATTTTGTAATATGTCAAAGTATCAACCCACGAGCACAATCCATGGCTTGTACTTTGGTTTGTCGATGCCCACTGTCAATTGAAAAATTTTAGTGTCAGATATTAGGGTCCTCTTTAAGGATACTTTTGTTAATCCTTTGGGAGTCGCACCCAGATATGTAGACCTACACTCTAATATGTATTTCAAACCTTCCCAACAAATTTGACATTTATGCTACTCTCTAAACCCCTTGAAACATCTAAAGGCTCACTAGTTCGTTTTCACAAATCTGCGGACGCCATTATCGTTCCTTGATGTTTTGATTCTAATAATTCCTAAATAAATTGATGTAAGACCCTCAAAAAATCAAATAAAGTATATAGATCCTCATATATGTCAAAAAAGGTTAATAAGATTTTGAATCATAGTTTTACAACTTTTATAGCATATTTGAAATATATTTAGAGGTCAAACGTCCAAGAACGACCAAGATGTTTGAAACGTAACTTTTAAGTGTGCTAGTGTGTCCTTGCATATTTTGCTTGTTTTTATGCGTTTCTTAGAGTCTAAAAATAGTAGTGGTGACCCTAGTATCCTAATTGACATGTTAAGCATCAAAACATTTGGTTACGACTCTCCTAGGTCCAACCTAAGGGTCCTCGAGGAGGACCCGAAGGTTGGATAAGGAAGCTTCCCAAGGAAGCGAGAAGCACCAAAAAGTGGAGCCCATAACGCATTGCGCAGCTGAACTCAAACTTCCTGTGCGTTGCGCGACCAACAAAAAACTCACTGCCTCAAAAATTACATGAGGAAAAATTAGGAACTGCGTCCAAGATGCGTAGCCACTTCCCAGATTTGGTTGTGTGGTTTTAGAGTCAAGTTTGACATGTCTAAAAGTCCAAATAAGAATGGGGTTATTTTTTAGACTTTGTGAGTTCGTTATAAACTATGTTTAGAACTCATTAAAACCCTTTCCCAACTCAAAACCCCAACACTCAATAAGAAATCAAAATCCCAAAACTCTTTTCTCTTCCAAATTCTCTCAAACCTCCATTAAAGGGAAAACTCAAACTCAAGCTATAAGATGAATATTTGATTGCTTTCTCTCAAATTGGGTAGGATTTCCTTTTATATAGGTATATAATCCTTCATTCTTAGTTAATCTTCCATCGAAGGAGTTCCTTTAAAGGTTTTCTAAGGAAATTCACGATCAAAATCTCTAACTTTCAATCTAGCCATGGGTTAATTGACAAATTTATTTCAAAAGCATTCGAATGTTTAATTTATGATTAATTAATGATTTTAAGATGAATTTATATCAATTCCATGAAAAACTCATGATCTCCCTAATTTCATAATCTATGATATAATTTGGTTCTTGTGATCTTGATTAGATGATGATTGGATAATGTTTAGATAGTAATGAATTTCTTAATTCAATGTTTATATATGTAAATTGATAAAGAATTGTTGAGAATTGATCAATGCTTATAATATCTTTTAAGTGTTAGTGATTTGAACATGATCTCTACATTTAGTATAGAATTGACATGAATTGTGTTGATTTGTATGGTCCATTGATTGTGGCGGTGTTTACATTCTTGTCTGTATATCTATATTTTGTAATTATGTCTATGAGGGCAACTGATGTAATGTTAATTTGTGGTGATGATGATTACTCTTATGAATGGTTTTGTATAGTCCTTAATACTAGTATCATGCTCTAGGTATAGTGTCAACGTGATTGATGTTATTAGTGTTAGGTGTGGTCTATATATTTATCCTAGATGCATTTACTACTGAAGGAGGATCCGCTACTTTTGTGATCCTATATGAATGTGTAATCATTGCATGTTGTGATTCTTCTATTCTAACGTTTAATATTCTCTTGCCTCCTATATGTGTGGCCTAGATTCCCTAAACGTTCTATATGTGAGTTGTTCATAACTTGAGCGATACATGGTGTCTTCCTAAGTAATTAGGTTTTTATTCTAATGTGGTCATGATGATCAATAAGCGCACACACAAACATCTCATGCATAACTATAAATGTTATATGTTCAGATGTTAATGAATCAATCAAAGTAAAAAAAAGATGTATCTTAACACATATGACTTGATAGGTGTATTATTGCAGGTAAGGGTATTACATATAGATTGCAAGTGTGTAACTTTATAGAATATTTCGTAGGGTGATTTCTTTGTGTACATAAATATGATTGCATGACTAAGCTATGAACACGAACGTTATTGATATGATGTTAAGTATATGATACAATGTAGTATGAATATATTTAGTGTCTAAATGTGTGTATGTGAAAGCTTCCTCATATAAGTACACATACACACAAGAATGAATGAATGAATGAGGAATGTTATGATAATTTAGTAAAGAAGCGTCTATTGAATGGATTACTATGTTGGACTCTAAACTAGACTAAGCTATAAATATACTATTTCCATGTGAAAGGATAATTCTCACATGTGTTAGTTTGATAATAGGACATTTTTGTCAATAAACATTAAGCTACGCATATGAGTGGTTAATCTTCTAAACCCTATTTTTATGAAAATAATGTTAATAAAGGCTTTTCATAAAAGGAATTTATCTTAGCACCGAGTGAACTAGATAATGAGAGGTATTGACTCCCCAATGGAAGGGAGGTTCACTCTGTGATTTCTAATGAGATAAGGACTTTAATGCTAATGGGCATTTAGATGGTTCAAGAACTATCTCCTACTTCCTTAACTATTTTGCCCAAATAGGACCTAGAAAGTGGATCCACCTAACATGCTGGCACGATGTTAATGTTATACCTTGGAAAGTAGATTGCTTCCCTTCGGCGTGGATTTCAATTTTCATGACAGAAGAGCATCCCTTAGACGTAACCGACGACATCGTCCCCTGAGACGACTTGGACAAGCCCTTAGCATTCGTCATAACATATAATAGGTCAAAATGCGGAAAATTAAAAAGTTTTTCATAGTGAGGTATACATAGATCTCTCATTTCTTATATATGGATTTTACATAGACTCCTTACTTATTGAAACATACATAGGCTTCTCGTTTACGAAATATAACCAATGCATATTTATGCTAATAAAATTGTCTCAAATTAAACCATTAAAAGAGTTTTATAACATTTGGGCATCATATCATCATCTTCTTAATTTAATCACATATAATACTTAATTGAATACCATTAGCAAGTATAAACCATCATCATTGAATTAAAGAACACACGATCATAAAGTCTTACCACAGAGCCTTCATAACTGTCCTTCAAGATCTTACCATCAATCCAACCATATTCATACATTAATCCAATTAACAAGATCATATAATGGTAATCTATACAAAACTAAGTCAAATGTATTATCACTAATAAATTCAACGTCAATTCATAATCTAGGGTTAGGGGAAAAGAGTTCAATAATGATTTCTTCCATAGAACTAGGTCAAATGCTAAGAACTACAAATATAAACAAATGTTCAATTATAATATATCAATCATAATCAAAGGAAACCACCATCAATTCAATTTTAAAAATCATTTACAAAACTAGAAGAAAACCCATGTTTTAGAAATCATTAGAAACCAATTTTTAAGAGTCTCTTGGGGAAACAGATCCTAAGGTTGAACAGTTCCCATACCTTCGGATTCCTTATAGTTTTATGGAGAAAAGATGAATTCTTGATTCCCCAGCGATACAAAAAGATTGAAAATCAATGGATTCTTTGAATTGAGAGATAAAGTAGAGAGAAGTTAGAGAGAATTGGGTTTGGGAAATATGGTGAGTGGAGTTAGTAAAATGAGGTTTAATCTTTATAAAGTACCCCAACTAAAATAATTAACCATACCTTGAGCCTTAACTAGCCACCTAAATAATTAACCAATTGACTCCCTAACTTAAAAATTTGTCAGTTAACTTTCACTTTCAATTGTCGACACCACGTGCACGATCCCTTGACTGGATCATGGACCGTGCTGCTGATCCATTGTGTGGGTCAGAGAGTGTATTTTAAGTCTATATATTGTATATGGATAAGTCCTAACAATGTATTACCATCTAAGTGCCGTTGACCCATTAATGACTTATCGATATGTTTATGGAATGCCCCTGTCTAATTTGACTGTTTTGGGTCAAATTGAAGGGTCCTCTCCAAGGACCCTTATGGTGGACCTTGGGTATTAGTACCCTAAACATTTAAACTGTAAACACACTCCAATACATATTTAACACCTTTCTACAAAAGTTCATCAAATTCGGACTCTTAAAACCCCATGAAACATGTCAAGGCATAGAATACAGATTTCACAGTTCTACGAACATCATGGTCGTTTCTTAACATTTTGACTCTAACATTTTATCCTGAGTTTCAATATATTATTTTAGTCTTAGAAACATGTTTTAAGTCTTAGTTAATCTAGTAAGGCTCAATAATAAGTCGTGGACTTTTGGAGTGTTACATTATCCGCCTTCCTTAGGAAAATTTGTCCATGAAGGACACTAAATTCTTTTTTTAGGGGAATTAGTAGACTCAATACTAGCCATATTATAATCAAATAAGTGTCCCTCAGTGACACTAAATCTCTGAGATTTTAAAGTGGACTTTTATGAGTCCACAAATTGGACTTATTTAGGGCCATATTTCAATAGAATTAGTGTCCTCAAATTCCTCTTTTTTCCAGAAAACTGATAAAAACTCTTAAGTTTCAGGTGTGTAAATATTTTAGGAAAGCATGTACACGATGTCAAAAAAAGAATCCAAATGGCGTAAACGTGTGACGAATTGGAAGCGTGATCATGGACAATTTTTTTTGGCTAGTCACAAAAACCTTAATTTGGCTTTCGCTCCAGCGCGTTGACCCTTGAGGGAAGAGGATTAAATCAGCGGTAAAAAAAATAGTCGGTGTATCGCCAAAAAGTTCTGCAAAGAATTAATATACCACCTAATTGTACAGCACGTGTACATGTTCTTGGCAAGAATATAAGGCAAATAACCAAAAGATGGGCAAATCGCCGAGCCAATCCGTGATTGCCACTTACTTCGCCGAATGATCCGCTACAACAAAAAGTTTGAAATCTACAAATATATTTTTAAGTGTTTATTTTATGTGTATTAAATTTTAAGACATTACTTATTATTAGTTATCATATTTTACTCTCAAGTTTGAAAGGGTTTTTGAAGACTTAAAGAAGGAAGGGTTTCATGTTCCCCAAATTTTAAGTGGGTCTCATTTATTTATTTTTTTCTCAAATAAAAATATATGTATATATAGCCATATAATTTCAACATCATTGAAGGTATATTTTCTATTTCATGATAATTTTCTTAAAACCCTATTCTTGCAGTGTGATTTAACAAATATGAGTTAATATTGTTGTTGGGTCTTGTTTGTTGATAGGTTAGGTGTACTTTAATGGTGATTTTTTCAAGTAATTGTGGATTAATATAATGAATTTTTAGTTGTAAATATAAGTTCACCCATGCCTTTTTTGCTTGCTTGAGAGAGAAGTCGCGAAACCAAGACAGCTAGATTTATGAGCTAATGAGTGGGTCATCATGAGGTTCAGCCCGCTAGGGTAATCCCTAGTCTCATATCCTAATATAATACTCCGAAAGTCTATAGCCTAATCTAGAGCCTCAAATGAGTGTATAAGGGTTTTAACACTTTTTTAAGGTCAATAATGTATAAAAGTCGTTTAGGAAGTTTAAGAGTAAAAACTTCAAGGAACATCCACGACATTCGGAGACTAGTGCAAAATGTGATAGCGTGCCTTAGCCTATTTGATAAGGTTTTAGGTGTCAGAATTTAATGAGAATTGGGGGTAAGGTGTATAACACGTACTAAAGTTGGTTGAGGTTGAAATTTTTGGGTACGACTCCGCAAGGACCAACCAAAGGGTCCTTCAGGAGGACTGTTCCATTATGGCTTAGAGCTACCTTGAGACAGTAGCCATCGACGGTTGTAGGCTATGAGGCGTGGCCTGATTGACAAAGGGTCAATTTCCACCATTGATGGTCACTTATTAATTTTATTTAAGGGGTATTTTTGGAAAGTCTCTGACTAAAATGACGGATGTTCAGCACAAATGGGACCTTGGAAGTCGACTAACCATCGAGAAGTAGGTCAGGGTCTCATAGGCCATGGCCACTGTTTGGTCATGTTTTAGTTAGTTCATTTAATTAAGTTTGTTACTATGGGTTTAATTAGTTATTAAAGGATTTGTTAATTAACTTAGTTAAATAAATATATAACCTACCCGAAGTATAAAACCTCACTTAACATCTCACAATCCCAAACAACAATTTGCTCTTCCTCTTCTCTTTTTTCTCTCTCCCAAAAAGAATAACTCCATTGAAGGGCTAGGTCAAGGTAATAGGGAAGAAATAAGGGTGCTTTTATACATCAAACTTCAACATTTAACAAGGTATGGGATCCTTTCACCTTTGGGATTCCTTTCCCCAAAGGGTTCTTCAATAATTGATATTAAAAAGATATGTTTCAAGTGATTTTTCTTCTATTACAAATTTTATCTTCTAGATTGTATTATTTACGGTTTACTTTGACTATTATTCCTATATTATGATGTAATATGATTCAATTATTCTTGTTCTTAATGCGATAACCTAGTTTGTGGAATCAATCATGAAATAAACCCAAGTCCCTAACCCTAGGTTATGAACTAGTGATAAATTGATGTGTGGTGATTCAATTGAATTTATTATTGTGTTAACTACTATTGTGTGATTATATAACACCCATTATTGGGTTGAATTGTATGGTTGATGGTAAAACTTTTGATCATGGCTTGTGAAGGAGATTGGGGAATGTCTTCTGATCTCAATCCTTTACGCTAATTATGATTTCTTGGGTTAAGTGATAAAGATATATTGAATTATTCCTCAAGATTATATTTTAGGATTGTTATAATTTTTAATGAAATTTCTAGATTTATGGCTTATGAGTTATTGGCTAAGATGTAATGATATAAGGTTTGTGATGAATTGCCTATGTGCCTTATTATGATATGGTGATGTAAATGTGCTAACCTCACATGTGTGAATTGTATTGAAAGTATATACTCATGTAATTCCTTTTGAGCTATGACTATGATTATATAATTACTAGACTCCTATGACATAAACTAAGTTACGATTATTTATGAAAGACATTTAAAATGGGACTCTATCTTAGCACCGACTTAACTAGAAGTGAGGAGTGTCCCTTCCCACATACGGAAGGTAGTTTCACTAATGTACTCATAAAATTGGATACTACAATGGATTTAGTATAAGGAGGGTCACAAATACATCTCCTAGTTCTTGAACTATGCTCCCCCCCCCCATAGGAATACTAGCTAGTGGATCCACATAGATGAAATGTTCATGTTTTGATAATACATTGGCAAGTAGTCAACCTTTTTTCGTGTAGGGTTCATGACACCGGAATCCTCATTAGCTCCTGTGGTCTATATCGTTTAAGGCATGATGTTACCAAAGGTAAAATGAAGTAATAAAGTGAACTCTAACTAGGATGACCTAAGTTGTTTGTCTTAGTCTATGTAGGGCTATGGTACTCTACTCATACATTGCACTGGTTATGCTTGAGGGAATTCTTAGAAGGATATTTTTATCTTCTTATATGCTTATAAATGTGAATGATATGAATATGTTAATCTTACATGTTAATGACACTATGTGATATTGGTTTCACTTACGAACATTTGGTTGGTCTCTATTACTAATGTATGATGATGTTTATTCTTAAAGATATAGTATATAAAGTTGGACATTTCTTATCGTTCTTGTTGGGTTTACTTGGTTGAGTGAGGTATGGGGCCTTACTTAGTCAATGCACTAGTGGACTTAATGGGGGGTATGAGTGATGGTCTTGCTTAGGTTATGAGGTTCTGAACTCTTATGAATGCTTGGTAATATTATAACTTGATGGTAGAGTTGTCTTAACGATGTTTTAAATTATGATATATGCATGTTGTTTGACAAGACTTGGTATTGTTTGTCTTATGATGTATATGGCCTTGATTTAAGTAATTTGTGCTCATTGACTTCTATTGGTTCTGGAATGTGCATAAGGTATTTCCAAAGTGACTTTCCATGATTTTGAATAAATTTTTCATTTTGGCCTTATTTTGTTCTGTGTGCACATGATCCTATACTTAGTACAAGTGATGTGCTAATCCATTTCTCCCTTTTTCATCCACATTTTAGGTTCTGGACGTTGAAGGATTCATCACCACTTCGAAGGATGGCTTGGATCATTTCTCCAAGTGTGGGTATTCCTTGAATCCGAGGATGATTCCTTGTTATTACTTTAGCTATGGTTCTTTGTTATAGTCTAAAGACAATCATTTCATTCATGTTGTTTCAAAATATTGTTGTAAGCCCTAAGTGGCATTTCTACATTTATGCAAGGGCTTTGCCCATATTAGTCTACTCCATTTAGATGGTTTAATATGCAACATCCCTTTTCAGACTATATTGTGTATGTTGTCTCCAAGTGTAACAAAAGTAGAAGACTATGTAATCTTCTTATACGAGGAATTTATGTGTACTCGCTATGAATATATTATGTGTAAGCGACAAGTCTAAGTAAACCTAATGATGTAGATGTACACGAATAGTTTTAAATTTTCTGCACTTTTTAACCTATGAATGTAAATATTAATGCTAATAGACTAGTCTTCGTCCTCTCTAAGGAAGACACTGCTTGTTACGTCTAGGGGGTGCTCCCCGGATGTAACAAACTTGGTATTAGAGCATGTGGTTAAATATCCCTAAAAACGATGTCTCATTAAACCACATCTATGTACATTCATATTCATAATTGTGAAGCGCGCCACACTTATCAATAAGAGAATATCTAATGCTTAGAAACTCTTATCTCCTTGACCTTTAGAGTCCTAATATATGCTTTCGCCTAAACATTATATCGTTGCTATAGGTATGAATACTCGAAGAGAATTTGCTAGAATGGCTGAGGAAGAAATGGCTTATATGGGACATCAAGAAAATCAAGTGCCTCCATAAGATAACCAGTACCTCCACTTGAAGAAGTTGCTATAGGTAATCAAGTTCCGGTTGTTCCTCCTCTGATGAAAGATGGAGATATAAGGGTGAATTTTCTAAATCTTTCTCAAGCCATGACATCTCAAGATGATGTTTTCACTTCTCAAGTCCAAGCCATGACGGCCCAAGTGAATAGGGAGGTTGGACCTTGTAATACTCCAAAAGCCTAAGAAGTGTTGTAGATCCTAACATAGGTGTCAAAAGGATTAGACATTATTTTGAGGTAAAAAATAATGAATATAAAATTCATTTACGAAGTTTAGATATCAAAATGTAAAGGAACGTCCATGACGTCCGAAAACTAGTTCAATGAGGTTGTAGTGTGACTTAGCCTATATGGCTAAGTTTTAAGAGTCTTAAATGGATGAAATTTTGTGGAAGGGTGTCTAAAATGTATTAGATTTTATTCATAGTCTAAAATAATGGGTACGAATTCCCAAGTACCAACAAGGTCCCTTGTTGAGGACCCTTGCAAATTGGGGCCAAAGTTTCCCAAGGCAGTGACCACAGACGGTACGAGTCAACCGATATAGGTGCAATCGACGGGGCGTCGGATGCCTCCAGTGATGGACATTTATAATATTTGCGAAATACATGATTTTAACCTGTCTTTGACAAAAATTACTGTAACGACCTGTTTAGTCGTTTTGAGCAGCAGATTTTATTTCTGGAAAAACTGTGTGAGTCGACGGAACCCACGACGAACCGTCATGGACACGACGGGCCGTCGAGGGTGTCTCGTTCCAAAAGACTTAGGCTTCTGAAATTTGGGTACTGAAATCGACTCTCTGAACTTGGCGACGGACCTGCAGGACGAACCGTCGTGGGCACGACGGACCGTCGCAGGTGTCTCATTCCAGAACACTTAGACTTCTGAAATTTGGGTGCTGAAATCGACTCTCTGAACTTGGCGACGAAGTGCAGGACGGACCGTCGTAGGCACGACGGGCCGTCACATACTCCTTACACAAATTGAGTCCATGACGAACCTGCATGACGGACCGTCGCAGGCACGACGGGCCGTCACAGGTTGCGTAATCCCAGGTGCAGTCGGATTTCTTTCCACGTTTTAAGGGACATTTTGGACTATTCATACTTTAATTATAAAGTTAGAGGGTTAAGGATTATAAGTCTAATTACTTGGGGGTTAAAAGAGGTAACCTTGAGTTAATTAGTGG